>NC_048926.1:27830219-27922620 GCF_011077185.1 Oxyura jamaicensis | reverse complement strand
GGGGGGGGATGTATTTTGCATTTTAAAAGAAAATTCAGAGGCTATTAAACTTTAAATTTAAACCTTTATAAATATATAAATATATATACCTGTGCTCCTCAAGCACAGGTCACAAGGTTCAATTATTTATGATAATCTGCAAGGACAAAATGTAAAATAGTTGGTTTAAGTTGCCATTGAGGTAAGGTGGTTTAAGCACCAGGTAAGACTTTTTGTCTCAGAGAACAGTTGAGCACCACAACAAGCTCCTAGGGGAGGCTACTGTTGCTCAGTGTTCTCATGCAGTCTATTTTGCAGATCCTGGCTAGGCAAACAGGCTCATTTCTGTAGCTGTAGGAGAGAATGCAGAGTGACACTATGGGATTGCCTTAGCTGGAATTATTACTAGATGCAATATCCATTCATCAAGGATGATCTAGAGCTAATTAAACCTGTCCTCACCCTATGGGTAGGTTTGGAATAGACCAGTAAGAAGTCATTTTCTAAGCCAAGTAAAGAGTTAAGCGACTATTACTTGTATTGCCTTGGACTATTCTGATGTACTAGATCTGAGATGTGGCAAGGTGATTCATGTGGCAAAACTGCATTGAATACAGCAGCATTGCTAGAGGAGGTGGGAATTTAGTGGTGAAAAGACTGAGACATTGGATCAGGAGAGAGTGAACATAAAAGAGAATATAGGAAGTCATTTTTTCAGAGTGGAAGTGTAGGAGAAGTGTCAGATAAGCCAGAATGGCCTTCTGTTGTAACTTTGACTGAAATCTTGCATTACATACAGCATAGTTTATGTGGTAATTTCTACATCAAGCCTGCAATTTTTATCAGATTGTCAGTAAATCTTGTAAAATTTAGTCTATCCTCAGGATTTGGTAATAAAAGTAATGCATGAGTAAGACATGATTTCTGTTTTTCAATGACCTAACTGTTCCAGGTCAGAATTGCTTGTCAAGCGATAAAGTTATTTTGAATTCTAACAAAGATATATTTCATTAAGCCATTGGATGGAAGCTGCAATAAAATAACACTGTTCATCTGATAATGTATTAGTGATAACCTATGCCTAATGAAATTAAGTGAAACACCAAACTATCTCAGCTTCCCAGGTATGCATTTGCAAAAAGCCCTACAAAATACCAGAAACTGTTTCTGACAGTTTTTACATTAATGTATATGTTGAGATTTGTTGTAGATGAAAAAAATGTCAAAGTCTTTGAGCAGTAAACCCAAGGAAAGTTGGCTGTAATTGTTTTTTTTCTGGGTAATGATTGACTTAAATACATTTTATGAATGCACTGAGTGAGAATACACTGTATTGTTGTACAATACAACATGCACTGTATGTTGTATTTTTTTTTTTCAAAAAATGTGTTAAATATGTTGCAGTGTAAGAAAAGACCATATTTTACTACAGTGTTCCTTTTTTTGTGGTTTATTGTTCAATAGTGCTGAGACATTCTTAAACATTTTTTTTTAAAGTAGCAAACTTTTTTTGTAAATCTTAAAATTTGAAAAAAATATATAAAAAATGAAACAACATGTTCTCTTTTCTTATAGGACCTGCTCCAGATGCCGTTTCAGACAAAATTTATCAAATCAGCAAAACCTTGGAGGAATATGCCATTTGTCCTGATCTCAGAGTTGATTTATCTCGCTTAGGAAGACAAGAGTTTGATCTAGAGAACAAATTCAAACCTTTCCGAGGTATAGACATAGGCTTTTATGCATGCTACATTTGTTTATTCTAGATACTAGAGTTGCTGCAGAATGATAGTTGGTAACTATTTAAACAAAACTTCATTTCTTCAGAATGCTTTACTACTACCAGTTCTCAAAATATTGAGCAGTACAGGTAAGTGTTGCATTTGTTTTGCACACAAGGGAGCTGAGGCATGGACTGCAAGTGAGTTGGGCCTTATCATTCTATGATTTAGTCAAATACCTTTGTGGAATATATGTGCTTAGGCCTGCTAGTGGTTAAACACAAAACACAAAGATTTTTGGGCTAGGAATAGTTTGCTCATGTAAGTCTTATTGGCAGAACAGTTTGTGAGAATCTTCCTTTACTCATTCTTTGCTCATACTTCCTTTCTGAAAAGTTGTGAGATACAGAAGGAGTAACTTAAAATGTGAAGTAACATGAAGCACATGTTTAATTTTAAGGATGTCCACAATTTTATGCCTACACTTGACTTAAAATGAGATAACACTGCTATTTCGTCCTGAAGGAGTCAAAAGCAAAGGAAGAACTCCAGAAGAGGAATATTCCAAATAGTGTAAAACTTCTGTGTGGCCTTGGGAACTATTTCACATTCTTGATGGTCTAGAATTAAAGCCACTTGGTTTTCCACAAAACATTTTCTGAGGGAAAGTACATTTTGATAGATGAAGCTTGTGATTTAAATACAAATCTTAAATGATGTGTTTTTTTTGTTTTGTTTTGTTTTGTTTCTGTTGTCGTTTAAAATAATGTTCTTTTTGGCTTCTATTGCAAACAAAAAGCAAAGAAAATTCAGCTCTTAACATTACTCCAGAATCATACTTGATTGCTGAATTTTGATTTTTCAGCATTTTAATCTCTCCAAATTGTATTTTTCAAAATGAAAATTGAAAAAAGCAAAACAAAATACCTGACAAGTAGCATAAAAATAGATTGAAAAAATAACTTCAATTTTATTGAATTTTCTTCTGAGGAAAAATTGTTTCCCAATCATCTCTCCCCAGAATGCATCATTCTGGGACAATATAGCTGCCAGAGAACCCTCCTGCAATTGGCCTACAGGTACATGAATAAATAAAATTTACACAGGTCTGAATGCAAAATCAAACTGCAGAAAGAATGAAAATAATTTAAAAAGTATTTTAAGATTTTATCTGATATATTTCAAACTTCTCATTACTCAGTTGTATGAACTAACTCCTGCAAAGCAAGGCTACAGAGGTGTTGAAACAACTGATAATAAGTCAGTTAGATTTGGCAGGAACTAAAATAATTTTTCGATTTTACTCTTTCATGCACTTTACCTTAACATGTGTGAGCAGTTCCACTGAAGTTGAGGCATTTGTTCATTTGTGAGAAGCTTAGATCCTGCATATACTTTATTAGGAGCAGGACTAAGAAGATATACAAAACTGTCTTTTAGTGAATTTTTGAGAATGTCACTTTATACCACAGAATTGACTCTTTTTCAAGTAGGCTTTACAGATTACTTTCAGCCTTGGGATTTTTTTTTATTTTTATTTTTTATTTTTTGGTTTGTTTCTCAGTTCAAGTGTATTTTCCTAATCTATTCTAAGCTTTTTTCTTAGGCACAAAAATATCTGTGTCATTTTCATGTTACGCTGAAGAAGAGCAGTGGGGTGAGGTCAGTGTTTCTGAGGAAAACTGGCTGATATTCTAAGTAATAATTTAACTTGTAACTAAATTATTTCAAGATATTCATTTAACCAGATAAAAAAGCATTTGTATAACATATGCTTTTTAATTTAATTAGGAAAAGTAATATGTTCCAAGATGACTGAAAAGCATGGCTTTTGACAGGTGCTTGATAACTGCTTTGATTATGACAGACTTACTTTCATTAATTCATTTTAGTTTGATCTGTTTTACATCTGACAGAACTAGAAAAATTGTATCTATGTGCCTTTATGAATTCACAATTCAGATTAGCAAGACCTTAGCAAAAAAAAAAAAACAAAACAAAACAGATGTTGTGTTTGAACCTAACTTTCCTGAGTCAGTAAGATATAAAATGCAAAAGTATAGCAGTGAATTGACAACAAACTGGAGACAGATTTTCTAGGTGTCAAAAAAATGAGAGGAGTAGGCCGAATGTCTCTCCTGATGGGGTGATACAGATACTGCTGTCAGATAATAGAAACTGTGACTTTATATCCACACAGACATCTTCCATCTTCTGCAGTCCTTTAGCAGGTAAAGCTGCTAACCTGTGCAAGGCTTAAAGCCTGATGGAAGCCACAATGAAATCAGTAGAAATCTTTTACTTTGTCTCTGTGTTCTTCAGAGCAAATCCATATTATATAGAGGCTGCACGCTCCGATTATTGTTCAGGTGCATGGGTTGTGAAACTGTTCTGGGAGACATGTTCCCATATGTGAACTGTACATTTTTTTTTTTTTAACCTTATTTTTTTTCCAGTGGAAATTGTTGATTCTGTGGATATCTACCTCAATCTCCTTCGAAATATATTTGACTTCAATGCAATCAGAAATTTGCTGACTGGACCCAACCAGATTAAAATAAGGATTGATGCCATGAATGGAGGTATGAATTTAAGTTACTGTTAGGACAAAGCTGTGAGTACACTGCAGTGGTTTACCAATAAAGGTACAGTGTATAATAGTCAGATTTTTTAGAAAAAACTTGGGGTAGTAAGACAGGATTTGAACATTAGGCTAGTAACAAAGGCAGTCTTAACAATGGGTTAGACCCCTTACTAGCTGATGAGCTAATCTTGCCATGAAAGGATGATGAAGTATTTGCAGTGTATAGTTACCAAGGATGTTGCAGGACAGTCTGTACTAAGGGTAAATGGTATGAAATTATTTAAACATGAAAAAAATGCACCCATGAGTCCTCAAAGAGTTGGCTGAGCAATGAGGAGGGGAATGCTTTGTGTCACATACAGTTTTGGAGAGAATGTTATTGAAATAGTGTGTAGAGCTCTGATGCCCGCATCTATTATAGAGTACTGAAAAATGCTAACAGTGTCCAAAAAGATGCATGGTCTGGCTAAAGGTTAGAAAAACTGGTGAATCACAAGAAGTTTAAAGGAACAGGTTTGTTCATTTTGTTTACAAGGTGGTAAGGTAATAAGGACTTCATGACTTTGTATTGTGATGGAGAAGTAGCTGTATTATAAATACACATGCAATAGCATAGACAAGAAGTTTGTGCAACAGTTATTTTTTCTCATTTTTGTTCAGCGAACTCATGGGCCAGTTGTCTCTTTCCAAAATACCAAGAAGAATCAACAGTAGAAATCTGAGGCCAGACAAATTCAAATTGAAATGTAGCACACGTATTTATGGGTTATGGTGGTTAATCACTGGAAAAGTCTATCAAAGGAATTGGGATTTGTCATTTTTTGGTGGCAACTCATCAAAATGCCTTCCTGGATGAAGTGCATTTGCCAAAAGTGAGCCACCAACCATAATATAGTTGTAACTAGCTCTTCAACTCTGGAATATGCCTTTATGCATGTAGACACTGGTAGTTTGACATTGGCATTGAAAAGAATAATTTATCTTGAGTCTACTCTCAATAAGAACCTGAATCATCATTTATAGTATATTTATGGAACTGGCATCTAAATTTTCTTGAACACAAATTTCTTGCAATAATGTGTAATGTGTGGAGAGAGAGGGAGCAAGAGCAAGTGAGCAAGCAGTTGCTTGTGTTTTTTTTACCTCTGAGTGACCTGTTCACACTTGCACCAGGAATGCAGAGAGCTCAGTCAGTTGTTAGTGTCTGTTCAGCCACCGAATGCTCAAGTGTAGACTTCAGACACAACTAATGTTACAGTTTCTCCATAGAAGCAAAAGATTTAACTGTGGGATGGACTAATATTTCATATAGTTTGGTAATGACTGCATTTCAAGGTGCATGTGTATTTAGGTTCCTTTTATTTCTGGGCTGAAATGATAGACATTTACTATTAAAGGTTTTAAAATATTCCTTGTAGTTATTTAAGATGAAGACTTGAAGGTTGAAGAAAATAAATTTATATGCTTTTGTTCAGAAAGTAACATCAGGATGGGTAAGTCCTACAAGGGAATTAAGAAGAAATATGAGATTTTAATGTGGAATGTAGGTGAAAAAAAAAAGCAGCTCCAAAATGAGCCTTGGTGTTACTTTTGTATAGTCCACAGTATTGCCTATACTATTATGATAAAATAACATGAACTGGGGTCTTATTTGACTATATCATAAAAAAATAAGGGAGTCATTTTGGAGTTAGTTGAAATAAAACTTTTTTTTATTATCTACTTGACAGTAGAAAGAATGTGGTAAAATTAGTTGGTGGACAAATCTGTTGTAATTTCAATAGGAATTAGAAACCTTAGAGGAGCTTATTTCCCATTTGTATTCCCATATTGTTTACTTTCTTTGCTAGTATGTTTGTTAAAATGTTACTTGCAATCTGGGACACCTGAAATAGCATCTCATTTTTATTTTAGTAAGGAATACGCCTAAATGTATATGATAATTTCTTTTCCTAATAATAGCTAAATAAAACTTTGATTTTTCACTCTTCAGTGATTACTTCCTCACTTCCACTAGTGGGACAGTGTGTTTTTGATGCTGACTTGCCAATTGATCATTTACTCTGGGGACAATCACATACTTTTACATGCAATAATAGTTTGTCTTCTGTTGGTAAGACAGATGTATAGAGTTGCTGGAAGTATGTTTTGTATCAAGTCTCCACGGTACTGTGAAAAATTTAAATGTCAAGCATATGCTCTTGTGATTGCATGGCAGATTTCTGTTTTTACAGTTATGGGACCTTATGTGAGAAGAATCCTGTGTGATGAATTAGGAGCTCCTGCAAATTCTGCCATAAACTGTGTTCCTCTGGAGGATTTTGGTGGACAACGTCCTGATCCCAATTTAACATATGCAACTGCCTTGCTGGAGGCTATGAGAGGTGGAGAGTATGGATTTGGAGCTGCTTTTGATGCAGATGGAGTAAGTATTTTAATCCATTTGGAGGTTTCACTGTAGTTGTTGTTTTATCTGGGGTCATATATGGGACATGTAAGTATAATTTAGTTGCTTTTCAGTAAGTCCTCAAAATGGTGTGATGATACCTTCAAGCAAAGATTATAATGTTTGTACTCATAAATCAGACACATATGGGGTAATTCGGCCCTGCAGATGTTTGCAAACTGAACAGGATGTGAGTCTGGAATGAGAATTCTTTAAATAGGAGGCTTTTTATTTATTTTTTTATTTTTTTATTTTTCTCTGTATTGGTGTAAAACTTCCCCAGGTGGGAAAAGGCAGCAGCATATGCAGATAATATTGACTTGTCACAGTTAAGTAGTAACTAAGTAACTAGGTGAAGACAGTTTTGGTTAACATCACAAACTGAAGGTTTTTTAGCTAAATAAAGCACTTAATCCTAATCTTGTTTATTTATTTATTTATTTTTTAATGTCATATTATCAGCCTACCAACAAAGTATTACAGAAACAGCTTTCTGACCTGACAGGAAGTGGGAATGATTAAAAGGCTGTGAAGAACAGAAGCTGTTTTTTGTTGTCCTTATACACAAAATACCCTCCTACTCCCTGTATAGTGCGTGACATTGGCAGAAAGATTCTCCTACACAAGCATTCCCTGGCAGGAACAGACCTACTAAAGTATCATGTAGGAGGCTGATGCTAGGGACTGATTTGGAACTTTTGTTTGTAGGGCTTGAGGGACTTACGGTGTGATAGTGAAATTATAAAGCTTTCAGGACAATGACAATAAATTATTCTGCCCAAACAAGCATCCAGCTAACCCAAAGCCTGTTCCTTTTTTACTGTATCTACAGTGGATCTAAGAAAAGAAATTACCTATCCCCAAAATGTAATATTTAGGATGCTTTTTTGTATCTCCTGCCTTCTTCAGGACCGCTACATGATCCTTGGCCAAAATGGTTTCTTTGTTAACGCGTCTGATTCGTTGGCAATTATTGCTGCCAATCTGTCTTGCATTCCATACTTCTGTCAGATGGGTGTCCGAGGATTTGGTAGGAGTATGCCCACCAGCACAGCCCTGGACAAGTAAGACAAAACATATATCTCTATCACCTTGGTTATTTCATTAGTTATCTCTCTGTTTTGTATTATATAGCAATACCAAAATTTACCAAAATACCAGTTTTCTGATTAGAGCTTCTGATTTTTACAACCTATATGTGCTTGATTGTTTTAACTAGTTTCAAGGATGTTTTAATCTTACCTAGATTAATATTACCAAACCTGGATGAAAAAAGTTTAATACAATGTGAAAAGGAACTAAATCGGTAAAATCTTTCTGAAAGTATGAACACTGAGTGGTAATTCCTTTTCCAAATAACTTCACTGTTTTTCTTAATAAATAATGGTTTACAGCCTAATCAAGGCCAGTTGAAAGTATACTTAAGCTATTTCTGACAAGGCCAATCTGCTCCAAAACAAACCTACTGAAGGTGCATCCTATGTTAGCAGCTGGATTTTAGACAAGTCTCATCTAGGCCTAAATTTTCTATAAATCTCCTCCTAGCTAAATGTTATTGCTTTAGATTTTCCATGTGGAAAGAGTGTTCACAGTGATAATTGTTTCCCAGTATTAATCTGGCTGCATAGCTTTACTAACAGAAGAATGATCTGCTGCTCCTATTAAATTTGTCTAATCAGGAAACAGTCATTTTAAAATGAAATGTAGCTTATGTGAAAAGATTGATCACTATTTGAAAAGCAAGAATATTAGGGTGCTTCCCTATTTGGAAAATTTTGAAAATTTACTAAATTTAAAGCTAGCAGCTTCAATTAATGATTGACTGAATCTTCAAGGAAATATTCCTTACTTGTAGGTAAGCTACTATTGTATTAAGATACTACATGAAATAAATTGAGGTTCATTTTGGTTATACAACCCAGAGTATGTACATTCTTGTAAGACTTGAAGACTGTGACTTTTAAATATGTTTGTCTTTCTTCTTAAAGCTGGGTAATACGTCAGAATGTATGAATGTAGTGAAGTCCCCTTCAGTAACACTGTGACTACTTGACATATGTTCTTGACAATGTTTATTTGACCTTCTGGAGCACAGATTGTCTCATAGTCATTACTGCCTTATTTAGCTTGGTGGAGCTAAACCTTATTATTAAATAAAACTGAGCAATTGATAATGATGGGAGGATGTAAATATTGTCCTAGTCATTCTTAGAAATATTTATTATAATGATGTTTGCTGCTTGTATCCAGGACACTTTTGTTTTTTTCTCATTTGTTTTGAGGTTGTCTGTGTTTTCCTGAAGATCTAAAAGTTGCATCTTTTCAAAGATGATTACTTTTGTTTTGTGATTCTTCATTTAGATTCACAACAATCCAAAATACCTGAATTCTGAAATTTCTGTAATAATGCCATAATGATATCCCGATATTCACATGCTTTGGTGGCCAAAATTCTATAAGTTGCTTATCTTCCATGTGCCAGTGCTGAACTCAGCCCTTGAAGAGCCCAGCTTAGTCATGAAATCACACACAGTAGTTCATCTTAAGCAAGTCACTTTTTCTATATAAGGGGTTGGCTACATGCATTGATATACAGTAAGCAATATTATAAACACCTTCCTCAAAGATCAACTAGAAGAACTATTGGACCGTCATGCCTTTCAGGATTCCTGTTGGAGCCCAACTTAAGGAACTGCTTAACATCCAGGAAAGATTGTTTTCTATAAGAACTATTTTTCAAAAAAATTGTGGAATGTCATTGTCTGAAATCCAATATATTGCCTGAAGGAGTTCCATGTTGAATTGGATTCCAATTTCATATATCTCTATACATAAGGGACAGTTGTACTAGTGTCAGTGAAATCTTTTTATGGGACACTGTATATAAAATAAAATGCTAAAGCATTCATGATTCCATTCTCATGGACTAAAAAGCTAACTTACAAGAAAAAATAAATAAATGTATATTTTGTGAGTTGTACTTTTGAAGGACAAGAATACCCCCCCAGTGCATTGAGACAAAAAGAAAAAAAACAAGACTGAGAGGTTCTGTGTAGAATTAGCACACTAGTATAATGTTTAGTATCAGAAACCTGAACTCTCCACAAAGGAAAGGGAAATCCTTTCTCTTCAAGATTATGATGGCTGATAACAGACAGCATGTTGTTTAGTGTGAGTGACAATACCATCTCTGTTTTCTGCTACGTATCTCATCTCCAATATAATTAAGTCAGTTTGGAAAATATTTTGTGTTCTTAGTAGAACATTCAGAAAAGAAAATATAATACTGCTTTTTAAATTCTGGAGTAGGTTTCAAGTTGTTGCTTACTTGTGTATGCTTTTAATCTATTGTCTTTTTTGTTTCCTGATCCTTTTTATTCCTTTTTGATAGACTGTCTTCTGCGCTCCAGGGGCAATTGTCATAGAAGCGCATTCTATATCTGCCCATACAGCTCATGCTGCAAGCATGGACTGTGAAGAAAGCATTGAAAATTAAATTAGAAGTGTACCGTGAATATTAATCCTGGCAAAAAAGAAGGAAGTAATCATGGCATAGTTGAGGCTGGAAAGGATGCCTGGACATCGTTTAGTTTAATACCCCCGTTCAAATCAGGATCAACCAGAGCATGTTGCTAAGGGCCATGTCCACTGGGCTTTGAGTGCTCCCGAGAATGGAGACTCTGCAACCTTTCTGGACAACCTCATCCTGTGTCTCACCATTCTCACATTAAACATTTATTTTTTGTACTGAAACAAAATTTCCTGTATTTCAATTTGTGCCCATTGACTCCTGGCCTGTCACTAGGCACCACTAGTAGAGTCTGTCTCCATCTTCATTCCTCCCTTTCATTAAGTGTTTATGCACATTGGTAAGATTCTGTCCTGAACCTTCTCTCCTCAAGGTTTAAAAATTCCATCTCTCTCAGCCTCTCCTAGTATGACAAAAGCTCCAATCCCATAGACTTCTTTGTGGCCTTTTGCTAGAACTACTCTAGTAGGTCCATGTTTTTCTTGTCCTGGAGAGCCCAGAAGTGGAGACAGGATCACAGATCCTGCTGCACCAGTACTAAGTAGTGAGTAAGACTCAATCTGCTGGCAGTGCTTTTTCTAATGCTGCCCAGCATGTTATTCATCTTCCTTGCCACAAAGGCTTATTGCTGGCATGTGGTCAAGTCATCGTCCACTAGGACCCCAGGTCCTTTTCTGCTGAGTTGCATTCCAGTTCAGTGGCCCCCAGTATGTACTGGAGTGCCTGGGATTATTCCTGCCTTTGTGCAGGGCTTGGCATTGCCCTGTGTTGACCCTTATGGGGTTCCTGTTTGCCAGTTTCTTGAGCCTGTTAAGGTCCCTTGCAGTAGCTGCATAACCACCCAGTATATTATCCACTCCTTCCAGTGTTGTATCATCTGCAGACTTGTGGAGGGTACACTCTGCCCAGTTGTCCAGGTCACAAATAAAGCCATGGTATAGACCCCTGGGGGACACCCCTAGTGATTGGTCTCCAGTTGGAATTTGTGCTACCGATCACATCTGCTTGAGCTTTTTTTCTGCCAGTTTTCAATCTGCCTCACTGTCAAGTTAACTGCTGTGTGTTTCATCATTTTGTCTATGAAGATATTACGGGAGAGAGTTGAAAGCCTCACAGCTTTCTCCCTGTCCTCAACAGAATGGGCAGAGAAAATAGGATGAAAGAGCTCATGGGTCAAGCTAAAGACAGGGAGATCTCTTACCAATTATGGGCAAAACACACTTAACTTGGGGAAATTTATTGCCAATCAAAACAGATTTGGGTAATGAGAAACAAAAAACCCACAAAAATTAAAACAATACCTTCCTCCTACGTCCCACTTTTTTTGGAGGCTTAACTTTACTTCTTTGTTCCCAACTCTTTGACCTTTTTCCCTTAAGCAGCACAAGAGGCTGGGGAGTAGAGGTTGCAGCCATTTCATAGCAGCCCATTTCTGGCACTCCTTTCTCCTTACACTTCTGCCCTAAAGTAGCATGGGGTCTCCACATGGGGTCTCCACATGGGTCCTTCAGGAAAAAGTTTGTCCCATGTGGGCTCTCCACAGATGGCAGTGCTTTTCAGGGAATATCCACCAGCTTACAGCATGGGGTAACCCACAGCATGCACTATGGATATCTCCTCCACTGTTGTTCTCTCTGTGGTCTGTGGGGGAATCTCCTGCCACTCCTTCACAGACCTTGGTGTTTGTCGAGTTGTTTCTTGGGCTTTATATTGCCAAGCCCTCATTGCTGGGCAATATTTTACCCTTTCAAAAGTTTGTTTTCTCCAAGTTGCCACAATCTTGTCTGCTGGTCTTAGCTGTGCACTGTGCTTTGTCCTTTTTGGAGCTGTTTGAAACTATCTGGGTCCAGCGTGAGACCCATGCCCTTGCTGCCAACACCTGCATGGTAACACCCAGTGTAACGACTAAAACAAATTCCTTAAATGCTTAAATATTTCACTCACATGTAGAATGTCATTCATTCAAGCTTGTATGTATTCCATTTGAAATAGTAAACTCAGAGCAGATCTTATAGACAAAGATAAGTGGTAAATTTTATTCATATTAATACCAGTTTACTTTAATAAGTTGCTTAGATGTCTCACTTATCTTGCTAGATTTAATCTTGAAGAATGGTAACTTTACTTAGTCATAGTTTGGCTTTGAATGCATGTCTAGAACTATCCAATTCCATTGGAATAGTTGTTTAAAATACTTTGAAAAGTCTTTTTTGTTACTAAATTAGAAGATACAAATAAAGGAAAAGGCCAATCAGGGCCAACTGTGATCTACAGCATGTGATAGGATGGACAGGCTATGCTTGAAAAAATCGTGAAGTTACCAATTTAATTTCCTTGAGGAGAATAAGAATATGACTTCACTAACAAAGGAAGAAAAGCACACTTAAGAAACCGAGTACTTAGAAAACATTTCTACCATGCTATAGAATGCTGACATTCCTTATTTTTTTATATTTTGACATTCTAATACTAAAAAATGAGAAACAGGAAATGGCAGTATTTGTAATGCTATATGCAGTAGGTTAGAAGAAATAGTACATAGAAAAGAAGCAAAACTGGTTTTCTACTTGCTATGTCTCAGTCTTCCTGAAGAAGTTAGGAAATAACTTCAAGCATATCTATGTGGGATTTAACAATGCAGTCACTACTCCATAAAAAAAATAAAACACATGGAAATGTTTTCCCAGTTGATGTCACAAGAAAATGGAGCTAATGATGGTCAGAAGGATGTGAACTTTTTTTTTTTTTTTTTTTTTTTTTTTAATGAGACAAAGATTGATGCTGTTAGGCATGCTTCATTGTATTTGATGGTGTAACCACGTCTCTGAAAGAGCACTTAGGTTTTCAGAGCCCTGCTAATGACGGAAAGGTATGATTGATCTGTGTCTACAAAATGAATTTGTTTATTGTTGTATACCCAGCTGTCTTTTTGGGCCTGCTTCTGGATCTCATTGATAACAGTAGCTCTCACAGGAGAGAAGTGGCTCAATAGAACTACTGTCTTACGAGGGGCCTCGAGGTCATGGGGCCTCTCTTACCTGGAATCTTATCTGCAAAGCAAAGAAAAAACACATCTTCTTATGGTACATCCATATTATGTGGCCATAGTTTAGACTAAATCATTATATTAAAGCTTTTCCTTCAGCTATTAAAAATGCTATGCATAGTATTTGAAAGAAAAGATATAGAAAATCTAGTAGTTTGTTCACTTTTATGCATGATGACGTGTTGCTTAATAGTTTTTCAGTGTGTATTTAAGGGAAGCAATAATCTAGAGGACTTAAATGTTGCTTAGGAATACACCCATAGCAGATGGAGCAGTGGATTACAAGAGAATTCACTTGAGATTTTTAACATTTACATGTGTTTGCTTGAAGTGACTGCTGGAGTATACTTGTATGTACTGTAGGAAGAGTATAGCAGTTGACAGGAAACATCTGCTTTAATATGCTCCAACATCAACAGGATTGTGGCAGTAAGTCTCCAGACTTCAATTCTCTGGCAATACATAACCTTAGGCTGGTATTCTTTTTCTTGTGGGGAATGGGAAGCCGTGTACACTGTTGAACAAACTATTCTTTTTCATATCCTTGTATTCTGGTTTATCTGATGTCTGCTTAACAGAAAAGGAAATGGATACTGAGATGTTAGCTAATGATCTACAAAATGAGAATCACAAGAGTGCACAAAAGTTGTTTCTGTAGGAATTATGAAGTTGTGTGGCTGTGGAAAATAATAATCAAGTTGGTACAGGAAAAGAGGATTGTTTAGAGAATTCTTTTATCTAATTATCTAATACTTTGTTTCTATGGCCAGGTCAGTATAACAACATTTAGTTGCTTGGGTTATATTTATCCTGAGAAGAACTAGTCACCTCACCACTCAGTATCTGCTTTACATCTGATAGTCCATCTTTTAATGCAGTTCTGACACTTTAGTTTTCTGTATGCTGACTGCCCATTTACTGTCTGGTTGGCTAGAGGCAGGTTTTGAGGGGGCCTACAGTGGTAGTGACTGTTCTGACTTAAAAATCTTCGTGCATCAAAGGGTAGAGATGTGATGGCTCTGAATAAACTATGTTGTGTGCAGGAGGAGGCAATCTCTGTTAGCAAGAAACTCTTAAATTCATAGTGCTGATGAGGATTTGAAGGGGGATTGGTTTTGTCCAAAGCTCAGCAGAAAATTTTGCTGAAATGGCTCTGCCTGTTTTGTTCCTGTAGGACAGAAGCCCCCAACATTATGAACAGCAATGAATGGCACAAAGGATGGGATGAAAAATATTAATTCGACTAACTGTCATCTTAGTATTATTTTGCTCAGTTGCATGGCAAAGGCTGTATTTTTGCTTACTCATTCTTACCAGCCAAATTCCTCTCAATTATTGCTTAGAGAGGAGCAACAGTGCTCCAGGAGTTTTTATCTCACTGTAAGAATTAGGAAACAATAAAAGAATTGGCTTGTAGGTGTTTCCCAAGACGAGGTCCTCTCCATTCTTAGCTTTGGTCAGTTTGCTTTTGTCTCTAACTCCTACCTGGAAACTCTAGAAAAGCAAACGTTGCTTCCACTAACAAATATTGAACATCTTTCTTTGGCATTGAAAACAGTTGTAATAGAAAGAAACCATGAGGGCATAATGAAGTTTGAATGATTACTTAGTGCTTACTGTGTTATGTCAGAATCAAACTATGCACAGTCGTTGATACAGGCTGAAAGAAGGACTGAATGTTCCCCTGAATGTGATTCCCAGGAAGGACAGAGCTACTGGGAGGCAGTGATCTAAACCCAAGTCTCAACTGGGGGATACAGTGCTACACAGACCTGCTTTCCCCTTGAAACACTGGACCCTCTCTGTACATTTTTAGTTGGAGAGTATTGTCCAGTGTAAAGTGCCTATGCTGCTTCTTGTCCCCTGCTTCCCATCCTCCAGTTCCCTGACACAGCAGGAGACTGTCAGGGAAACAAATAAAAGTTTAAATAGTGTCTTCCTCAGAAATCTGTGCTGCATATATATGCTTTCCTGCTGTGCTATAATCATTCCATTATATGTAGGATTTAGTGTTCCTGAGGGCAATTAATGCATGTGTGCAACAGAGTGCATGCAGTGTTAGTTCCTGAATCCTGAAAGCAAGTAGGAATACAGGAGATCACAAAGCCTGCTGAAAATAGATGTTATTTCATCTCTGGAAAACTCTAAATAGTTACATAAATAAATTGGTAAACTTGAAAAAATTAAGAAGTTGACTTTTCTGATGAGATAGTGTGATTGCTTTTGGCAATAGCTCTGTGGGTACGTTCAGTGTTGGCTGAATAGTATCTAGAAGTGTAGCCACCAAGTGTGTGTCTTTACAGAATGGTGTACATGTGCATGAATGGATTTAGGTACAGAGCATAATCAACTGAGACATCATTTGCCACAGACCACAGACTAAACAGGTGAAAATAGATACTATGCTGTAAGAATTATTTTGAAGGAGTAAGGGACTCAGGCCTTCAACTAGTGCCTAATGCACAAGTCTTAACTAGGCTGGAGTGAGGAGGGACTCTCTAAGTGCTGCCGCTTGTCCTGAGTCTAATTGAGTCAGTCGGCGGATATCTAGTCAAGCAAGCTTAAAAAGGCCCCGTCTGTATGATTACAACTACTCATAAAAATTGATTATAGCATATTCCCTTGACTCTCTCACAACACAGTTTCAATCTGCAGTTTAACTTCAGGTTTTTCTAACTGAAAGATTTTCTTTAATGTCTGATCTCTGAAAGAGAATCTATTCCAACATTTTCACTATTAAAAGTTATCGTGCAATCTGCCTATCGATACTCAGCTAGGTATAACTCAAGGAGGTTTAGTGACACTGTTCACATCTTCAGTGTGAAGATCTTGAATACTTCACAGACACAAGGGCATTGATCAAACCTCAGCCCTTCTTGTATAATTGCGTAGGGACAAATACTGCCTTGGAATAAGCAAGTGAAGGAGCTTATGCAATCAGGAAGTAGGCTCCCAACAAGCTCATTATAAATAAGTTATTTGAAGACCAGGAAATTAAGGGCTGTTGTTTTCAGAAGTGGTCTCCAATTTGGAGACTATCAGCTTTTCTCTTCCTTGTCTGAACTTACTTTCAAAGGATTCTAGGACTGGTTGTTTCCATTGACAGCTGTTACGTAGCAAGTTTGACCTTGGGCATTGACTGTTAATCTTCTTTAATTATACACTGCGTTTGAAAAAATGAAGTCTAAGTGATATATATAAGTTAAGATGAGTCTACTGTGAAGCAGAGACTTAGGGTTTCCTGTGCTTTAATCATAGATCAAGGTTACAGCCTTGTCTTCCCTCTGTAAGCACCAAAAAAACATTTTTGGATGCGTTTGTGTATGTGGCCTTTTATTGCTGTTTATCAGGCAGTAGCAATTAAAGAAACATGCAACTCTTAGTTGCCAGGGAGAACAATGTACCAAATTCCACTTGTGCCTTTGTGAATATTTCCCTGAATTCTTCATTTACAAAAATTGTATGAATTTTGTTGAAGTTTTTTTAACTTTTGTATGAAGTTTTTGTAAGTTAGTATCTTGTTTCATTGCAACCATATGCTTTTTGTATGTGTTCTTGATGATCTGTTTTAATGACAAGTTTGTGAAAGAAGCAGGATAGGTACCATGCATTCCTTTCCCCACATGGATGTCCTTCACTCTCGAGTTCTAAGGGATTCTTCCAAAATAATGACTTCTCCAAGTTATAAATACAGCCTTCTACTTGGCTGATGGAGCATTCAATTGCTGTAACTGTGATTTGTTTAAGTTCTGCCAGTTGTGACACTGCTCTTTTTATCTTCCTTCAGTGGGATAAGTCAGTCTCAATTTCTCTTATCTGGAATAGGGTTGTGGATTTTTTAAAACACCCCTGTCAAGCTGAATCCATGTCACATATAAGCAGTTTTTAAATTAGATGAAGCAGAAGGACAAATGGAAGGCCTGTTCTGGAATACAGCAGAAGAACAACTGCATAAAACATTCATAAATATAATTTAACATGTTAGAAGTATAATACAGATTTGTTGAGTGCTGTGTTATGGGAAATTTGTTCAGGATTTGCAACTTTTTAAACAACACTGCAATAAAAAGGCTGTGTATGTCCTTTGTGTGCTTGTATATCTAGTAAATAATAGTATTTTTTCCCTTCCAAGTTTCAAATATGTTATGCAGCTAAATGTATTATTTATATAAATATGCCATGTTTCAAAAGCTTTGTGGAGGAAAAAACAGCAATTGTTACAAGGCATTGCAATCCTTTCATTAGCTCTGCCTTAGTTTCATTTCTACAATGTGCTTGTAATCTAGCTGTTATCCTTAATGTACTGCGTATTTTTGAACTTTCTGGGAGAGAATGAATGGTGTTTTTGTGTTTTTCAGTGGCTGCATTTAATTTCTTGGAAAGAAAAGTACATAAAGCATGTCTGTGTACTAGGAAATATCAGTAGAAAACCCTGTGTTGTCCTCTATGGCTGAAAGGTCCTGTGGCTTACATCTTTACTTCACACACAGCTTCGTTTTTCGGCCTGAAAGGGATTCATTGGTCAATTCTGACCCTGAGGCAACCGACCCTGCTAAGAATGGTGGGTTGCAGTTATGCAGTTAGTAGCCTTCTGACCTGTGGTTGAAGTGGGCAGCTATGGCCCTGAGCATGGAATGAACAGGTTCATTGGTTGTACGGTGAACAGTTTTCAGGACTGAGTGCAGAAAGTTGTATTGAAAACTCTCGACATTTATCAGTGAAAAGATGAGTTGAAAGCTTTACTGTGTTCTGTTTCCAGCCTAAGATTTGGCTGTAAATGAGGTCTGCTTGTACAGTTTGTCTGCCAAAGTTAGAGAGAACAAGATTTTATGCTTGGTGGGACATAAACGTATTCTGTAAGCATGACTGATTTATTAGAAATAAGTTTATGTGGAGTCTTAACAAACAAACTTTTGTCTGGACTTACTCTGCCACTTACTCTGCCACACGTGAAAACTACCTGAAGAATAAAAAAAAAAAACAAAAAAACATTTTTTTTTGCAAATCATTCTGAGCAGGACTTGCACTGTGCAATGGACAGATGTTGGGCAACAGTCCACAGTCTCCTTAGTAAAGTCTACAGTAAAGTCCACAGTCATCTTAGTGACACATCTGTCTTATATCTGAAAATGTATGTAAATATGAATAAGCAACAAGAATTTCTACAAATGTCTTGTTAAAAAAGTCTAAAACAATCTGAGGCATTGCTCAGCAAGTCAGTTAAAGACGACTTTGACACTACTAAAAGACAGTTTAAAGTAAAGTCCCCTTTTACTTTCAAGGATTTATGCTGTCTTATTTTCGGCTTTACCCTTGAAAGGCTCCCACGTGGATTAGCATGTCTGAACAAGTTTCATCTGTGTCAGACAGCACAGCTGGTATCAGTCCAAGAGCGACCTCTCCCATCAAAGGATTTTTGTAAATGGGTGACCTTCATGGAGAAGGCTTCCTGCTGATTTCAAAGAAAACCTTTCTGGCACAGAATTTCGGAACCGTATGTTTAAAATTCTATTTCTTATGTGTATTTTTTAAAGTGTGATCTTCTGCTAAATTAATAGATCAGATCATTTACAAATTAAGAAGACAGGAAATTGTTCTTTACATTTTGGTGGTTTGGAAGAAGTTCTCTGTAGAACTGTGATAGAGCCATGGTACTTAACACACTTCAGAGAAATATGGGAGTCCTGTAAGGACAGATCTTACTTTAAGACTTAGGTACTTGAATTGTCAGATTAATTTTGGAGGAGCAGAAACGCTGTCTTCTGCTTCCTTTTGTGGAGTAATGAAAGAGGCCTAAGATCTTTCCAGAAGCAGAATAAGGAGGTGAAAAGAGTTAAACGTGTGTGTGTGAGAGAGTGCTCTTAGGAGAACCTAGTATTAAAGGAGAATGGAGGTTTCTTTTCTTAATAGTCTTATAAATTACCATTGAAGTAATTTTTTACTTTTTTACTAGTAAGTTTTTAGTGTGAGTCTGAGAAATCACTTTTAATTTCACGTAGTATACTGCAGTCAAAACTGAATGAAATTCCTTCTATAAGCAGAATATATGAAAAGTGCTGGAATACTCTGGTAATTTCTACTATTAGAATATTCCAGATTCCAGATATAAAGAATATCCAGTATCCAAATCCAGTATTCCAAACATAAAAAAGACAGAGCCGGGTTCTTTCCACTGGTGCCCAGTGACAGGACAAGAGGCAGTGGGTACAGGCTGAAACACAGAAGTTTGCATGTAACAACAGCACTGGCACAGGTTGCTGAGAGTGGTTGTGGAGTCTCCCTCCTTGTAGATATTTAAAAGCCACCTGGACATGATCCTGGGCAACCTGCTCTGGGTGACCCTGCTTGAGCAGAGGGCTTGGACCGGATGATCTCCAGGGGTCCTTGCCAATCTCAACCATTCTGGAATAACAGTCTGTTCCTGTGACATATTGTAGTTTCTTCTTCATTTTAATTTTTCTTTTTCTCTCTTGCTGTGAACACTATCATAATGTTCCCAAACTGCTTTCTTCCTTTCCCTTCCCAGCCAAATATCACAACCACACAGAATATTTAGTAACTCTCAATCTCTAAAATCCACAGGGGAGTTTGCATAAGAAAAAAAAGCAGAAGCATTTTAAGGAAGAAAGTCCAAATCTAGATGGTATCAGTCTGGGAGCAACTAGAACAAATCATGTCTGACCAAGCTAATTGCCTAGGTCATACAATAACTGAATCTGTTGATAAGGGTAGGGCAGCAGACATAACAAGGTTTTTGACAATGTATTTTGCAATACTCTTTTATTCAACTCAGGACTTTATGATCTGGATGGGTGGACAACTATACAGGTAAAGGTCAGTATAACTGGTTTGGTAGTCAGGCTTATGAGCCAGTTGTTAATAAACTCGTAAGAAAAATAAAAATAGAGGGATAGTGCAGGAGTCTACCTGTGACCTGTCCTGTATAAATCTTTATCAGTGATTAGGAGAAGGGGATGGAGGGCACTCTAAGTTTGCAGATGATACCAAATTGGAAAGTGGCCTGTTGGTATGCTGGAAGCTATCAGAGGGACTTGGACAGCTGGGAAGAACAGACAGGGACCTGATGAAATTCTGCAAGGACAGATAGTGAGTCCTGTCCATAAAATGGCAGAGCCCTGCAGTGATGCAGGCTGCAGGCAGAGGAGCTGGAGAGCAGCTTTATGGAGACCTGCTCTTGGGTCCTGGTGTGCAGTGTGCTGGATGAGGGCCATCTGCGTGTCCCAGAATCAACAACACTCTTGGCTGGATGAATAAGAGCATGGCCCAGAGCCTGTGGGAATTGATTATTCTCAGCACTTCTGAAAACACTTCCACATACTGTGTTTGGACCCAGGGCTTCTCAACACAGGAAAGATCTCAAGCTGGAATGAGTTCAGTGAAGGGTCGCCAAGACAGCTGGGGGCTGGAGCACAGGCCCTAAAAGAAGTGTTGGGAGCTGTTTTTTTTTCAGCCTGGAGAAGGGATATTTTTGTCAAGACATAATAGCAGCCACCTGTAGTGTCCACCTATATAAATATCAGGATGGAGCCAGGCACATCACAGATATGTATGGTGAGAGGACAAGAGACAACACATAGTTTAGAACAAGGGGGTTGTTCCAAACCCATCTAGATAAAGTAATGAGCAACCTGGTCTTATCTCATAGTTGACCCTGCTTTGATCAGAAGGTTGGACTAGGGACCTCCCATGGTACCTTACAATCTGAACTTTTTTTTATTCTGCTGTACCCTATGAAGAGACCATTGCTTGAACATCCTGGTGCTGCAAGATTGTTAAGGTTGCCAGCATTCTTGCAGTCCTGTAGTTAACATGATTATCAGCAAAGTGATGTATGGAAAACCTCTATCTTAGTTTTTTTTCTTTCATTTTTTCATTTTTTTGTTTTCTTTTAAATCCAAGAGATTAGACAGCTGGAGAAACTACACTTCTTTTTATTTATTTATTTATTTATTTATTTATTTTCTTTTTTTCTCCTATCATTTTTTCTCTTATCATTTTCTGAGCTATCCTGCTGACTCTGATTGAGAGGATGTGTGCAGTATTACAGTAGGAGGTGAAGAAGAAAAGGCTGTGGAACCAGCCAGTAACTTCTGACAAGTATCTAAGACTATTGATTCTCTGTTACTTGGACAATTCAGAGTACTGAAACTCCAGCTTGAATTGCTGTCAAAACACAGTTTGGTGTCACAGGTTGTAGTCATATTCAAATCTGTTTTGTGTCTTTTTTTATGAGCATAGGCACAGTGCCTTTTGAACCAGCTGACCTCACTGTAATAGGCCTAAACAGGCTAAATATCATTGGTCACATGTGTACGCCAAATTAGTGGAGAGTCTTTTCCCTGTAGTTGGTTCATAAGATTCTTGCGTTTTTTTGTAAAAGGTCACAGGTCTTGCCAACTGTTAATGATGTCCTTTCTGAGACTTACCTACAGGCACAAATGTACGGAAAACAACCTCAGTAAGGGTCTGCAGAATAACGTGAGATGTGTGCCCCTCCACGCCTCTCATGAGAAAGCTGTAGGCTACGAAGCTTTGTTTTCTTTCCCTGTAGCATGCATATCTTATGGGTCCTTTTGACGTTTCATTATTGTACTCTGTATGAAATTCTTGCCAAATACTTAATCGGACAAAGTCCAGTACTGACCTTAAAGATCACCTAACTCCAACCCCCTGTCATGGGCAGAGACACCTTCCACCAGACCAGGTTGCTCAAAGACCCACCCAGCCTGGCCTTGAACAGCTCCAGGGATGGGAAATCCACAGCTTCTCTGGGCAACCTGTGCCAGTGCCTCACCACCCTCTGAGTGAAGATTTTCTTCCTAATATCTATCCTAAATCTCCCTTCTTTTAGTTTAAAAGCATTACCCCTTATCCTGTCATTATCTGCCTTAGGAAAAAGTTGTTCTCTGTCTTTTTTATAAGCCCCCTTTAAATATTAAAAAGCTGCAATGAGGTCACTTCGGAGCCTTCTCTTCAGGCTGAATATCCCCAGCTCTCTCAGCCTTTCTACATAGGAGAGGTGCTCCATCCCTCAGATCAATTTCTTTACCATCCTCTGGACCCACTCTAACAGCCCCACATCCTTCTTGTACTGGGGATCCCATACCTGGGTGCAGCACTCCAAGTGGGGCCTCACAAGGGCAGAGTATAGCAGGACAACCCCTTCCCTCCACCTGCTGGCCACTCCTCTGTTAATGCAGCCCAGGATGCAGCTGCTCTTCGGGGCTGCAAGTGTGAACTGTTGGCCCATGTCAAGCTTTTTGTCCACCAGAACCCCCAGGTTCTTCTCTGCAGGGCTGCTTTCAATGAGTTCTCCCAGTCTGTTCTCATGTCTGGGATTGCCATGACCCAAGTGCAGCACCTTGCTCTTAGACTTGTTGAACCTTGTTAGGTTCACGTGGGCCCACTCCTCAAGCTTGCCCACATCTCTTTTGAAGGCATCCCTTCCTTCTGGTCTATTGACTGTACCACTCAATTATGTGTCATCTGCAAACTTGCTGAGGGTGCACTCAATCCCACTGTCTGCATCACTATTGAAGATATTAAACAGTACTGGTCCCAAGACGGACCCCTGAGGGACACCAGTCATCACCAGCCTCCACCTGGACAGTTACTGACCACCACTGTCTGGGTGTGGCCTTCAAGCCAATCTTTCAATCCACTTAATGGCACACCCTTCAAATTCGTCTTTCTCCGATTTGGAGATCAGGATATCAGGTTGCACTGTGTCAAAGGCCTTGCAGAAGCCCAGATAGATGACATTGGTTGGTCTTGCCTTGACAACTGATGCAGTCACTCCAGCATAGAAGGCCACCAGATTGTTCAGGCAGTGTTTGCCCTTGGTGAAGCCATGCTGGCTGTCCAGGTCACCTCCTTGTCCTGCATGTGCCTTGACATTGCTTCCAGGAGGATTCATTCCATGCTCTTGCCAGGCACAGAGATGAGGCTCACTGGTCTGTAGTTCCCCACGTCTTCCTTTCTACCTTTTTTAAAAATGGGAGTGATGTTTCTCCTTTTCCAGTCACCAGGGACTTCACCTGTCTGCCAGGGCTTTTCAAATATGCTGGAGAGAGGCTTGGCAACTCCATCAGCCAGCTCCCTCAGGAGCCTGGGATACCTGTCATTGGGTCCCATAGACTTGTACCTGTTCAGTTTCATCAGGTGGTCTCAAACCTGCTCTTTGCTTATAGTGGGAGGGACTTTGCTCCCCCAGCCCTCGCCTAGGGGGTCAGGGATCCGAGAGACATGGGAAGTCTGACTGGCAGTGAAGACTGAGACAAAGAACTTGAGTACCTCAGCCTTCTCCATGTCTTAACGATATATGTACCTATATAGATGTTAACAATATATGTGCATACGAATGCGGAAATAGTAATGAAAAGTGATTTTTTGTGTCTCAGCCAGGAAGGGCATGAATAACATTAAGGATTATTGCAATACATCTGGAGAACGTGGTCACGTGCTTACCAGATGGTTGGACTTTTCAATCATCGGTACTACGAGCTCTGCAATCAAACCTCAGATTCTGTGTGGATCTACAGTACATGTGTGAACAATTTCACCTCACAGGGACTCTGAGCAATGTGCCAACTGGTTTTATTATGTGAAAGGCAAAATTCTGTTAGCTTATGTTGCTGCCAAAGCACATCTCTCTCTCATTATATACTCATACAAAAACTTGTATTTGCTAGTTGATTTTACCAGAGCAACTTTCATCTCTTGCTTTATCCTTGCTTTTAGCATAGCTGTATTTAGATACTGTATATATGAACAGCTGTTTCTAGTGATTCTATTAGAGTCGGTATGAAGGGGACAATGAAGTTTTCACATGGCAGGGAGTCACAGGCTCTCTGTCCTGAAGGTTATACTTCCTTTGGGAGCTGACTCTTAAAACATTTCTGAAAGAGGGTGCGAAGTTACACATTTTGGATTTGAATCTCAAACTGATGACTAAAGCAACATGAGAACAGCATCTGGTATGGAACATTATGATAAGTACACCTGTTAACATCCCACACAATGAAGAAAACAAATCCATAGTAAAGAGTTACACAGACTGCTTCATGTGAAAAACTTTCCAATACATTTGTAACCAAGAGAAACAGATAAAAACAGCATTAGTTACTTAATACTGTTTGTTAGAAGTTTTCAAACTCAAAAGTTTGAGTTCATGGAAATATTACACAGTTCAATGTCAGAGTGATGACATTTTCATGTAGAATCATAGAATCATTAAGGTTGGAAGAGACCTCCAAGATCATCTGCTCCAACCATCAATCTACCACCACTATCACCCACTAAACCATGTCCCTAAGCACCATGTCCAAACTCCTTGAACACCCAAAGGGTCAGTGACTCCACCACCTCCCTGGGCAACCCATTCCAATGCCTGACTGCTCTTTCTGAGAAGAAATGTCTCCTTATTTCCAGCCTGAACCTCCCCTGGCACAACTTGAGGCCATTCCCTCTAGTCCTATCACTAGTTACCTGTGAGAAGGGGCCAACCCCCAGCTCCCCACACCTTCCTTTCAGGTAGCTGTAGAGAGCAGTAAGGTCTCCCCTGAACCTCCTCTTCTCCAGACTAAACAACCCCAGTTCCCTCAGCTGCTCCTCACAGGACTTGTGTTCCAGGCCCTTCACCAGCTTCGTAGCCCTTCTCTGAGTACGCTCCAGGGCCTCGATGTCCTTCTGGTACTGAGGGACCCAAAACTGAACACATTGCTCGAGGTGCAGCCTCACCAGAGTTGAGTACAGGGGGACAATCACCTGATGTTCCTGCTGCCTACACTATTCCTGATACAAGCGAGGATGCCATTGGTCTTCTTGGCCACCTGGGCACACTGCTGGCTCATGTTCAGGCGAGCATCAACTAACACCCCTAGATTCTTTTCCTCTGCACAGCTTTGCAGCCACTCTGACCCAAGCCTGTAGCACTGCACAGGGCTGTTGTGGCCAAAGTGCAGGATCTGGCACTTAGTCATGTTGAACCTCATCCCACTGGCCTCTGCCCATTATACATATATATGCATATATAAAGAGGTATAGTTTCCCATATATGTAGCTGACCACTGTAATGCATAAATAGTTTATACCTTAGCTGATCTGTGTGTGAGACCATTGAGAATTTTCGTGTTTTCATCATTACATTGCTTGTATTACTCATTTGATGTTCTGTGAAGTATGGGCTTTGTTGTTGGTGAACCTGCACTAATACCAGGGTTTTTATTAAGGTTTTGGTGTACCAGTAGTGTTTATTGCCACTAAAACAACAACATCATGAAGTTGCCAAGATGTTACAGTCTGAACTAAATCAGAACTTGTAGATTTCCTTTAAGGATTGCTCCATTCTGTTTCTTTTGCTTGGTACTGTGGATCTCAGATGTGGCATGTGTACAACTACAGTACCATGGGAGCCTGTGCTGCATCTGCATGTTCTCTGGAAGGCATTTATATCAAATCAACATTTATTTCCCTCTCCAAGAAGCAACATTAATTAGTACCTTCCTGCTACTCCACTATATCCTTTTACTCAAATGACATAAACGTAACTAATCTTTATAGCTAATATAGGTTAGGTATAGGTACATCTGTAATCACTGTAATTCACATTATTTATGGGATTTTCAGGAATTGTTGTTTGCTCCATGTTTCAATTTTCTTCATATTTTTCACATTTTCTTTTTACTGTGTACTTTAACTGTGTACTTTTTGTCTAGGAAGAGTAAGAGAGCAACCCCACACTTTGTCTGTTTTCTGCCACAAATGCCACTACAAATACTTTGACCCTAGACAGTAAATCTAGCCTCTCCTTTCCCACCTTGAGACTGGCAGAATGTTGTCTATGGATACACTCCAAGGTGCAAGGTGACATACTAAAGGTATACCTTACCTTTTATCCCCAGTAAGTCTCAATGTTTTTTTAGAGATGTAGACTCACAGCATGCTATGAGTCTCCTGTAGTATGCCAGAGAGCCTCCTTGCTTGAAGTCAATGTCCAGACATCACAGGTGGTTTGTCTGGCCTGCAGAATCTTTCTGTGATTCTGGAGAGTGACCAAATAGATATGTAGCAAGTGTCTCTGGACATTTACTGCTGGGTTGTGTTAGGAAATGAGCTTGGTCATTGATCTATTTGTAAACTGGCTAATTAATGTTTTGCAGATGTTGCAAACTGGCTGATCACTTAATGTTGGGGTAGTTGGCTGAATTGTTTTACCTCTGCAGTAATTCCATGTCATATTTTTTTCAGTCTCTTTTTTTTCCCATGTGAAGATTGACTTCTTAGGGAAGGTTGGGCATGATGCAATCCTAAGGATTGCTCTTCCGTGTTTGCCTCCTTGTTATTCGAATCTTGTTTAAATAGTTCTACAGAAGCACAAGAAATTTTGGTCTAAAACCATATTAGTCTATGAGTTCACAGCAAGCATGCTGTGATCTGATACAACAGTAAGATTCCTTCTTGTTCAAATGAGTCAGGTACATCAAAAGATCTCAATTTCTTTTTGTCAAACTTCTGTACAGATGTAATTTGTTTTGTTCTTTCTCCCATAACTTAGCAGTGCATAAGGCCTGATTCATTCTTGCCTTTGCCAATTCTGGGATCTTAACTGACTTTGTTACCATTCTGAGCTGCGTGCTCATCATACAGTTTATATCTGACTTCTCTGCTTTGCAAAAATTGGCTTTGCAGCGGGTATCACTCAGACAGTATAATTAGAGAGACTGAACTGAGGTTTCTATAACTCACTGGCTTGAAGTGTTGGTAGAATGTCGTGCTGAGTTTACCATAACAACGTTTAACTGTAGCTTAGCCTAACCCATCAGACCCTTCCTTTTCTATTCTTATAGCCACCATCAAATGCAGGAAGAATCAAGCGCCACATGTCGTATGTTTTCAGAGTAATACTTTGTTATTTGTACCAGATGAGTCCATTCTTTGTCGTACTGAAGAATGTTGTGGAAAGCCTTGCAGTATCTTCTTAGAAATTCTTCAGAAGGATCACTCAGCACATTACAGTTTGTTAATCATGAATGGCTGAGAGTCCCTGTAACACTTCAGTATGCCTCAGAGTATTTCCATACCTGAGATAAAATAGGCAAGGGTTCCATCTACTCAATTCTTCTTGTGCCCATTGCTCGTGCCCCAATTTAAGGAGTGCCCCTTATATACACACCATTTGTTTAACATGCTATCTTTAGGATCTTTTAAACATCACCCTGTAACTTGGGAGACTGCTCCAAGTTATATAGTAAGTGAGGCAAATCCACGTGGGCATAGACTGAGGGGACAAAAATTACTCATTAACATTCATTAAGTGTTCATTCTAGAATGTTTTCTTTCCCCATGTGGATGTAATGAGATGCCCTTCCTGCCTCAAACTTTGGAGTCTGTTCATGTCTGATTGGTACTTCTGCTTAAAGAAAATGAGGAACCAGCAGGGTCTAGGCAGGAGGAACACATGCAATATCTAGTCTCAGCACAGAGAAGTATCTCAACTCTTTTTAGTAACACTAAAGAATTGCTGGGGTTCCTTGCAGGGTGTGTGTTCACAGCATCCTGTTTTTCTATACAGATGTACACAATGAGGAGAAATCAGGAGCAAGAGGATGAACACAACCATTTTTGTGTATTAGAAGTACTTCTTCCCTCCCCTTAAAATAATAAACCTTTGAACTTATCTTTATTTACACAGACTTATCCACCTTGGCATCATTTTTTTTTCTCTTCATAAGGAACAGTATTTCTGTCTGCAAGGTGCTGGATTTGTTAGCAGATTTATTGGAAGCAGGCTTTACAGTGCAAGTAACTAGTCTTGATCTTTAATAGGTGCTTAATACTCAATAAAGGAAAATAGATGACTTTTGCCTTTTGGCACCAGTTCAGCAAAATACTTAAGCACACACTTAACTTTCAGGCTTGTGAGAAACCCCAGAGATTTGAATGGAAATATGAAAGACCTTTATAATAGTTTATTTTAAAAAAAAAAAAAAAAAAAGAGTATAGAATAAAGAAAAAAATCACAAAGCACTCGTTTTTCCATGACTTCAATGTTTTTATCTTTCCCCCCATTTTATTATGTGCTATCCTTGTTACTTTTTGGCTCTGAGCCTTTCTATAAAACACTTGTTGTTCTGTGTAGTAGGAATTGCAGTTGTACTGTGACCGGGTCAGCGTTCTCTTAGCATAAGCCTCCCAGATTGCTTCTTTTCATAAATCTCAGCATGGGTGGCACACTCAGGCAGGGCTGAGAAGACATAAGGAGACATGGAAATGGTGTGGAACACAACTCAGAAAGCTGGGTTGCTTGTCCACAGTCTGTACTCTATTTTGAAAGCATATAAAATCTGTGAAGTTTCTGGAGAGTGCTCCACCTCAGGGAAGATTCAGTGCCTGCATCATGCCTACATCACTCAGCACACTGTTTTTTTTCCGGAAGCCTAAGTAAGACCATATGTCTACATGGTATAATACAGAGCAGTGCAGAGACACTAGCTGAAGTCCCACTGCATGTTTGTTTGTGCTAGTGAAGCACCAGGAGACCAACCAGCGGAGGAGCAGTGCCCCACTGATGAGACCAGACGGCTTCCTGCTTAACAGATAAGCTTCTTCACAGTGAGGTTAGTAATCCCTGAACCATGCTGTGTTGCACAGTATGATGTGCTTTACTATCACTTGCACTGTCAGAGCAGGACAGCTTTGTGGAGCTGAACCTGAGAAGTGCTGTAGACTTACTTCTCATCTTTTTTCTTGTTTTTTGTCCAGTCATGACTATGTTTTCCCTTATACACAGCAGAAAAGGACACGAGTATAAATTCTAAGAATAAACTCTTCCTATTAGCAAATGCAGTGCAGATGTAGACATGAGGGCGGACAGTCAGTCTGGATTTAAACACAGTGGATTCATTCTGACTTGTAACGTTCAATGGGAGAGGAACAAAAGAGATGTTGCCATGTGAGGAACCCAACGCAGGCAAAATACTTAGCAGTTTGGAAACAGGTTTTCCATTTATCTAATTCCTAACAAAAAGTATCTGAGAATCATTTCTAGCAGTTAGATGTGAATTCATATAAGGTCTGGTTCCCCTACCTGTAATAACAGCAAAAATACTTATTTTGTACTGAACCGTCTCTCATTATAATTAAATTATTTTTTCTTTTTAAAAAATTGATGATTTTTTTCTCTTAACCTTTGAACGTGCTTATTATTGGAGTATTCTAATTTTAAAAGCAGTTTCAAGAAAGTGCTTCTTAGTTACTCTGCTTGTAGCAAACACCACCAAGTCAGTATTTATCTGGTTCTATTTTATTATTATTATGCAAAAGTCTAGCATCTAGCAGTTGTGTCTGTTTATGATTCTTTTCTGAACATGCTAAAATTTGTCAAAGTGCTGAGATTTTTTTTAAAAAAAAGCTGACAGAGGAGATTTGGAGGGTTTCTGGAGACTGCAAAGAATTGTGTTTTGTACTGTGAGCTACACTGATTTGTTGCTGACAGCACTGTCCATACCATGATAGCCCGGATGAGCAGAAACAGATGTTGTAGGTTCATTGGCCAGTTTCCTGTCTGAAGGAGGGGTTTCTAATAAAGTCCAAAAGAAGGAAACTTACGTAGATAACATATGCACAAACTTCAGTTAAATAGAATTAAACACGTAGCTCTTCAGAGAACTTTTGTCTCCCATATAATCTCATTGCTAGGACGCTTTGATATCATCCAGACTTTATGGGGAACTTATTAACCAAAGCTGTATTTAAAGGCCTTAAAACCTAAGCCTATCAGGTCTCCCTCAGGCCAACTTCTTAGAAGTGATTTAACTTCTCAGAAAGAGATACTTCAATGCCTCATAATCCCCTTAGCCACAAAATGGGGATGGTAACAATCTCACTGTGATAATATGCATGTGACTACTGTTAATGGTAGTTTTAACATTGGCAGTAATTTCAATAGCTACAACAATAATGAAGTTGCAGCACGTGCAAATGTGGGGTGAAAAATTCCATCTTTGAATGCTCTCTATTTTATTTATTAAAGTTGCATTTACTGTGCCTAGTCACCAGTGAATTCTACATCAATGACATTTCATTCTAGAGCAAATTAGGGAGACTGATCTGAAGTATGGTATCCACAAAAAAGTATCCTTACACAGTGGACAGGATTATCACATCAGTTCTGAAGGCAAAAGCAGACTCCGCAAGGAGCTCTGCTGGCCATTTTTACTTTGACCACTTACTCCCTGAAAAGCGAGGAAGAGGCAAAGGCTTTCTGCAGCCTTTTGGCAGAGTTTGCAAGTAGAGCTGTGCTGCCTCTCTTCATCTGCTGTCCTGCTTAGAAATGTGTTTCAGTTCGGCAGTGGTCCCCAGCTGGCTATGAAGCTGACAGACAAATTTACTTCTACTGCCTGAGACTGAATCACAAAGTTGCCTGTTGGGCTTGGGACGCAAATTAGTTTAACACTGTTTTGTAAAGTGTCTCATGTACTTCAGAAATTGCTATTTTTTAATTTTAATTTTAATTTTATTTTTTTCCCACAAGGGGCTTGTAAAATTTGACTGAGGTGTTACAGAATGTGTGCAAGAAAACTGGGTGGTGTGAAGCATTGAACTGTGTGTTTGCACCATGGCCTACGGGTGGCAACAAGGAACATAAATTAAGCCAAGGTCCGACTGTGTGCATATTTTGAAGCCCAAGTTCCCTTCTCAAGTCTCCTCAAGTCTGCTTCTACAGGAGTCATGGAATCATAGAATCTCAGAATGGTTTGGGTTGGAAGGGACCTTAAAGATCAGCAGTGATGGTTGCTCACAACCCCCCCTGCCATGGGTAGGGATACCTCCCACCAGAACAGGTTGCCCAAAGCCCCACCCAGCCTGGCCTTGAGCACTTCTAGGGATGGGGCATCCACAGCTTCTCCGGGCAACCTGTGTCAGTGCCACACCACCCTCTGAGTGAAGAATTTCATCCTAATATCTAAACTAAATCTACCTTTTTTAGTTTAAAGCCATTACTCCTTGACCTATTGCTATGCTCCCTGACAGAGTCCTTCTCCTATAAAAAATAAAATAAATAAAATCCAATGAACTTCAAAGGCCCAAAAGAGATACTAATTTTTTAATTAATTTGTTTTAGGAATTTAACGCCAAGGTGCTTATCTTCCATGCAATACTTCATGTCCATGCAGTATAGTGGTGATTGTGCTGAAGATGAATATGTTCCATGTAGCTCAAATAAGTTTCTGGTATGTATGGTTGCTATGTGCTACAAGGCATGTCTCCCCCAGTATTCTTCTGGAGAAGCTGGCAGCCCATGGCTTTGACAGGTACACTCTACTGGGTTAAAAACTGGCTGGACAGCCGGGCCAGACAGTGGTGGTGAATGGGATGAAATCCAGCTGGTGACAGGTCACCAGTGGTGTTCCCCAGGGGCCAGTACTGGAGCCAATTCTCTTTAATATCTTTATTGATGACTTGGGTGAGAGAATTGAGTGCACCTGCAGTATGTTTGCAGACAACACATGGGGGGGAAGTGTCGATCTGTTGGAGGGTAGGAAGGCCCTGCAGAGGGACCAGGACAGGATGGGTCATTGGGCAGAGGCCGATGGGATGAGGTTCAACATGGCTAAGTGCCAGATCCTGCACTTTGGCTACAACATCCCCATGCAACACTTTTTCCACAGTATGGAAAGCTGTGCCGAGGAAAAGGATCTGGGGGTGTTGGTCGATGCTCACCTAAACGTGAGCTGGCAGTGTGCCCAGGTGGCCAAGAAGACCAACAGCATCCTGGAATAGTGCAGCCAGAAAGACCAGGGAGGTGATCGTCCCCCTGTACTCTGCTCTGGTGAGGCTGCACCTCAAGTACTGTGTTCAGTTTTGGGTCCCTCAGTACCAGAAGGACATCGAGGCCCTGGAGCGTACCCAGAGAAGGGCTATGAAGCTGGTGAAGGGCCTGGAACACAAGTCCTGTGAGGAGCGGCTGAGGGAACTGGGGTTGTTTAGTCTGGAGAAGAGGAGGTTCAGGGGAGACCTTACTGCTCTCTACAACTACCTGAAAGGAAGGTGTGGGGAGCTGGGGAGCCTCTTCTCACAGGTAACTAGTGATAGGACTAGAGGGAATGGCCTCATGTTGTGCGAGGGGAGGTTTAGGTTGGAAATGAGGAGACATTTCTTCTCAGAAAGAGTAGTCAGGAATCGGAATGGGTTGCCCAGGGAGGTGGTGGAGTCACCGTCCCTGGGGAAGTTTAAGGAAAGTTTGGATGTGGTGCTTAGGGACATGGTTTAGTGGGTGACAGTGGTGGTAGATTGATGGTTGGAGCAGATGATCTTGGAGGTCTCTTCCAACCCTAATGATTCTATGATACTGTGATTCTATGATAGCTAGGTAGTGTTTATGTGATTTTCTGTTTCTGCTGGGATAATTTTTAGTTTGTGTTGTTGAAAGCATTTAAACACAGGCAAAGGCCAATGTGAGACTAAGAAGCAGAAGAGATTATTGGAACAGTGAGCTGGCAACAAGCTTAATGCTGCATGAGTGCCAGGAGGCTCCATTGATAGAGAGGGAATTCAAACTGTCTTGAATATACTTTAGCAGTAATAGGATTTCTGCAGTTATTAGCAATTCGTAACCATACCCAAAACTGTAGCCAGGTGAAAAAATTTACCTGAAGTTACCAATTTTCAAGACAGAAACTACCTTGAACACCAGATATTAATTTAGTGCAATTTTAGTCTACTCCCAGAAGAAAAAAACAAACATTTCTAGATCCTTTGTAGTTAAAGTGTCTTCAGGTGCTTTTTGTTTATCAGTTTCTATTACTGTAATATTTCTCTGTGAGATGCAGCATGCTTGAAAGCAGAAAGAAAATTAACTCGCTGTCATCTAAGAACGTTTTTTTTTTTTTTTTTTTTTTTTTCCCTGCCTTGTGCTCCTGACAGCCTCTCTGCCAACCATGGCGGTTTACATCTTATCTTACTGACATGTCCTGGTTATCTGTGTTGTGTGCGAGCACTTAGCATTCCACTGCTTTTTGCTTAATAAATTAAAGACTGGGAGGGAGTAACACTGTAATACTTGACCGTATAAGGGAGGTGACTTTTGTTTTAGTTCTGCTCCTTGCACAATATGCAGTTGAAGCCTTTTAAGGGAAGGTGGTGCAGACAGAGTGAAAACATCCAGAAGCAGAACATCTATTTCACATTATAGCTGGTGCCAGTGCTAGTGCTGTCATTGCTACTGCTGCGAACTTCTCACAGGCTGTTAAGAGTTTCAGAGCTGCAAAGAAAAAGGGGACAGTTGCAGATGAGACTGCAGAAGAAGGTTAAAACTGTTTTGTTCCTGCACCTTGAGAAATAATAACGAAGAGGAAACTGACCAGAGGTGAGCAGAATTAGACTTCCAGAGTTGAGAAACAAAGTAGCAAGGAGTTCTGCAGCGTCAATGAGAAGAGAACACTGAAGTGGAAACATCATGCTGTGAGAATAGCTTTGGCCGAAAAGACAATGAATAATTTGTCTCAATTTTCAAGGAAGTTTAAAAAAAATCCTTAACAAAGTCATTTAGGTTAGGAAGTTGGAGAGGGAGTGAGCTAACTAATGCAAACACTGGATGGAGAAGAAAGTGTGGCAGCATGATAGGAGTTCAATCCTGGATTTCATCTCAGTATTCCAAATGAATGAAATTTTAGGTCTGGCTGAAGGAAACTTAAGCAAGCCTGTGAAGGCAAAGGCTATACGATGTGCCTAGAGAACAGTAAAAGCAGGATCTCTAATAAAGAAACAGAAAAATTGATGTAGACAAACATAAGTCAGTTATTATGATCTCAGAAGTGTCCAGGGAGTTACAAACATTTTGAAGCATCTCAGTAAATAAAATATCAAATAAAACACAACATTTGTGCAGCAAGGTTTGACTGTGCCAAGAAGACCTTATTTCAGTGAGAGAAATGATAAATTTTCCTTGATAAATCACATGCAGATCCTTACTTGAGATTTTATTTTTGTCCTTCGTGTGAAGAAAGACTACAGAAGTAGGAAGTCTTTCTTAGCTTCAGTTAAACCATAGTCTTTACTTTAAAATAAAACGTACTTTAGGCCCTAAATAAAAGGGGGGTTTTAATCAGCTGGAGATTGGATAACACAGAGTATATTTCAGTGGTAAAGTAGAGATTTAGAAGACCCAGTGTGAACACTTTTTCTTTTTTAGCCAGTTACTCTGAAAGAAGATCTTACAGGTATCTTTTGAGAAATGCCACTACCACATGCTTCCCTGCAATGACCCATATGCTTGCCACTCAAATTCTTTCAATTCCTGTTGACTTTGTTAGGGCTTTGAGGGTGCTTACTCTCCTGCAGAATGGGGCTCTTTGCTGCCTAAGTAACAGCACCTTGTCTACCTCAGCACTGGCTCCACAGAGGGGTAGGCTTGAAAAAAAAAAAAAAAGTCCATGAAATGCAAGTTTGTATTTTCATGTCTGCTCACCCAAGCATTTGTGAGCATGCTTCAGATGTGCAGCTGACACCTGTAGGTGGTGGAAGATGAGAGGAAGACATGTAATAGTTACTTCTTTAGTAATTATTTTATTTAAATCTTTTTTTTTTTTTTTTTTTTTTTTTTTCCCTCCAGGTTAAGACTGCAGAACGAATGCAGCACCACAGTTTACCCTAGCCAGCATTAAACCTACAATGCAAAACTTTAGCCAGTTAGACCAGTTCATGAGGCCTGTCAAAGAAAGCCCTTCCCCCAGTGTTGTGACCTTTATCTTTGCAGTGAACAGACATTATGACTCTGGGAGGATAATTTTGATTGACTGATCTATTCTCAGAAGTTATAAAAGTTTCACTGTGCACGAGAAAGTCAGCTTGCCCCAGGCCATTTGTTGTATCTGAATGATGTGTATTCATCAGGTCTTTCTGTGGCATTGTAGAGAATAGGTTGGAGTAAACCCTCCTTTAACTTTTGTGAATGTATGGATAATTCTGCTTATACCAGTGGTGTTTAGTTAGTGCAGAACCACAGTGACTGAGAGATGCCCTCAAGGATAATTTTGTCTTGTTTGGCCATTTGTGAAAAGTAAGTCATTGTCTTCACTGGATGGAAAACTGAAAGAACAGTCTCACAAGGTTATTCCTTTAACTCTCTTAAATAAGAGATTTTTTTTTTTATTTTTTTTTTTCTTCACAATGGAGAGTTACCCTTTTACACAGCTTAAACAGGATAACATTTTCACTGCTGTGCCAAGGAAAATGATTTGGACTATGGAGAGTCCTTTATCCTCTGTTTTCATAGTTAGATGATCTGCTTATGGTTAATGAAGTACAAGGAAGATCTGGCACATTCAGATGTTCAACTGTAAGATAATTTATCTACTTGCTTGGTGCAGAACAGGTAAATATTCCACATTTATTTCTCAAGGCTTTCAGAAGCAATTTCAGAATTAGCTATTAATTCTTCTTTCCTGACAGGAAATTTTCCAAAGGCCTGATCTTCCTTATGAAGCCTTTTACGATGTTCATTATTACCTTCTTAATGAACTAGCCAGCTCATACTTTGGTGAGCTGTACTGTAGAGCTTAAGAATTGGCTTAACAGTTCTTGGTTGGTACCAAACTCTCCAGTAATTCTGCTTTTCATTGATGAAATAACTCAAGCTACTTCTCATAGCTGCATTGTGTGTGGCTTCATGTTTTAATAGAAAGTGGACAGCAAGTATAGGCAGTGTGGGAATAGATCCTGAAAATAAAAATGAGAGTTGAGTTGTGCAGTAGAAAAGTAAATGTTACTACATAGCCTTACAGTAATTATGTTCTTATTTTAACTCACTTTATTATCTCCCCTTGTAAAAACAGGTGCCTTTTTTTTTTTTAAAAAAAAAAAAAAAATCACAAAGCATACATAATTTTAAATAATATGTGTAACTGTAAAAAGTACAGTCTACTATTTCTTTTTTTTTTTTTTTTTTTTTTTTTTTTCTTTGTACTTCAACATACTGGGAACCTAAATGCCTTTAGCTCTGAAATGGGCAGAATAACTGAAGTGACTGCCCTACAGTTTAGGGGGAAGTGTAAATGCCCTATGTCCCAGTCTAGCAAGAGCAATTTAGTGCTACACACAGACACGAGAAACTTTACTGCGTAATCTCATTGATGTAGTGAGCACTTACGCTGAGAGAAGGCAAGCAAGAATACTGTTTGAAGTCAGTCCCATTAAATGTCTGAGGTGAGAAGAACCAGAATGCCTGGGGTTTTCTGTATTCCTTCCACATAGTTCATACTCACAGAACATATAAACACAGGTATATCAACTGTGTGGTTAGACATAAATAGAATGCCTCTTCTTCAAACAGACTAGGAAAAGAAACCTATTCATATAGCATGTTTTCTTCCAGTTTTTCTTTTGAATTGCTCTGGAGGTACATTCCAACCATTGAGTCAGAGCTCTTGACAGTTGACACTTACGCCCAGAGAACTCAGAGGGCTAGGTACTGTCCTTAAAGAAGCACCGCTGCATCAGTATCTTGGCGATGATTCATCATTCAAATGTATATAATAACATAAAAAAATTCCTCAGAAGAGTGGGACAGTGTGTCCATGACCTCTACAAGCTATAATCTCTTTGCAGCAACAGTTCGAAAACTCATTTTCTGAGGGAAACAGTATCCTGTCTGACCGTGAGATCTTATGTAGACAGCAAAAACTTTATGGCCTGTCTAACTCCCCAAAATTTAGGGATTCAAGAACTCAGACTTCAGTTTAAACATGCGGGAAGAAGAAGAAAAACTTTAAAAGTTGCATATACGTAGACTTGTTTGAACTATTCTGTAAAGGTGCATTGCTAAAAATGTCACAGATTGATTGCTATTCTGGATCTGTGATCGAGTACGATTACCATGACCAATTGTTCTTGCAGAATTACATGTTCCAGGAATCCTCATCATAAGCTTTTCTTTGCCTAGTGGAATAAATATATTCTTATTGTTTTTTAAACTTGTCATGAAGTCTTATGCTGCATGAGAAAGTGCTGGAATCTTCATTAGTACATAAAAACTACCTACCAAATTTTGGACCACAAGAAATGCAATGTTTACATTTCAGATGACACTTCTCTTTTCTGTACCTGGCTTTGCAGTGAGTGAAAGCTCTGATTTTGTCATGTCTACAAGAAAGCAGTTTGGTTGAAAAAAAATGTTTGGGTAACAGAAGATACTTTTTTTTTTTTTTTTTTTTTTTTTTTTTTTTCCAGCACTGGTGTCATGCCTGTCTTGCTTCTTGTTTCAAAAGATGTAGATGTACTGAAAATCCCCCTTCCTCCACCACTGTTCAATCTCTATTTTCCAAGGCTCTGAAGATTTAGTAATTTCCCAATTACAAAATATTTGTTTCAATCCTGTGAGAGTTATTTTCCTGTAGCTTGTGTTATTATTTGTTTGATCTGACACAACACATTATTGCTCTTAATCTGCAGTTTTGAGAATTTTGTTCATCTTCCTGTGGGAATCCATATTTTCCAGGGTGGTCATCGGCTGTAGATGTCTCTAGGTTGCACAAAGGCACATGCTGTATTTAGTGGGACTTCCACTTTATTTCAGCAAAATGACAAAAAATAAGATGATGCTTATTTTTTAGTGTGCTTTTAATAGCTCTTATCTTCAGTGTTTAGTGATGTCACATATTTAGTATGGGAAATTTAAGCATTTTGTGTAGAATTTATAAATGCAGAAGACTTTACTGAATTGATCTGTGCATCCTTTGCTCACTGATATTTTTGCTGTGCTGCCAATAATTGTGACTGGTAGATATTGATTCTTTAAAGTTGTCATATTTGAAGTGTACATTCTCCTCAGATTACTGACCATAGGAACAGATTTATGGGCAAGGCAGGGATAATCTTGGGCTGGGGACAGTAAGAGTAGCCTTATATTTTTCCAATTTGCACCCTCTAGTCATTGTATCCTACAACACCCCTACACTGAGGATGGGGCTCTGCAGTGCTGCTTTGATGAGATGCCAGTCTTGTCAGATATTATAATAACTGAACGTCAATTCAGACAGACTGTTGGTTTATTAATACTATTGCTTTTCTGTAGCTTTGAGGCAAAGAAAGATTATTATGAAGGTTATTTTAGTTTGCCTTATTCAGCTGGGACTGAAGCCTTTTGTTTTTCAGAGGTTTGAAAACAGTCCTCGCTCAAAAAGTGATAGTCTAAATGGGGAAAACAGACAGAGAGAGGAAAGTGAATCTCCTCTGGACAAAAATTATAGTAGAAATCATTTTGGTTTAGAATATGGTATAATGTTGAGTACCTTATTTACTAGATCTTTTGCTTGTTGCATAATATAATGTAACTGTCTTCCTTCCAGCACTGCTGAACAGTAGTACCTAAAGTTGGCCTGAATTTGCTGCTTCTAATTATTTACTCTGTTAAAGTCTAGCTGTTTACTCTGTTGAAGTCTGCAAGAATCAAGAACAAACAAAAAATAATTGCTAGAAACTGTCTCGTATTTCACTATAAACTTTATACATATGCATTTATATTTATATTACGTTTGTTTGTTTGAAAGACGTAGTCTAAATTAAACCCAATACCAACAAATCATTATCTGTATTTTCAGAGCTGGCGTAGTAAAAAGAAAACTTTCAACAAGCATAACAGTCTCTGGAAGACTCTCATGCTCATCAAGATAGGTCCATCTGAGGCTGTTTGTCCCCAAACTAGAGGAATAAAGAAAAGTGCAAGGGAAAAGATTTTCTTCTCTAACACTACCAGGATATTGGAACATTTCTGCAAACAGAGATATTCCTGGTGTATTATTAGGCTACCTCAAGAGAATTAGTTTTGCTCTTCCAGCATGTTAGTCATTGTTTTCTGTTTGATTGTTTTCTATTTTTTGACAGGATTGTCCCGTTCCCAGCCTGCAGTTATTGTCACACAGAGATTAAATCCTTTTATGTTTTTTATTTTCTGCAGAGCCAGCTAGAACTCTTTTCAGCTCTGCACTGTATAACAACTATTACACAGTGATATATCTAAGGGTCAGTAATACAGCTAGTGCTGTATAAACACAAGAGGTACACTTGCCTCTAACTCTACACAGCCATGAAAGCCAAGTTTAAGATTAAACATTCTGATAATTCTTTTTACTCCAAGTATCTCTCTAGCTCTTTTCAAATAAGTATCAGCAACTTTTAATTGATCTCATTTATAAATACCCTTTTTAAGATGTAATATATAGATACAAAAATGAACACCTGTTCCTAGAATATATGAAAACACTACAGTGTGTAAACATACCTGGGTTCTGACTGACTTTGGCTTCTGAGACAAGGATCAGTTTTGAATGGTGCTGTTGGTCTGTGTTTTACTTCATAGTCTAGCTGTCAGGAGGTAGAGTGAAACCTACAATATTCCTCAACTGAAGAAGTTGCCAGCAGGTCAAGGAGGTGATCCTCCCCCTCTGCTCAGACCTGGTGAGGCCACACCTGTAGTATTGTGTCCAGTTCTGGGCTCCCCTGTAAAAGAGGGACATGGAGCTACTGGAGCGAGTTCAGAGGAGGGCTATGAAGATGATTAGGGGACTGGAGCACCTGTCATACGAGGACAGGCTGAGAGAGATGGGCCTGTTTAGCCTGGAAAAGCGAAGAATGAGGGGAGACCTCATCAATGTGCATAAATATCTGAGGGGAGAGTGTCTAGAGGATGGAGCCAGTTTCTTTTCAGTTGTGCCTAGCGACAGGATGGGAGGCAACGGGCACAGACTGAAGCACAGGAGGTTCTGGCCGAATATGAGAGGGCACTTCCTTACCATGAGGGTGACACAGCACTGGCACAGGTTGCCCAGAGAGGTTGTGGAGTCTCCTTCTCTGGAGATGTTCAAAAGCCTCCTTTATGCCATCTTGCACAATGTGCTCTAGGTGATCCTGCTTGGCAGTGGGGTTGGACCAGATGATCTTCAGAGGTCCCTTCCAACCTAAACCATTCTGTGATTCTGTGATCTCAAGCCATATATAAAAAAACACCGTCTTAATTGTTGGTGTTTTATTCTGTCTCCTATAGAGTGGCAAAAGTAATGAAGGTTCCTGTGTATGAAACACCAACAGGATGGAGATATTTTTCCAATCTCATGGATTCTGGACGTTGTTCACTCTGTGGGGAGGAAAGCTTTGGCACTGGTAAGTAATACATAATCAAAGATTTCCACAGACTTTTAATGACAATATTTTTTCAAAGTTAAACAAGTCAAAAAAAAATCATCAAATTAACTCGATCTTGTGCTTGAACAGAGGACTGTCAGTTGGTCATATCTTGAATATCTTCTTGCAATCTCTGTTGTTGATCCACTTTTGGAGTAAGAAAAATGTGAAAGATGGACATTGTAAAGCCATAGGCAATCCTATCACTGCCCAAACAGCTTTCAGAGGTGTCTGCCACTCTTCTGAATTGAACATTATGCAGAAGGATCACACTGAACACACTAATAGTATTTTTCACAGACTGCAACAACCTTTTGAGGAATATTGCCTGCATGCACATGGTTCTTTTGGACTTGTGGATGCGTCTACAAAGCATGAAGTTTGGTATGTCTAATGGCATATCTAGTCAAACCTGTTCCAAACATCCCATGTTTAGAACATCACAATTACTGGAAAGTCAGATAAAGATAAAATCATCACTAGAATAAATTCAGCTGCATGTCTGTCCCAAGACCAGTCAACAACAGAGTGCAGAACTAAAGACAAATCTGAGCAGTCCTGACGAATTCAGTACTGATGGGATTCAGTCAGAGCAAATCAGTAGAGTCTTTACTCTGTAAACCTACACAAAAATAGTTTTGGATTATGAGGGAAACTGAATACATTTTACAGTGTTAGTTTTACCTTTTCTAGGTTCTGCCACATTTTTTTTTTTTAATTTCTTTATTAGTAGGGTTATGTTGTGAATGTTTTTGAATAATCACATTTCAGAATTACTTGACCTATTTCCTGGCTAATTTATTATGTATTTTGATGCGAGTTCCATGGATTTTGATTTTTTGGTGTGTAATTCATTGACTACAGCTTTTCACAGAAAATTATTTATCATGCAGTGAAGTTTGGTTTACAAATTTCATGTCGCTTTGATTTAGTTAACTCTAGTATTTAGTATTAGTTGAGGTTAATTAGAGCAGAATGCTGCTTGTTTAAAAATGAAGACTTCTTTAAGCCATACACATACCACTTTATACAGTAGCCTGTCATTAACTTTCCTGTAAGTATCTGGATTTTTATAAAAACAAACAAACAAACAAACAAACAAAAATGTTAGATTTCTTTGGGTGCCTGTCTGTAAGAAGTAAAAGAAATTAAATGAATGATGAATGTGTATTTTGCTTTCTGTTTTGAGTGTGAATGACTGAAACCTAGTTGCCTTGCCTTAATTTCTGTGAGGAACAGAGATTCGTATTGCCTTGGGTGTATCTTTTGAATGGGTATTTTCTAATGGTCTTTTGTAGAGTCATTGAGTGACAGTTCTAGCTTGGAGATAAGGGTGTTTCCAGAAGTAGAAGGCCTTGCTCTTTTCAGAACGTACTGTCATTTGCTGCCATATGCTTTTAGACCACATCTCCATTTGCCCATGAGAAGTCTTCACTGGGCAGCTTCCAACTTTTACTGTGCTTTGGTGCTTTTTCACCAGGCCAGTTCTGTACCCCTTCTCTCTAAATGTTAAAGTCCCTATTGCATATCTGGAGACAGATATTGTCATGAAAGTTGGGTAGCTCTCGAGACATCAATAGGACCTCACTAGCACCCAAATTATTTTGAAAAAAAAAAAAAAACACACCACAACCTACCTTCATTGTCATGCTGAAGGAAGAGAAATGTGTATTGTGACTGGAGCAAGTAGGAATTGTGACCTGTAGGAGTTTGGTGGTGAGCTCCCATACAGGTACTGAAGTATGTATGTCTGGACACCCTAGCTAGCTAAGTGTATCATGTCCTACTGCATGCAGTTTTATATGCTGAGGTAATGCAAAGCAAGCAGTGGTAGCCTGTACGGGCCATATGCCGTGACAAACCACTAGCTCAGGCCTGTTTCTGGTTGGGAAGTAAGGCACATAGACCATCTTCGCAGGGTGGTGTTGATTATGATTCTTGTAGATATTTCCTTTCTCAGGGAGAAGAGAGGAATCTATGCTTGCTTAACAGAGACTGGCTTCAAAGGACAATTGTCAGGAAAAATGTATGGTTCACTGTGGTGGTTTTACTCAGGTGGGCAGCCAAGCTCCACCACAACCTCTCTCTCACTGCCTCTCCTCAAAAGGAAAGGTGAAGAAAATACAATGCAAAGGGCTCGAGGGCTGAGATAAGGATGATCAGATCACTCAACAATTATCATGACAGGCAAAACAGACTCAGCATAGGGAGATTAATTTGTTGCCTATTACTAATAATCTAGAGAAGTGGGAAACAAAGGACAGAAACCAAAAAAACACCTTCCCCCCATCCACCCTCTTCTACCTCCTCACCCAGAGTGGAGCAGGGGAACAAGGAATGGGGGCTGTGGCCAGTCCCTGAGGCTTTGTCTCCACAGCTCCCTCATGGTCAATCCCTGCCCTTGCTCCCCGTGGGGTCCCTCCCACAGATGCCGTCCTTCCCGAACTGAGCCTGCGGGGGCTGCCCACAGGCAGCAGCTCTCCAAGCACTGCTCCCACACGGCTCCGTACCACGGGGTCCATCCCCCAGGAGCAAACTGCTCCAGCACGGGTCCCCCATGGGCGGCAGCTCCCCCCAGACCCCTGCTCCTGTGTGGGCTCCTCTCCACCGGCTGCAGCTCCAGCCCGGGGCCTGCTCCTGCGGGGGCTCTCCATGGGCCGCAGCCTCCTCCAGGCCACATCCACCTGCTCCACCGGGGGCTCCTCCACGGGCTGCAGCGTGGAGATCTGCTCCGTGTGGGACCCCTGGGCTGCAGGGGGACAGCCTGCTCCACCAGGGGCCTCTCCACAGGCCGCAGGGGAACTGCTGCTGCCTGCCTGGAGCACCTCCTGCCCTCCTGCTGCATTGACCTTGGTGTCTGCTGTTCCCCAGAAGTTTCTCCCAGCTGCTGTTCCCCAGAAGTTTCTTCTTGCTTAAATCTGCTCTCAGAGAGGTGCAAACAACATTACTTATTAGCCTGGCTCTGGCCAGTGGTGGGGTCCTTATCTTAACATGGGGTAGCTTCTTGATTCTTCTGTCAGAAGCCACTCCTATGGCCCCCTGCTACCAAAACCTTGCCACATAAACCCACCACATGCAGTTATGAAAAAGACCAAACACCAAATTTCCCTGGCACCTTGAAAAGGCATGACCTATATCCATGTTCAGGTCTTCCTAAATAGGCTCTCCCAAGCGTAGGTGGACTTAAGCGTGCAGATCACTTTTACAGAAATCATAAGAAGTGGTTTCAGGGCGTAATCTACTGAAACACTAAGGACGTTATGCTTTGTGTTGGCCTAACTTCTTTATTACCCAGAGTAGTAGTTGCTTGTTGAGGCTGGGAAAGAGGGGCAGGTGTCTAACAGAGGTAAAGGGCCTTTGGGTTTTGCCTGTTCTTCAAAGTGGGCAAGATAATTACAATTCCTCTCTCTCCCTGCCCTTGACTTTTTTTCCTTCACTAGGATCTTGCTGTAGAGCACTAAAACAATTGCATTTTGTACAATAGCCTCTCTTCTGATTTTGAAGCTTGCATCTCCTGACCTCACACCAGTCTCTGCATTCGTAGCACTCTCTGTGTTCCTGTCTGAATCTGTTTCTCCTATCCTGTCATTAATTCTTCACATTTCTAATAAATTCTGTCTCTTGTGAGATTTAAGATTCCTTGACCAAAACATTGCTGGCCAGCATGGAGAGCTGCTCTACAGCAGCACTGAACCTGTGCATCTCAGTCCATTCAGGTCAGATGGGCTTCCTGGTACCTGTAGCACTTCATTGGAAGGGCTGGAAGGCCTTACATTTTTGACAATTCCATCTAAATGCCGGTATTAACTATCAGGATTGAAGCCCATGGGCATTCAGACAACTTGGAGCACTAGATCAGTGTGTAGGTAGTTGCTGTGTAAATGGATTGTGACAGTGCCTACAGGGCAATTACAGTGATGTCTAAAGTTTGTTTTTCTCCCTGCCTCAGTTTTCTTATCATCTTTCAGTTCAGTGCAGCTGTCTGAAAATATCTCATATGCCAGTAGGTTTATTTGTAAAACACAGGCTGGTCTGTAGATGACCAACATGTTAGCGATGTGAGCTGTTTTTAGCAATAAATATTTACCTTATTGCGAACCTTTTTGTAATGTCCTAAGCTGCATGACCTTCACAAGTTTCTGCCACTATTGGGCATTTGAATCAATTTTACATCTTTCCCCTCCATCATAGCTGAAACTTAGTACTTTTTTAGCTTTCAGTGTGGGATTTTTCAAAAAATGTGCCATACAGCACATTACACCACAGAGTGGTAAAATTGTTGTTCTGTGCAAGAAAATGGGGTTTTACAGGTCCATGTTCTATTGTCAAACTAACTGAACAGCACTGGAGACTGATTGGTTGTGTACCCAGGTAATCTGGCCCAGCTGGAATTTCCAAACAATACAGAGCCCTAGTTTTATAATATAAGGGATTTTGCACTGGCAAGTAAATAAAAGCAAAATTTCTGCTATAAAAGGAAAAAAGATTTTGAAAACATCCCATATGGCTGTGTTTCCCAGACTTGTTTTTTGGCAGCTGATCTTGGAGCTCAACCAATGCTTTAAAAACTTCTTCCATTTTTGTAGCAGTGTGGGGAGCTTGTCAGATGAGGTTAGTAGCTTTCTGGTTCTGTGACTAATGCCCAGGACACAGTTCAGAGAAGGGTGCCAGCAGCAGCAATTAGTTTCTAAATTTCATCAGCAAACTATTAATCAGGATTAGGAGAGGTGCGTGGTTGATTTATCTTTCTGCAATTTAAGCCCCTTCAGTAATTGCTGCATCTTTCATAAACTTGCATGCTTCATCTCCGAATTTCCAGATGCCATTAACACCAACTGTCTTCTCATGCAAGATTGTGTGGAAGAAGAACGAGTTGAGAATATAAAGGTGGTCTGGTGCTGAAAATAATGAAAACCTTTAAAAACCCATATGGTGGTATCTATTACAGTAACACCAATCTGAAATAATCCTGTTAACTTGAGTAAAGAACAGATCAGAATGTCCCTAAATCTCCATTTGCCTAAAATATCACCAGGGTTCAGATTCCTGGATGATAAATTTGTAAGACCAGAACTGCGTGCAAACAAAAATGTTGTACGGTGAGTTTGTGTACTTGCTTCAATCTAATTTTTGCTTTAAAATTGTATTCACAGAATACAATGCGCTAGACAGAGTTAGCTAGTTTAGGGAAAAGCAAATATGTTATCTTCATGCATATGTCCCTCAGGGCTCACTCTCATAAAAACTGCAAGTCATTTCAGATAAAGAACAAATGACGCATATGAAAGCTTGCATGCCCAACAGCTTTACAGCATCAGAAAAATCATAATATGAACATATTTTGTATGATCTTAATTTGTTTCTCAGGCTACTGACTCTCAAGTCTTTACTTCAGTTTAAGCCTGTCTAAGCTGAGTACTTATTTCTGAATGGGAACGTGCTCTGACAGTTTTTCCCAGATTGTTTACTCTGAGTCTGGCCTTAGCAATTGACTGTTATGGTAGTAAAAAACAAAACAAAACAAAAACAAACAAACAAAAACAAACAAAAAACTTTTGCCACTATTATACGGAGAAATACGTGACAAATTAACTCAAAAATAAGCTGTGAAAGTATTTGTTCTTATAATTTTCCTTACCAATGTCAAAATAAATATAATGGGATAATTGGAAAAATATTTGTTGACTCTACTGTTCTTTCTGCTTCAGCTCCTTACACAGGGCCTGGAATTCATTAATGTGTTGTTTTTTTCAATAAAAAGTATAGCTCAGGATTATCCTGAGATTGATAAATTCCCTCAGCAAGACAGGACAATTGTTAGTACTGCAATTTCAGGAATACATAGTTGTGAGGCATCTTGATCACTTTGCACAGACCAGGTCTGCCTCTGCAAATCCAAAAGAAATACTGTTAGCTGAGCTGAGGAAGAACTAGCTTCCTCCCTAATCTTTCTAACATGTAAGCTGAGAGGTAGGAATAAAAGAGGGAGAAAAGCAAAGACGTCTACAAACAAAGGTACAGCAGGTGAAAACCTGAGTTATCTGAGTTGTAGTAGTGAATTTTAATTTGCTAAAAGAAATAAAGGCAATACATTCACACATAGGTGCAAATAGTAACTTAACTGATGGGTATACTTGTACAATAAAAGAGGTGGAGTAAAACAGTTCTGAGAAATACCAGTTGCCAATTTTCCTTCTAGTAAGAATAATGAACTGAGACATTTCTTGGGCACACAGGATTATTGTTGCTATATCCACATTAGGCTAGCATTTTTAATCAGTGATTTTTAATTCTGGAACTGTTGTGTGGTTTCCAGGTTTCTCCATCGAGACTTTTGCCTCTGGATTGCTTTTTTTTCAATGCTTTCTCTTTCCAGAGAAATATCAGTCTGTCTGTTGTCCTGAAGGACACACAAGGACACAGCACATGCCAAAGCTGCTAAATGGATCAGAAGGATGATACATGTGTACACTCATCCTTCTTTGTAGAGATTTATAAGCTTAAGCTATGCCAGAACAAGGCTTGGAGCATGACAGAGACCTTTCCAAAAATTCTTCTCTCCATGTTTCACTGGACCATTTTGGTTCAATGAAACATGCTCAAACTGTTTGTTAAATCAAAATGCATCTCTTCTTTAGTGTTTAGTTCAGACCTTTGCACAGAAGTCTTGATATATTGACCATTTTGCTGACTGAATAATCTGTTTTTCACTACATGATTTGATGGCTTGTAGTCTGCAGAGTTTTATACAATCAGAGAATAAATGATTACTTATATTAGAACTAATTGTCCAGGTGTTTAGGTCAATACTGTGACTCCACTTGTTGCTAGTATCTGTAGAGATACATAAGCAATTTAAGTTACTGGTAATATCAGCAATAGAAATGATTTTTTAGGAAAAATTGACTTTTCCAGTGCTAAGGATGTATGACTAAAAGAAGAGCCAGGAAGGTTAAGAAGGAAAGGAACAGTCATGGTGGGGCATGCTCATGGTTACCAGGGCCATGCCAAGCCTCTCACGGCTCCCTGGGCCTGCCCAGGGCCTAGGACCCCCTATCAGCCCCTGCCCCAGCAACACCACAGCAGGGCTGGGCTCCAGCTCCCCTCTCTCCTGTCCTGCCCAGCCATGGGCCCTGCCAACTGCTTCTGATCCCCATGGAGCCCCCAGACCTTGTGGTGACCTGACAACTGGTGACATGACAAGGAACGCAGACACTGGAGGGAAGTGACAGCTCTCTTCCAGACCTCCCTTTTGGTGGTAGTGGCAGAAACCTGCACTGGCAGCATTATCTGGGACAGACTCTTGGCTATAGTAAAATTGATCATGACCATTGTGTATGAGCAAAGATGACTTTATTATCTGTAGGTCTTAATGTTGGTGTTTCTGTGGAAGGCATCCTTCAGCTGACCTAGCGTGTTATCATGACGAGGGAGAAGAAGAGCTGAGGGCCTGATTATCTGAAGGGCTGACTTCCTGTGGAGGGACATTTGTTTTCCTTTTTTATCTGAAGCTATTTGCAAAGCTCTGAGAGCTCATAAATAACCCTGCCCTTTTTCTTCTGATTAGTCGGCACTCCATGCTTTGATAGCGCCTGGAGGCTCTGAACCAGGGAACACAGTAAGCTCTTGCTGCTTTTATAGCATCTGCTAGAGGAACAGACGATTGCTCTAGGCATTGTATTAGGAGACTGTTCTTGTTACAGAGAGCTCACAGGCTACAGACCAAGGCAGATAAAAAGAGTAGAAAAGACGTATTCTCAGTATCATGACAGCTACTTTGCAAACATGAAGGAACATTACTGTGCTATTCAATATCCTTGTTTTCTATGTTACCAAACTCACAGACAAAAGCATAATCTTCATATGTCTTTTTTGTTGTGCTTTCTAGAAACATTTTTTCCCCTAAAAACTCTTCAGTAGTTTTATACAGCTCTAGTATTGTGCTGAAATAGTCATTTACATGTAGATTTACATGTAGTTAACTTTTTTTTGTGTGTGTGTGTGTGTGTGTGTGTGTGTGTGTGTGTGTGTGTTAGATTCAGGGGGCTGAGGGTCTACACCCCAGGGGTGAATGAAAGCAAAGGAGCCTAAGTGGTAGGCAGAGCTGTGAGCTGTGGCAAGCCCAGAATGATGGGCTTGTATGTATATTCGTATGAATAGCATCTGTTAGCCTGACTGCTGCTGTCTCTCAAAAAGAGGGACTGCAAGTTGAAGGCAGCAGGAGTGATTGGAAGATAGATATCCAGAGTGAAACCCAGGAATCGCAGTGGCTCCATGCAGGTCTTACTGTTTTCCTTATATGTCTTTAATTTTCTCTTGACTTTTCACATGATTAATAGCTTCAGTTTATCAATTTATATTATGGGATCCAGGTCTGCTGCCAGTAGGAAAACACAGCCATTTTAACAAATGAGTGTATCAAACTTGTGGGCTATTCTGTAAAACTGAAAAGCAGTCTTGCTGCTACAAGGTTTTTGTGTTTGATGAAGGAGGATACGTCATGGAGCAGGTTTTGAAACTAAATCTGTTTAGATTTCTCTGTGGAGGATTTGTGCTAAGTAATTTCAAGGGACATGGATAGTCCAACTGATTGTCACTGATTTGTCAGTAATTAATGGAGGAAACAAAATTTGTGATTTAATGTATTTATTTTGTACTCAGGGTTTCTGTATTTTGTGACTAGACAAAAAATGGTAACAGTACAGCTAACAAACTTCAGCCAAATCTGGTATTATTATGGTAGAGTCATGGCCACAGATTTAACCCATCTAGTCAAGTTTTTTGAGTTTATTAGCTTAAGTAGTAATCTTCCATATCTACTGAGCGTCAGGTGTCTGACATCTTACTTTATATTAATTATCAGTATTGATTGCATCATTTGTTACGAATTTCTGTAATCTGGATTAGGTACAGATAGCTTCAAAAATTTGCTCTAAATTATCCAAAAGTAGAGGGCACTAGCTGAAGTGGCCAAGATCTTTCCTGTGAAATACTCTTTTGTTAGAAAACGCTGATTATTGAAACTTTTTGCCTTCTTGTTTTAACAGGCAGAGTTTAGCTTCATAGAAATGTTTCTAGTCAAGGTATGTGATATATTATGTGTCTATTGCAGAGCAGGCCATTACTCCAAGTTGGCATTTTGGTTTTGGACATGGGAAGTGCAAGTTCAAGTCCATGCTTGTTTGAAGTCAGACAGTAGACTTGAAGTTGTGCCTCCTACATCTCAGATTATGTGCTAAATCCTTTGGGGGTAGTCCAAAATTGTTTTCAGTCTCCACTGTTGTATCAATTTCTGTCTTCTGTCTCCATAAGTAAAAAGCCAGGAAAGGACTTAGATCTGAGCATTCAAACAGTTTTATCACTGAGAGGTATAGAGAAATGCAGAAAGGGGAAAAAGTGTTATTTTCTACTTTTATTTACTTTTTTTCCCCAGCCTTATTTTATCATGCTCATCGTGATCTTTTTTTTTTTTTTTTCCTGATGGGAGGTCATAGATATTCTGGAAATCTTCATTTTTTATGAAATGGGAAAATTCTTTCTTCACAGCTTGATGGATGAACATCTGTGCAAATAAGGAGATGCAGTTGAACTTGACTCATATAACTCAGAACATTCTGCTTCGTGGCCAAGCGTTTGCATATCTGGCCCAGTTCTAGGAAAGGGTACCAGAGGTGTGAAAATACCCTGCATGGCTGTGAGTGGGAGCAATGATTAAAAATGTTTTACTGCTACTACTACTTTTATCCAAGTACTTGAGTATCTTTTTTATTTAACTTTAAAAATACAGACTTAGTTTTATGTAAATGAATCACATTTTAAACTTAGTTCTGCTTGTCTGTCTGGAAGCTACCGTAGTTGTGGAGATTAGTACTTTACAGATTACTGCGAGGTGACAAACAAGTTGAATGATACATTTGCCCAGCCTCCTTACCTTGTTTTCTTATATGCAGTGATAGCAAATAGTGTGCTTTACATATTTCTCCTTAGGGTCTGATCATCTTCGAGAGAAAGATGGACTATGGGCTGTGCTAGTCTGGCTTTCAATCCTAGCAGCTCGAAAGCAGAGTGTTGAGGAGATTGTCAGGGATCACTGGGCAAAATTTGGCCGGCACTACTACTGCAGGTGGGTGTTTGCTATGTCTGCACAATGAAAATCTGCTACAGATTGCCATTGCTCTGTATGCAGTTTTTTTCTGTTGAGAAAGTAGAATTTAATTACTTACTGAAGGAGCTGTGTGTATATGTCACTTACAGTGTATGGATAATTGATTTTTCTGACATCAAATGCAGAAATATTCAAATTACTTGCATGTGGAATACATGGGAGTAGTTAGCTACATGGTATTGAAAAAAGTCAAAATCTCAGCACGATTTACTCATGTATTTGTTTCTGTCTGTGCTTCCACATGCAAATGTTTTTGTGTGAACTTGGACTATGACTACTTTTAACTCAGGAGAACTCTTCCAAATATCCAGATGTTGACTCATTTTTATTACGGTCTTGGAAAGGTGAATTCTAACTGGTGTTTACATGATACATATCTTACCTTAGTCTCTGCCTCTCTCTTTTTTTTTCAGAATATACTTAATCCAGAGGAGTTAATATATCTGCAATATCTTTTGCCCACAGCCGTTAGCAAAATTTCATCTGTTTCAGTTTCTTTTGTGCACTGGGCTGATTGTGTCCTTAAATTCAGAAAGCTGTCTGTGTATTGATTATGTTTTCTGTGTTACTTTAGAAACCATGCATTTTCTAAATGATTTCTCTTGCCTCAGAGTTAAGTGGCCAGTGTAGAACTGTGGTACTTGCACATCATGGGCAGGTTGCACAAAACTGCATGCACGTGCTAGTTTGATTTGCAATGAAGTACTTCAATGATCCACCTCTAATTTTTGAAGTAAGCAGTAAATTGCTAACTGTGCACATACTGAGCTTTTTTTTTTTTTTTTCCCTAAGCTGTTCAGGACTAACTTTTTACTTCTACTGTTCTTATATATATGAAAGGTTTGATTATGAAGCATTGGAGCCCAGAACAGCGTATTTCATAATGAGAGACCTCGAAGCTTTGATCACTGACAAATCATTCAGCCATCAGCAGTTTGCTGTGGGCAACAATATCTACAGTGTGGAAAGAACAGACAGCTTTGAGTACATAGATCCTGTGGATGGCACTGTGACCAAAAGACAGGTATGGCTGTAGTGATGGAGTAGCAAAGTTTCGGAGCTTTCAACATGTCTCTTAAAATGTTGTTTCTAACATTCAGGTGACAAGACTCACCATTTATTTATAGGGTGATGATTTCTTTGCTCTGATAGGTACCACATTTCCTACTTAAGATTAGCTCAGACAGGATAAGATAATATACCTCTGGTTTAGCTTGCTTTTGCTGTGCGTAGATGGAGGCCAGCTGTAGTGTCACTGGGAATGTAGGAAGGCATTGAGGCCCTGTTGACAGCAATACAAATATAGTGAGGGTTCCCTTTCCTGAACAATGGAAAGTGTCCTGTAGGAAGACAGTCTTTGCTTTTTATATTTTCTATCTGAAATCTACACTTAAAAAAAAAAAAAAAAAAAGTCAAATTTTCTTGCTCTCAGTATTGTACAGTATTTGCATTATTAAGGCACATTATTCTCTTGTAGCCAACAGCATGCAGAGGACTTAAGTAGATTGTACCATATGTGGGCATGTTTGACTTCTCTAGCCAAAATGACTGCTGCTTTGGTCCTTCTGGGCTGACTGTAGTCTGTAAGATTCCTTGGTTATTGAGTTTTGCAACCCAAACTGAGCCTTCAGTGTTTCATGATGTACTCAAAACTAACGATGTACTGTTGCCTGGTTAAATGTTTATTAAAACATCTTGAATATGAACTGTGGCTCATATTTAAATGTGCTCTGACTTTATGCTGTTTATTTTTATTGTCCTGGTTTCTGTGGTTTGTAAATTACTTGACCTGACCAGACCCTTACAAATGATATTACGAGCCATTAAAGCTATTGTCATACCATTCTGCTCAGCATCTTTATAGTTTCCATTCATCATTGCATCCAGATAATATAAGCAGCCCACCTGCCAGTGAGCTATTCTCTTTGCGCTCTTTGCTGCTGAAACCATACACGAGGATTTTGTCAAATCCAAGTCCACTGGAAAATTACGGGCACAGCAGGCTTGTGGCCCTTGTCCTTTTAAAAAACAGCTAGTAAATGTTTAGTGTATTTTTCTTTCCGGTACTTTGCATCCAAAGCCCTGTCCTAAATTGGAATGTAATTGCTAATCAAATCACAATGTAACTCAAATAGAGATGCATGACTTGGCCTGTTTTTAGATGGACTCTGAGTCCATAAAACCAGAAAGCATATGTTTTCATAGGCAAAAGCACTCAGTTATTGAGAGTACAGTTCAACCAGATTGTCTTCATACAAGGTTACATTCCTAGCTCGCTGTGTCTGCAGCCTCAGTGGGATTCTCCATGCACAATAAAATAAGAAAGGCCATTAATCTGGACAAATGAAACAACAGTTCCTGCTGCCATTTTCCTCAGGTAGCTTTCTCTTGTGTAAATACAGATGCCTCATTGTGACTATTATGAGTTTCATGTAGATTTTCAAGCTATGTTTTCAGGAACATGTTCAAAGATTTGTTCCCCAGGAGTATTTGGAGAGACATTTACATTCAGTGTAACTAAGCAACTTCTCATGAATGAGAAGCTGGCCTCATACTAATAAATCAGTGTTAATAAACAGCAAAAACAGACACAGCAACAGAAAACAAACACAGCAACAACAAAATAGGCAGATAACAACACACCCAGACTATACGTTCTAATTTATTCTGACTATTGAAACCCATGCATATTGTTTATCACAGTGCAATAAGGTATAAAATTAAACATTCTGCTGTTTTTGAAGACTGTTTTCATTTTTGAAGTCTTATTGTACTAGCCTTTGCACAAACATTAGCACATAACAGTGATGCTCCTGAGGATTCTGCAACCCAGAAACAGCACCAGTTGCATTTGTCTGTGAAATTTGAATTAGAAGAACCAGAAGTTAATCATTATAATGGGCTCTTTTTTAGAGACCTACATATTCTGAGATTCACAGAATAAAAATCCTGAGCTTTATCATTTGCATTTTAATGTTTTCTTGCTCCTTTGTTAGATTTAGTATTCAAAAGGCTCTGCATATGGTCTGGTGGCTTTTTTTTTTTTTTTTTAAAGTTTAAGCAAGAGTCAGGGAAAAGGCATTGGAAAAGCTGGAAGAAAGTTGTTTCATATAACTCTGGAGATAAGGCAAAAATTCTTTTCTGTTCAGAATGATTATTTCAATCCTGTACCAGCAATAAGGTATTTCCTGTCAGAATAGTGGTCTGCTATGCCTTGGAGACACTCAAGGGTCCATAGAGGGATGAATAGAAATTATGGTAACCACAGTATTTTGAAGAAAGATGTAGCTATTTTACATGCATTTAATTTATGTATGTGTCTCTGTTTCATATATTAATGATAGGCTGTATTTTCTACTGGTGTTGCATACTCTGCTGTTGTACTTTAATATTGGTTTTCAAAATCCTAAGCCATTTTGCTTTGTTTGCTACTTAGTTTTGTTCATCCTAACTAACTATGCTAGTTAATTCTTACTTATTTAAATATGAAAATTCTAACTGGAAAAAAAAAATAGCACACAACCAAACTGCTAGAAACCAAATTTACATAGTACAATATGCATTAAGTTTACTTTTCTGGGTGCTTCACGGATCCTAATAAATTTGCTGCTTAACTGGATTATAATGCCGAAGGGAGAAATCCCTGTGAAGCTCTGTCTGTCATACTACCTTCCAAGCCAGTGAGTTAACCATGGAACATAATTTTGTTTCAGAGTTTCCACACAGCTCATTAATATCCATTAGCAGGCCTAATTTGCCTAGCATAAATATCTGCAGATGTCCAGTGTGGGAGCTGTACTGAACATTTTCATATGCTTTCTCCCAGAAAAAAGACTTATGAGTTCCCACAAAAAATATGTTTGTGACAAATAGTGTGCCCTATCTTATTAAAAGTGCAAGTTTCTGTCCTATGAACTTTTCAGTGTGCTAGTCTTTCTTTTTTCCCTGCCATATAATTCCTGCCTGGCACTTAGGAGGTTATTGTTTCTAATGAGTACAGCCTCTGTGTTTCTATAGTTCCCTTTTGCCAGACTATTTTAAGTTGTATGGCAGGAATCGTAGTCTTATAGACAAATATCAGTTGTCATCAGTCCTGTGTAAAAATCAATACTGTTGGTCATGTGTCCCTGAGAAATGTGAAATGGAGAAAATAACAAGCTCAGAAATAGTACAGTGAACTGTCTGAATGCTGGTCGCGCGTGTGTGTATGTTACACAAAAATCCCAAGTACCATAAAACCATCAAAATGGCTACAGATGCTGTAGTTTGGTGGAATATTTTGGAATCATAAGGTTAAAGGCAGAATTATGGGGAACCTTTATAAACCTTTTTTGTTCCAGAAGACCTTAAGCTAGTGAGTGGTGAGACTTCAGAATCTCATGTTCTAGGAGAAGTTACAATGTGTTATTGTTATTATTGACAGATAAACAGGGAGTACATGGAAAAGTATCCAAGTTGGTGTTGCTAGTCATGTCGTTGTAGGGGTGGCTTGGCCTACCAGGAACATACAGAATGTCCACTAAGTAATTGAATAGGAAGACATTCACAGGCTCATGGTAGTTACGGTTTCATTTTGTGCACGTGTTACACCCCCTTCCTTCATAAAGCTGATTGATGTTAATGTTACATACTTTGAGATGCTGGTTCTATGTTTGATTACCATCCAAAGTGCTGGTGCACGTTAAAATTAATTTATAGTACTCCTACCAGTGAAAAAAAGGTTCATGTTATCACCAAAGTTAGAGATGGATAATATCTCGTAGGCCATCTGAGCCAACCCTTTTTCCACCTGTGATATTTTCATATTCCCTAGTGTTAATGGGTAGTATCAACCAGACAGTACTTTATACAGGGCTGAAGGTGTTCAGACGTATATCTGAGAAAACAAAGGTTTTCCACCTGTACTTTAGAATGCTGAAGCACTGTGTTGATAACATAAGAGTCTTCTCAAGCTCCTGATAAAAATGGAAGAATAAAATACTTCTCTCTTTAATTCTCTTCTCTCATTTTTGAGTGTTTTGCTGCCCCTTAAAATGATCAAGGATCTCAATTTATGCACTAGGCATTTGCCAACAGCTGGACTGAAACCGGAAATAAAGTTCAGTAGTTGAACAGAGGTGGCATTTGGCCTAGGGCTACTATTTACAGAAAGGGAACTAGGATGTGTGTTAGTGCAGAATTAGTAGAGTATTAAAACACTGCAACTATTTAACTGTTCAATTTAGTCCTTTAGTTTTAGTGGGAGCAGGTACATTGTGTACCTGTGACTGTGGAACCAGGTACATTGTCTGTAGTCTGTGGAAGAATGTGGTCATATATACAGTATGAAAGCAGGAAGGAGTAAAGAAAAAGAGATGAAGATGGAAGCAAAAAACAATTTCCTGCTTAATAATAAATCATTTTTATTCTACATGCAGGTATTGTGTGTTAATTAGTACACTTGAAATTAACACCATAGGTTAAGTTCCTGAATTGTTTCACAGACTTTTGTTGAAATCCTTGTAATCAAATCTAGATGCCTTGTCTATAAGGGAACTGATGCTGTCTTTTTTTTTCACTACCAACAATGGTTTTTTGCTCCTGTAGCTCCTTCTAACACTTTGCTGATCTTATAAATATTTCTCAGATCATTGATTTTTTGCTCTAGCAAACAGAACAAGAACAAATCATTGAAAGAAATTAAAAACAACAGTAAAAAAAGCCCTTGTTACGAGGAGTGGGAGGGAAAAGACAAGATCATTTCTGGTCTTGAGAAGGGAAGAAAGCAATAAATGAGTTGTCCGAAGTTATAGAGAAAGTGGAATTGCATCCAAATGACTCTTCCTTTCATGTTTTATTTTAGGGCAGTAAACTGTGATTTGTTGTGGTGGCTTTACTCAGGTGGGCAGCCGAGCTACACCACAGCCACTTTCTCACTTTCCTTTCTCAAAAGGAAAGGGGAAGAAAATACAATACAAAGGGCTCAAGGGGAGATTGCTCAACAATTATTGTCACAGGCACAACAGACTCAGCACAGGTAGGCTAGGGAAATGTATTGCCTATTATTAACAAGCTAGAGAAGTGAGAAACAAAGAAAACAAACTTCAAACACCTTCCCCCCATCCACCCTCTCCTACCTACTCCTACCAAGTAGCACAGGGGGATGGGGAATGGTGACTGTGTCCCTAATGCTTTGTCGCCGCTGCTCCTTCATGGTCACATCCACCTGCTCCACCGGGGGCTCCTCCACGGGCTGCAGCGTGGAGATCTGCTCCATGTGGGACCCATGGGCTGCAGGGGGACAGCCTGCTCCACCAGGGGCCTCTCCACAGGCCGCAGGGGAACTGCTGCTGCCTGCCTGGAGCACCTCCTGCCCTCCTGCTGCTCTCACCTGGGGGGCTGCAGGGCTGCTTCTCAATCCTCTCTCTCCCAGCTGCTGTTGCCCAGCTTTTTTTTTTTTTTTTTTTTTTTTTTTTTTTTCTCAAATCTGCTTTCACAGAGGCATAAACAACATCACTTAATGGCTCAGTTCTGGGCAGCACTGGGTCCCTTTGGAGCCGAATGAAACTGTCCCTTATCTAACATGGGGCACCTTCTGGACTCTTCTCCCCCACTACTGAAACCTTGCCATGTAAACGCAGTACATCTGTAAAAGGTATTACCAGCTTACATATATGCCACTTATTCTTCTCCCATAGGGCCTGCGGATTATTTTTTCAGATGCTTCCAGGCTCATCTTCAGAATGAGTGCTTCTAGCCATGTGAGAGCTACTCTCCGAATCTATGCAGAGAGTTATGAGAAGGATCCTAGCCAACACAATAAGGAACCACAGGTAATGTAATAGCACTGTAATAAGACCTGTAAAAATCAGCCGTTTGTAATTGTCTGGAAGTCAGATTTCAGCAGATGCCCTTAGGAGCCTGAAATACACTATCACTATTGTTTTGTGAAGTGCTAAACGTAGAATACCTGAGCATTGTGCCAAAACTGCTAAAGTGCTCAGGAAGCATCACTAGATCTGTGTTTGGTTTGGGAAAGCTACTTCTTGATCTTGGTAAGGAAGTATCAGGGATACAATGAGAGACTGAAGAATTTACATTAGTTATAATGATGCTGCTTGAAAGTGTAAAAGGATATTTTGAAAACAGGATAATTTGGAAAGAAGATATTTTGGAAATCATCAATTCAGTGAGGAACATTGAAGCAGAGAGCCAAAGAGTAAAAAGGAAAGAAGTGCTATGTGAATATTCATGCATTCAGTCAGTCTGTCCAGACAACTCTAGAAAATATCACACCCAGAGAAAGCCCACTTTTTGTTTAAAATGCATATGTTAGTGGTTTAAGTGGAAGGCCAGAAAGACAGTTACATCTAAAGCACCAAATATTGCCTTAACTTTGAAGGGTATATTGGCTTTATTAAAGTCTTTTAATGCTATTTTTTCACATCTATGGAATTTACTAAACTCATAATCATAGAAGTCCTGGATTAGTCCTGGATTTTACTATGTACTGTCACTTATGCTAGCATGACTAGACTCTCATTCATGGCCTGTGGAAGAAGCACAGAGGGTATACTTTTTACTCTGAAAGGTTTTGCAGACCTACTTAGTTGCATTGCAACCACTGATAGGTTGTTCACATCTGGAGATGGTCTAGAAAAAGAATAAGCAGGTTGGGATGATGAAAATGGAGCTGCTTAAAACTGATTTACTGGGACATGAAGCAGAGCTGCAGATGTAACTGCCAAGTCAGTTCCTAGCAAGTGATTGTTGGATACTTGAATATGTGCTATGGAAGGGTTGCTTTATACTTGTTCTGTTCTTGTACTCTTTCTCTAAGTATCCAGTGTGTCACTCTCAGACAGGATACTGGTTTAGATGGACCCATTTTATGCTGGTGGGAATAGTAGTGAAGCTTTAGGTGCCTTGAGTGCAGTTTCAGGACTCTTGGAGAGGAGAGGGTATGTGTTCTGCATCTCAGCTTTTTCCGTGACAGCTACTTGTTTTCATACAATTCCAAACAATTTCATGCATTACCTCAGCCTGTAGAACCAGATGTGCCTTGCTTCCTTTGTAGCTCCTCTGGTGTGAGGTCCATCTTCCAGATTAAGGAGCATTAATCCAGCAGTTACAGGTTTTCTGTCCAAAAAAAAGTTTATATCCAAGTGTCTCCTGGCTTGACCTAGAACTTGTCACTGTGGTCCTGCTGGCAATCACTGGACCTGACTTGTGGATTGAATTCCCAGTCTGACCTTGGACCTGTCTCATTGCCATGAGCTTGTCTGTTGATCTGGACTGTTAGTTGAACCTTGGCACAATTTCTGTGTCTGTCATGCTTGCTTGACTTGGGTAATGTCAACCTGAGCCCTGTCCTGCCAGTCTATGTTGCTGTCCCTGGCACTGAGGGAGCAGCCAGACCTTGCTGCCTCCTGACAGTATCTGTCTGGTTTGTGGTGCTTCCATCTCCTTCTGTCACGCGCAGCTTGACTCTTCCACAGTCTTCTTTCATCCCTGCCATGTGGGTAACTAGTCTATGCCTGATTCTGCCCTAGGTGCAGCTCTCTGAATCCATTGGGACTTTAAGGATACTTCTTTGCAGTAGGGGCTGAAGGTTAGTTTTATCATGGGTGCTGTCAGAAAAAAGTGATGACTTTCTGACAGACTTCTGGAGAGGACAGTCCCCCTCTGCTCATAACTGCTGGAATGGGGAAGAAGAAACTTCTTCACACATCACATTGACAGAATATATATTTTTAATATTTAATTCATTTGAAGTGAGTGTATATGTAACATGTTTCCCAATTATAGCAATCACCACAGATTTTCATCCTGAATCACAAGGAACACTCAGCACTCCAACGTCTGTTTTCTGTGCTTGTGGATAATTTTCCTAATCGTGTGATGACATTCTGAGGCAGCACTAGCAGTTTTAGTACATGTTTATGTAATATCAAACACAACAGGAATGTCAAGGGCTGATATGTCTGAGTGATAAGAGCTGCGGAATGAGTTTTAGTCCTTCAAGATATTTTTTTTATTTTTTCACTCAGTTTTTGTAAGCGTTGTATTCTGAGTTATGTAACTATATTTTTAAAGTGTAATTAATTTTCAGGCATGTTGTCTGGGGTTCTCTTACTTAGGGTATCCCAGGGATTCCTTGCAAGGAGAGTACACTTAGGAAGTATGGATGCCTGAGTCTAAACAGTGTAGGGATTCCTTGTAAGGGAAAGACTTGCAGCTGTCCAAGAGTTATCTTACATCATAACCAGACTCTTTCCTAGGAAGACAGAAGGTTGAGGGTAAGTTTCAGTACAATCTAGAAGACAGCTAAACCAATTAATAATATAAATTATATATCCACCTCTCAGATTTTTCCATCTCAAACACATTGTGAAATAAAACAAGAGAGGACTAAGGATGTGCAATGGAAGAATGGATAAGCTTTTAGCTCATAATAAATAAAAACCCTGCATTTGAAGTCCCATGTAGTCTTGTATTCATGACTGGAATGCAAATCCAAATTTCCACAAATATAAGTACATCCCTGCCTATGGCAGGGAGATTGGAGTTAAATGATCTTTAAGGTCCCTTCCAACCCAAGCCATTCTATGATTCTATGATAAGTGTCATGAAATCCTTTTGAACCCTAGGGGAATATTTGGCATTGTTTCTTCATCAGATTCCTACCATAAATTTAGTGAGTTTCTTTTTATGTTATTAAACAATTGTCTATCAGAAGTGTAAAAGTGCTTCAATTTCTCTAGAAATTTTGCAGATACAGAGATGGGTCTGGAGATCAGCACACCATAGAGTGGCTCAGGCAGGAACTAGCACCAGTGGGGTGAGCTGAAATGGGACCTGTGTGCCCATGGACAGGGTGCAGGGGAATTCCTCAGGGGAGACTGCTCAGGACCAGTAAGCCTTATCACTGTCCTCGGGGATTTTAAAGTCTGATCATTTTTTCAAAACACCAAAAATGTCTGTTACTCCTAGAGACAGAAAAAATCTGTAAGTCCTTTTATATAATGTGCCAGAGCTTTTCTGATTGTTACATTTCTGTCTGTTTATCCAAGACATTCACTAGTGAACTGGTAATTCCAGGGGAAGAAATGGCATTACCTTGAAACTTGCTGCAGGGACTTTACTGCACAGTGAAGACAGGTAGATGTTTTAACATTCCGGCAGCCTCAGGAAATGCCTAGTCTTGTAGACATCCTTCTTATTTCTTGCCATGTGCAAAATGCTGGGACAAATAGTCATTTCAGCTTGATTAATGCAATGAATTCTTCATCTAATTTCTCATTTTATATAGCACAGTTCCCACTGCTCCTCTTTCCTTGCCCTGGCTGGTTACATTGCCACCAGCAGTGCGGCATTATGGACTTCAGGGTCATAGATTGTATCCCACAGGCATATAGAATCACGGAATCATAGAACTGTAGAATCATTAAGGTTGGAAAAGGCATCTAAGATGACCTAGTCCAACCTTTAACCTAGCACTGCTGAGTCCATAATTAAACCATGTCACTAAGTTCTACATCTCATCCTGTCATAAGATTAAAAGGAATTATCACAGAATCACAGAATAGTTGAGGTTGGAAGGGACCTCTGAAGGTCATCTAGTACACCTACATGTTTTTTGAAGACCTCCAGGAATGGTGACTCAACTACTTTTCTGGGCAGCCTGTTCCAATACTTCACAACCCCTCCAGTGAAGAAATATTTCCTAATCTCCAACCTAAACCTCCCCTGGTGCAACGTAAGGCCATTTCCTTTTGTCTTATCATTTGGTGCTTGGGAGAAGAGACTGATCCCCACTTCTCTATAGCCTCCTTTCAGGTAACTGTGGAGCATGATAAGGTCTCCCCCAAGCCTCTTTTTTTTTTTTTTTTTTTTTTTTTTTTTTTTCTGTCAGGCTAAACAATCCCAGCCCCCTCAGCTCCTCAGCTGCTCCTCATAAGACTTGTTCTCTAGACCCCTCACCAGCTTTATTGCTCTTCTTTGGACATACTCCGGCACCTTGATGTCCTTCTTGTAGTGAGGGTCCCAACTCTGAGCACAGTGCTCAAGGTGTGGCCTCACCAGAGCCAAGTACAGAGGGACAATCACTTCTCTAGTCCTGCTAGCCATGCTTTTTCTGATACAAGCCAGGATGCTGTTGGCCTTCTTGGCCACCTGGGCACACAGCTGGCTCATGTTCAGATGGCTATCAACAAATACCCCTGGGTCCCTTTCTGCCAGGCAGCTTTCCAGTGACTCTTTCCCCAGCCTATATTGTTGTGTGGGGTTGTTGTGCCCCAGGTGCAGGACCCGGCACTTGGCTTTGTTGAGCTTCATACAGTTGGCCTCAGCCCATCAGTCCGGCCTATCCAGGTCCTCCTGCAGAGCTCTCTTACCCTCGAGCAGATCGACACACGCACCTAACTTGGTGTTGTCTTCAAACTAACTGAGGGTGCACTCGATCCCCTCGTCCAGATCCCTGATGAAGATAATGAAGAGAAGTGGTCCCAGTACTGAGCCCTGGGGGACTCCACTTGGGACCAGCCTTCAGCTGGATTTCACTCCATTCACGACTCTTTGGGCCTGGCCACCCAGACAGCTTTTAATCCCACGGAGCGTACACCCATCCAAGCCAAGAGCAGCCAGTTTCTCCAGGAGAATGCTGTGGGAAATGGTGTCAAAAGTCTTACTGAAGTCTAGATAGACTACATCCACAGCGTTTCCCTCATCCACTGAGAGTGTCTTGTTGTTGCAGAAGGAGATCAGGTTCATCAAGCAGGACCTGCCTTTCATAAAGTCATTCTGACTGGGCCTGTTTGCCTGGTTGCCCCATATGACAGGTTTTGACAGAATATGTACATTTGATTTTAGGAGATTCTCATGTTAGTACAAAAATAACAATATTTTTTTTCAGAAGAGCATTTGATAATCTTCAGTGGAATATGTGGAAGATAGTGAGTAGCAAGATTTTGTTGCATTTGGGATAAATGCTAATTTTAGTCTAAGTATATCTGATCTTTGTAATTGGCTAGATGATGACATGTAAATTCTGTATCATTGCACTGTGCCTGGAACAGCTGATCAGGAATAACACTGTTAGTTCCATACATTGATATATTATAAAACATAAAATATATATTTGATGCTTAAGTTGCTTCTGCTTATTGGATTACCTTCTTTCAGTACCTTTTTTTTGGGATTATTTTTATAGAGAGTTTGAAGATGAATTATTTTCACTGCTCTGTGTTTCTGCCTGTTGAAAATTCCAGTTGATTCTACTTCTTTGGATAATCATAACTCCTGAGATACTATTCAGTTTTCATTTTACTAGAGCAAACAAGTGAATTAATCAAAATTTTCAAAAATAGGATTGCAACACCAGGTTGCTAACACCCCCTCCCCTTCAAGTTTTGCTTGCTATTACTGATAAACACAAAAATACCACTTCCAAGTGCTGGTATTTTTCTGTAAGAAAAAGTATCCATGAAAGTCTTATTCAGCCTTCACTGGCATGTGTTATCCTTAGAGTGAGTCTGTATGGTGAAACTGTTCTGAGGGCACTCAGATCCCACTAAACTGAAGTTCAAACATGGACACTTACTACATACCTGACAAACTTGAACTGGTGAAATCTGCCATGGGAGGTAGAGCAACATACAAGTATTTAATATTTTTTTACAAGTACTGGGCATTTATAATGACTTAGAACTAAGGTACACAAATCTTTATATCCAACAAATAATTTAGCATGAATTCATAGTTTCTCTTCAGGCTGGCATTTGCTTTCTTTAGATCAGTAATTTAATACATTTTAGTGACTGACAGTATAAAAAGAAAAGCAGGCTTTCCTGTGAAATTGTTATACTGTATTGTTAGAGTGGGATTAATCTCAGTTAATTGTATTCATCTAATTTAGTCTTTAGTACTCTGTCCCCAGTGAATGAAAGCACGTCTAGAAGACAGTTCTATGTATCCTGCAGTATCTAACCTTACATAGCCACCTGTGTTAGTCTGAGATAAATTGCTCCCTTCAAGTGGTTTTATCTCCACTGACACCAGGAGGGGGTGAAAGGAGATAACTCAAAACAGATGCTATACTTTTTGAAGAGATGAATCTCACCTTTATTTTCATGTTCCAGGGAGAGTATCATCTCACTTCTCTTAAAATAATAAACCCATGCATTAAAACTATAACCCATTTTAGGACAGTTTGCAGTTCTTTGGGTATGTGACACTTGAATCTCTGTTTCACGCTATGCAACACATACACATTTTAACCAATTGACTCTTTCTGGCCCCTTCTACCAACTCTGAGTTTCTTCCACCTGAATCTAAACATGCTGAATACAAACATAAGCTCGGTCTTGATTCTGAATCATCTGGGAAGAAATAAAAAAAGTTTTCTGTATCAGCAGTACTTCTCAATTAATTAATTGTTTTTAGTTATTAATACAGTGTACTGATTAAAGAATGAGGGGATTCTTAAAATAAAAGAATGGGGTAGAAATCTGGCAACAGATCAAGCTTTGTGTCAATTCAGGGTTTTTAGTCAATTTCAGGTTTGCCTTACTGGTTTGGGCTCTGCCCACTGTAACTGTGCTTAGGACCAGTTCTGCTGGCCAGGTGATGGAGGAGTTATGTGGTTCTATGAACTAAAACCAAACCTCTGTGAAATTGATGAGTTTTGCCCTTGTGTGGTTCTGATGTTTGAGTGTTAATGTACCATGTATATCTGATCTTATCATTATTAGTCAGTAATCTGGCAAGCTCAAGCAGCAATCTTGTTTTTTGTAAGTTGATTTTCACAGATACCCTTCATAAACAAGGTGGCTATCCAAAGGGTATGATTGAAACAATTCCCATGTTTAATAAAAACTGTTTCTCTAAATGTGAATGAAATCACCCATATTTAGTACAACTGAATTCCAATTGATTTTATTTTTCTTTATAATTTTAAAAGTCAAATAATGGGAATTTGGGAAAACTCCCCCCCCCCCCCCAAAAGAAACCTCTTCCATTAAGTTTTTGTCAGTACTTATTGTGAAAGTAGGATATGATTTATGCCATAAAATCAACAAGCTTGTTAAACTTTTAGGACAGCCCAGTAGCCTTACTTATTCAGCCAAGTGTAATGATTCCGTGCGTGAGATGTTAGAAGATTGTGCATGCAAAAGTTTTATATGCTTTTCTCTGTGTGTTTGTTCATGGGTTCTGAATGAAGGCAAGGGCCAGACCTTGTTACCTTACATTTCATCTGAATTCTTGTATAGAGAAATTTGCAATTTGGACAGACTATAATATTCTGTTCTAGGTGTAGAACCACTAGCAATAATTAGAAATGCTTGTGATTTTTTAGCATTACCTGGTATCTATATATATATGATATCTAGATAACCAGTCTTAGCATTGCTTGACTGTCTTTGTTCTCATTCCACTGTGACTCTTTTTCCCTCACTTGCAGTACCTAGCATTTGCTTGTGGAGCAGCCATTGCTGCATATGAAGCAAGGGTGCTGTATGAGCAACACTTGTCCAGAATACAATTTGAAAAAAGATAAATAACTATGCTCGGTATCATCAAGTTTCAACTACTTAGAGAGTGCTAGAGTGTGTTTGGTTTGAAAACCTGACATAACTCTGAAGTACTGTTTAGGATGCTTGAACTTGTGACTTTCATTTGGCACAATTTTGGCACCATGGAGCTACTTTAATGAGTTGTGCTCAAGTGACACTTTCTTCATACCTCACTGTGCTTCAGTTCTCTCTATGTCTCCATGACTCTCAGAGGAAGAGCTGATTTTCAGGTCTCATGGCCTGTGTAAGTGTTTACTTTCCACCCTCAGAGCTTCTGTAAGAACATTCTTGTAACTAGAGCGAAGCAAGTCTCATAAGGGCCTTTCGTTCTAATTCATATGTGGGCCAAACAGTAGCTATTAACGAATGTAAAGGTCACCCAAATGTTATTTTAGTAGCATCTTCATACAATTAATTGGTTAATACTTTCCACTTTGGAACAAATAAAGCATAGCCAACTGTTTGATCAACAACAGAAAAGTCCAAGGGAAAGTAGTAAAACATGCTAATGATTAGAAGTCCAAGGTCATGGGTAAATGTGAATAGTTGTGGTCACTGCCTGCTCTATGATCAGTTCAAGGAAATTGGCAGAAGCAGCTTTATGATCACCTGGGAATTAAGGAATGGTTACTCCATTTCCACAACTAGTTCAGTTCCTCCTATAAGCCAGTATCAACAGGAAGAAAAATCAGGAATGATTAATGGTAAATGACTGTCAAGTTCTGTGCGAAAGTATATTAAAAACAATTTGCTGTCAGCATTTTAAAATCACAGTTTATAATTATAATGGCATCTGGTTCTATGCAGGCTAAAACAAAGTATTTAAAACAATGCCCAACACTTTTCTAAAATGTGAACGTTCACCTTAAAATGGAGTAACAGTCTGTTGATGCTTCTTATCACTGGTGATGTACCTCGTCACTGTGTATTACTGAGAAGGCTGATTTCTAGCTACCTTGGAACATATTCTTAAAAAAGATCATCTCTTTGGCTTTCATCAGTCAAATAGGCATCCAACTAGCAATTTCTGGAGTTTTTTTTGCTTATAATAAACAACAAACTTCTATGTAAAGTCTTGGACCTTTATGTGTTGGAATAGTTCTTTGTATAAATTTAATAGGGTTAATAGCTATGCTAAATCAAACACAGATGAAAAATCTAGAGATGAGTAGATGAATGGGCACAAAGAACAAAAATATGAGGTTTTTGACCTTTAAATTCATTTATAGCTTTGTTTTACAGATCAACTCACTCTTCCCAATTTATGGATCCCAACAGATGGTTAATATCTGCTTGTCCTTTTTCTAGCCACCTGGAAACATTATTGAACTTGGATAAGATCCAAACAGGAAGATTCATATACAAAGACCAAAAATGAAATGACTCATTATGCAGAATTGTTTTCAATTGTTTTATTCGTGAAAGCTGTGTTCCTTCCAACAACATGATTTTGCTGCTGTTGCAGGCTAAACACCCTGGAAGCAGTGTAGTGAATAATTTGGATTGTTCTACGTATTAACTAACCAGCTCAGTTTACAGTATGTTATTATTCATTATCTGAATTGCAATAGAAATAAATAGGTGTTGTCATAGACCCATTCAGTCCATATGAAGTACTCCTTAACTGGGATACAGTGAATCACAAATGCTACAATTACTATAGCCAAAGTCTGTTGAATTAGGTGCTAGTTATCTAAAGAATTGGTAGATTAACAGAAACCACAGAGTGATTTTGAAGCAAGAGTTGTGTCATTGTGCTTTGTCCAAAAAGACATGCCAACTAAAAAATCATTGACATAAAAAGTTTCTTCACCATCAAAGACTGAATTTCTGAAACAATTTTTGAATAGCAAATAGCTGAGGAAAAAAGAAACTCATTTTTAGGTGGACCTTTGTAAGGACCTATATAAAAGAATTGGGATTATATATGATTATTATATATATGTGGTGATTGTATAAAGGGATTGTTTATCACTCGCAAGCATAAGTTTGTCTCAGAGCATGGAACTGGAATCAATAACCTGGAAGCCCTTTTGCCCAATATTATTTAATAGAGATAAAATGAAAAGTTTCTATATGGTTCTATTAAAATGTTCTTAACAACACCTATGCACAAGTGCAGTTTACTAGAGAGTTATTGGCTCTTTGTTTATTTTTGAAGCATTGGGTCTTTTAGCATGCCTCTGGTTGGCTATTAAACGTACAGTATGGGTCAAAGAGTTCATACAAAGTTTTGTCTTTACTATTCATAATATTTTATTTGAAGGGATGTGGGACATGGAGATTTACATCTATTTGATCAAATTTCTGTGTGTATGCTATTCAGATAATTTAGCATCCAGTTCTGCCTGAAGCTTTCAAGTGAACAACTTTCACTCTAAGCTGGAAGCAGATGGGGTAGTTTGTTTTTATGTTATCCTGGAAAAATATATAATGTGATAGTAATTATAAAATATTTCCTGGATCAATGAAATGAGTTCATTAAACCTAAGCTTCAATGTGAGCTCTTTGGATATGCTAGAAAAGAACTGATCTGTTGCAAACATATATATTTCCAAGCACCACTCAGGATACATTTTCCTCCTGTCTTTTTCATGCCTCATGCATGCCCTCCTCTACTGCTCGGGGCAGAACAGCTGGCCTCTTGACCCTTTTTATCGCTTTATTTGAGTTAGCAAGCAGTAGTTAGTAGTCAGTAGAAGTAGTTAGTTAAACAGAGATGGCAGTTCCCTTTTCCCCATATCAAATGTGTAGCTTCATTGTAATGAGGTGACTACCACCAGTGCTGTGGATGTTAGAAACCCAGTCAGCTTGTTCCATGATTAACCAGGTTGTCCACATTGCTTAGATCTTCTAGGACTGGTGGCTGTAGCACAAACTTTTCCAAATAATTCTGCTTCTTTGGAATACAAGACCCAACAGCTATATGTCCACCAGGCAGGCACTCTGAGATGAGCTGTGCGTTTACCCCTGTATGCAAGACATACAATATGGTGCCAGGCCGTGTGGTTAGTGCTGAGTACTTGCTAATGCTGAGCTCATTTGCAGCTGTTTTAGTCCATTCCATATGTCTTTTCCATCACTTAAGTGTTGCTTTGTAAGCATATCGGTTTGATTTTCAAAGCATATTACAGCCAAAGGAAAAGATCCTTCTGGTAAGTAAGGCCATCAAAACATGTTTGAGGGATTCCCCACTCTCTTCTCTCTTTCTTTTTCTCTTCCCTAAGTTCAAGTAAAACCGATTCTGCTGCCCCAGGCTAAGATGGGGTAACAGCAGCTGTAAGCAGTCACATGAAACAAGGGAAAAAGACATGGGAGCAGGGACAGGTAAGAAAGGAAGGAGTTTTAACTCCTTTGAGTCCTTATTCTTGGACTTAGAGCTATTTCAGTTACTCTAATCTCTGAGCTGTTTTCTGTATAATGTGTAAATAATGAGAAGGACTTAGAATGAATTTAAGTGTTATGAGTGAAAAAGAATTCCTATGAAGCTTCAAGGCTTATCATAATTTGTAAAACAATAACAACAACACCTAGCAAGAACGGCTTTTTGGTGACTTCAAAACAATCTGAAAGCATGTTTTTCTGAAGGCTACCTTGAGGAATTAGAAAGCTACTTTAATTGATATTAAATCTGATAGACAAGCAGCTGAAGAGGTAAAATTTTGGATTTGACAGCAGTTTTTAGAAAGGGGGGATGCAAAGATGGAAAACACATGGCACATCTGCTATCTTGGCAGAGCTCCAAATGTTAAACTATAGCCCTTCTTTGATGACTTCATGCTGTACTAACTGACTTGTTTGTCTCTCTTTAATTTTGAGGCATTCAAAATTGTTCCAGGAAAGTGAATTCTTCTGGAACATGTCATACTGTGCCAGCTCTGCTTAGAAATCTGTAGCAAGGTGTGAGCATTTGTTCTGAAATAATTAATGACCAGAGTGTCCTTTTGGTTATTAGTAATTCAGGTGCCTAAATGCTTATATACCATGTAATAGTCAGACAAGGTTAGCTGATTGATGCTGGATCTTTGCCTCCAGCAGGGCATTTTTTTAATGACTGGCTAATTCAAATGGCTTTCCATTATCTCTCTCTGTGGTCCCAGAATACAAGGAACAAATGGGGTAGTGCTTCGTGTTTTACAATTGCCAGTATGTATACAAATAACTTGACCCCAAGTTTTTATTATTACACCCTGCTTATTTGCTTGGGTGCATTTAAAGCTGAGAGAGCCCAAAATAATGCTGGTGGACATGATGCCGTGTGCAAAAAACAGATCAATACAGGAAGGGAAGACAGGGCTAAAATTTGAGAACCATGAAAGAGAGTTGTAGTTACCTGTGTTCACTAAAATGCTTTGGGTCCTGTTGAGGTTATTACTGTTCTCTTTTTCTGCTTTATTTTTCCCAGATAAGTTCTGCAGAATTCTTTTAACTGATGCAACTGATCAGGCAACTTGCTTTTGAGACTTGCAGTGGACTGAGAAAAGTGATTTTAAGACCTTACAGAAAATGTCCATGCCTAGACTATGTAAAACTCATCTATATTTGGGTTTTGCTAGCAAGACTGAAATTCAGCACAGACTAGGCAAGAGACTTGAGAGAAAAGATGCGTGAGCTTTCCAGGTGAAGTCTGAACAGGTTATGATTTTGGAATTGGAGTTGCATGATTTTTTGATGAAAATTGGCAAGTTGTAGCATGTGCTACACAGGTTTAAACAAAGTGTTTCTTGATGCTTGACCACCTGTATTGAGAAAAATATTTATCTAAAGCCAAAGTCCAGGTACCTGCTGACCTTTTAACATGTAATCAGGTACACTTCAGCCCCACCTGAGCTTTTAATAAACTGGCTTCATCAAGGGTGAAATCTTAGCTAGAGCTTGACTAGGAGAAATGTAGTTGAACAGAATTTTCATACAAGGTCACAGAGAGCTAAAATACTGCATCAGCCAAGCAGGAATAACACACCTCAGACAGTTCTGGTACTGATTATTCCCATGCAAAGTGCTTTGAATAGTTTTTTTGCTTTATGTTAGATAGTTGCATGTTTGAAGCATTTCCTTGTATGAATAATTATCCTTAATTATCCTAGTTACTTTTTTTTAGAGGTATAATTTCTATTTGTTCTTACAAAACAAAAAAGTTTTTTTTTTTTTTTTTCTGATTAATTTCACTAGTTCTGCTAATTGACAATTCTCAAATATTACATAAAGGTTAAAATGTTAAATCTTACAAATAGTTTATAAGGAATAAATACGTTATAAACTTACAGAGTGATTGCAATTGCAAGTTGACCTGACAATAGAAAGGTTTTACAACTTCTCAAGTAAAATGAGCATTTGGAAAATATTTTTAAATCAAGATCTCTTTAAGACAGTATCTTTAAGAAGTGTTTATAGGTTTATATTAGCTATAAATGACTGTTGTCTGGGATTTATATTTTGCAACTGAAATGTAAACTCTTGTTGCAGAGATAAGGCATTTATAAAAGGCATATACAGCTCTTGTTCCTTGTTCTGCTCTGCTTTTGCTATTCCAAAAAGATTGCAAAAGATTTTTTAACACCTGCAGGATGAAGAAAGTGTAGTTAAATTGAAGTATGAGAGGACAGAACTAAAATACGCTTTTCTCTTTTGACAAGTCATAAGAAGCAGAATATTTTAATGGTAATTGGAACCACTTGGCAAAACAATAGCAGCTAAAATGTTAATGTAAATGGGTGCCACATAAACTGATTGTTGTAGTTCAAAGCACTGTGTAGAGCTTTGTTTGTTTTTCTTCTTGTTTCTTCAGAGTGAATTAGTTGATTGAGAAATGAGGGTCAAGTAAAGCTAGTTCAGTAGGGTTTTTTGTTAAATTTTCGCGTGCTTTTTATCTTAGATATAGAAGAAGGTTCTCAGGAGAGTGCCAGACAGTGTTCAGATGCTTCATTCTTTCAGTTTTCCTTAATCCATTGTGCAGGAAAGAAGGAATGACATGGTCCAGACCCTATAAATTGGCACATTTTACTATTTATTTTTGTATTTACTATTTATTTTTGTATTTTTGTCCACGAGGCGAATCCATGCTCCATGTGTTAATCTCTCTAAGCAAGTGTGACTTTTATGGGATTGTATTCTGTTTAATCATTACACAGTTGATAGATATCTAAAAATGTGGAGGTTGTTGAATAATAATGTCAGACTGCTCACGCTTGTACACAACTAAGTATGATCATCAACTCTCTTGATAATGGCATGCTTGGTGTTGTATCACGACTGCCTGCAGAGTTAGTTTGTCTCCCCACTCTTCCATTTAACCATCTGACAATTTGCAACAATAAAGCAAATCATACTATCAGAAACTGTTAGGTGAAAAAATGATTTAAAGAATTAATTATATTAAGCTTGTAAAAAGATATCTGTTAAGCTCTTCAGAGTTACAGATTTGATTTGATTTTTAAACATTGACAGGTTTAAAGACAGAACGTAGTTTATTTGAGACAGGGGAAAAATAATTTTTGAGGGTCAGAAAATTAAAATCCTAGTTCGGCAATAAAATATATAACTCTCTTAAAATATGATTTTGTACAAAACTCAGCTCTACCAGTTTAACTTTCCGTATCATATAATTAACTGAGAAAATATTCAGTTGTCATTTGAAAAGTCGTATTTTACTTGGTTTTCCTATTGTACTATCACAGCTGTTATCTGCACTTACCCATATAGGCAGTTTCATACATAAAACCATTTAGTAAGGTCAGTAACCTGAAACCTGAGAGTTCATGCTGCTTCTGTGGCTTTTATCCTGTTTAATATATCACTCATCAGAACAGAAGTAATTCTACATATGTTATTTCTAAACTGTTTTGTACGGCAGATTTCAGAAGAGCTCCACGATTCCTGTTACACAGAGACATGGCCATTTTGATATATTTACTGGTTTCTCTTTTATGCACAGCTTAGGTATTTATAGTGTAACACTACACAAAACGACATGATATTGTGGTGTATCAAGGACAACAACACAGTGTAAATGCATAAGGTTTTTTGTTATAATTGCATTTATTAATTTACTATTAATAGTAAATAGTAATATATATAATGCTACAGTAAAGAGGGGAATAGATAAATATAAGCTGTCTCTTGATATTTCTGCTCTATGTAATCCATTGCATTTCTTCCTCTTCAGGCTGTGCTGAGTCCTCTTATAGCAATCGCACTGAAAATATCTCAGATTCATGAGAGGACAGGGCGAAAGGGACCCACTGTCATCACCTGAAGCCACAGAGGATTGCTAAACCAGGGCCAAAGGAGGAACAGCAAGGAAGAGACGGGACCTTGCTGAAACATTTTAGCTGTTTGTGCCTTGTATGATTTTAAAACTTTTTGTGGGGATAGAGGGAGGTGGGAAGAAAAATTCAATATGATATTGAGCATATACAGTTGCATCGATCTCCAAAGACAGTCGTGTATTGACTTCTTTGTTTTACCTGCAATATCTTTATTTCAGATAGCAATATAACCACAGAAAAGGCCTTAACTCTCAAATGTTGCCAGCAATGTTACAGAAAAGGCAAACTGCTTATTTTTGAATGCTCTTATAAAGGTTGGGGGAATTTCAGTTAAGGAGAGAGGAGGAGAGGTTGCAAAGCACAGACATGTTTGGTGAATATTGTTTGTGATTCTTGTCACCTTATTGTTGGTTTATGGAGACATACAAAGCAAGTCTGGGGCTTAAGAGCTTTATACAAAACTTTGCAAAGGGTTTGTTTCCTAACTTGACACCACTTCTCACCAGTCTCTCCCATTGCTCACAAATACACGCTGGCAGCAGTGTTGTGTACACACTTGCACATGCTCCTAAAGAAAGGGTCATCCCATATATATATATTTTTACCCCTGCTTTTAAAGCATATCAATGTGACCTGTGCCTTTACATCTTCCTGAAGTTTGAGACTGTTTTTTTACCTCCAGAGGGAGGCAGTTGTGCTATAGAAGCTGATTGTGTCCTTCCAGCAATATGTTGGGTGTGGCATCTTGGCTGTCTTTTGCAGCATTCCTCACGTCAGCAGATGATATTGGTGCTTACTGTGTTTGAAAGGCAAACATTGCAAGTTCAGCAATTTTTCATGAAGGAATTATTATGGAAGCTTTTTAAGTCTTTGGAGCAGTGACATTCTACTTACCACAAAGTGGCAAGTCAATTGTGTGGTGAAGAGGAAATGAAAACAAACACTAATGAATTAAATAGAAATAACTTGTCCAATTCACCAGCTGGACTCAGCTTTTGTTAGATTCTGTGTTACAGTGGATTATGAAATAAAAAGTTGGGGAGTGCAAAGAGAGAAGAGATGACCTGGCATAAATCTGAGAAGGACATTGGGGATACAGACATCAGCATTTTTCTGCTTGCGAAGTGGTATGGCAGTTCTAGCTACAAAACTGTGCTCTGAGTAAGAACACAAACACTTTATGCATGTGACTTGTTTGAAAGCTTTGCTTCCTTGGGAACAGTGTGGTCACTTGTATCATTTGTCAAGGTGGCTTTGTGCAACTTGCCTCTTTGCAGTGTGTTTCAATTCATTGTGGTTGTCAAATTTTAGTGCAATTTATATAACATTGCAGCAAAGGAAATTGTTTTGATTTCTTTCAACACTTCTGTCAAAAAAAATCTATGACACTGAGTACACAATAAAGAGGTATGCTGTATTTCTGTCTTAATATGCAATTGTTAACAAGACACACTGCACTTTCAAGCATCCTAATAAAACTGTCTTTAATACAATTACACTATCTACTTAATTGACTCTAAACAGATAACAGATGAGGCACTCATGTTTCCAACATAGCATTTCACCTGACTATTAAGTGTTCCTGTAAGTCAAAAGAGATTGTAAGGCTTCAGTTATTTTTGTACAGTTTTTTTTTTTTTCTTGAATGTGCATTTTTGAGAAGACCACGGCATTCTTACCTACTTTGGGCGTCTTTTAGATGTAAGAATCCTCATCTTTAACAAAGACTTGTTTATTCTTTCAGTGTTCCCAGAAATCAAACTCCTCTAGGTGCAGGCTAACTGTAGTGTTTTACAGGTGGTCAAGCATAGACATATGCCAGACTATGACACTTAAATTCAAATTACTGTGCTGCATGGATGGATGTTCTGACAAGAACAGTCCTAGAACTTCTAAAATCTCGTACATGTTCTATGAAAATGTAATCATTTTTGATCACATGGTGATCTGATCATGCTCATGATTTTATCAGAAAGTTACTGGAGCACTAGCTGCAGTAGATGGCAGTCTGCTTTCATGAAGGCAGCCTTTGTGAACAAAGGGTATGTTTCAAAATTTGAGTACTGACTTTGTTCAGAAACAATAGTTGTGCCTCAGTACTGATATGGAGAAAAGGACAATTTGTGTGTGACTTGGAATAACTGTCAAACAAAACTAGTCTAACCCCAAATACACTCACCGTCCCTTTTTAATGATGATTGGTGATGTTGATAAAATGCAACTAATTGCTTTTCTGGGTAAGTTCATTGCTTTTATGGGAAAGAAGATGCATAAAACTTTGTAAGGCTGAAGTACAGTGCATATCCTTATATCTAATGTCTCTGGGGAAGGAGTGTAGCCATTATCTCAACGTGTCCTGTGCTTGCTGAGGTCTCTTACTTATTCATGTAAGAGATGAATGGCTGGATGTTGATATGAGGGAAAAGAGCAACATACATGTGCTTACACAAAGATGCAAGGCTCCTAAAACAGTGTATAAATCTACCAGAGAGAAAAGTATTATTAATAATGTCTGTCTTATCACAGTGCCTAGGTTTTTGATGGAGACCGAGACCCCTCTGTTGCTATCGTTGAATTAGCAGATTTATCAGGTCTGGAAATTGCAAGATTGCCATGTTATTCAGCTGTGATTGTGCTAGCAGTGACTTGTACAGTAATTCCGTCTTCAAAAACACATTTTTTTCTGTATCCATTGATGGAAAGATACACTCTCAACATGATGGAGAAAAGGGAGGAGTTCACAGATACCAGTGAGAAAAACTATTTCAAGGTATATTAGCAGAGGGCTAACAAAGAAGGGGCTTGGGTGCGTCCCATGAATAAAGAAAGGTGGCAGGTAGGGGAGAGGACTAGGAAAGCACAGATTGATGGATTCCACTGAAAAGAGAGAGGGATGATAAAAATGCTAATAGTGCGACAATGAGTTTGAGAGATGGAAAGAGAGAGAAAGGAAATAAATACAAGGGAGCAGAATCTAAGAATGATATAATAATATGCAATATTAAAGAAAATTGTAATTCATCCATTTATTGACAGTGTGTTGTAGTAATTGTTGTCACGATCTAAGATAAATAATAGTCTACATTGTGGGCGAAATAAGGTCTAATTTGGAACAGTATGAAGAGATGACTGACATAACTTCAACAATTTACAGATCACAATAGCTAAGACTGAATTACTGAAAACGATAGGACAGTGTAGTGCACATGTGACTGGAAGCAACAAATTGTTTCAAGCAGTCTCAAGGGAGGAGCATGGTTGTAGCTTTTTACTGTACAGACTACTACCATCTGCTCTTCAGCATCATGTGGTTTAAGCTAAGTCATAAAATACAAGTAAATTTACCACCTAGCACAGCTGGATGGTTATTGCATTTTCCCTTGGGAGCAGTGCCCTCCTGTAAAAGAGTTAGTGGCAGGATGGAAACCGTGGTGTTCAGAGACAACTCGGGTGGCAGCAGTGCTCACTAGAATCACAGAACTGTCAAGGCTGGAAGGATCTATCCAGTCCATCAGGACTAGGATCACCCAGTCCACCCCTTGGCTCAGCATGGAGCCAGAAAGAGCAGGTTTCCCAGAGCTGTGCCCAATCTGGTGTTGACTGTCTCCAAAAAAGGAGACTCCACAGCCTCTCTGAGCACCCTTTCCAAGTGTCTGACCACTGCCACAGTAAAACAGGCAAACAGAAACTTTCTTGACGGTTGTGATGGAGTTCTGTGTGTTTTAATTTGCAACTATTGCTTCATAATGTCACTTGGCATCACTGAGAAGAGCTGCATTTTCTTTGTCTCCCATCAGGTATAGAAATATTGACAGGGTCCCCCTAAACTTTCTCCAGGCTCCCAGCTCCCTCAGTCTCTCCTCATAACACAAGTGATCCTTTAATGATATTTGCAGCCTTTTTTTTTGCTGGATATGCTCCAGTAAGTCCATGTCTCTATTGCACTGGGGAGCCCATCTGGACCTAGCACTCCAGGATGTGCCTCATCAGTGCTGAGCAGAGTGGAAGATCACCAGCCTTGACCTGCTGGTGATGCTTTTCCTAATGCTGCTCAGAGTGCCATTGGTCATCCTTGCTATGAGGGTGAATTACTGATGGACAACTTGTTGTCCGTCATGACCCATAGGTCCTTGTCTGTAAAGCTCCATTGTGTATTGGTGCCAGGGATTATTCTTCCCTAAAGGCAGGACTTTGAATTTCCCTTCATGGAAGTTCATGAGGTTCCTGCCAGCCCAGTTCTCCAGCCTGTCCCTTTCTGGAGGCAGGAGTGACCTTTGATCTCTTCCAGTCCTCAGGAACCTCTGCCAGCCACCACAACCTTCCAAAAGCTAACAAAGACTGGCCTTGCAAAGTCACAGCCCAGCTTCTTCACCACAGTACACACATCCCATCTCATCCCGTGGCTGTGTGTGTGTCCGGTTTGTTTAAGTGCTCCTTAACCTGATCTTGCTCCAAAGTAATCTTTGCTCCGGACATTCCCTCCAGTCTTGAGGGCCTTTGGTTCCTGTAGGCCAGTCTTACTAGTGGAGTCAGAGGCAAAGAAGTCACTGAGTACCTGAGCCTTTTCTTTGTCATCAGCTGTACCTGTAGAAATATTTATTGTCTTTCATGTTTCTCACTAGATTCAACACCTGGTAGACTTTGATTTTCCTAATCCCATCCTTGCATGATCAGACAGCATTTCTATCCCTTGTGGGTTACCTGTCCCTGCTTCCACCTCTTGAGCACTTCCTTCTTGTGTCTGAGTTTTGTCAGGATGTAAGCTGAGTGTAGGACTGACTGATCAAGGTCACTTGACACATGACATCCTCACTCCAGATGTTTTGGAAATAACGTGCAGTGTTCTGGCTTTTACTGTGCTGTGCAGCTTCTCAGTAACTTTGGAAAATCTACAAAATTACAGAATCTTTTGTCCGCTTTTATCTACCTCAGAGACTTTTAAAAAATATCTGATTTTTTTTTTTTTTTTTTTTTTTTTAACACATTCCTCTTCTTCCACTTGCCGTGCATGGATTTTCCTTTCCCTGCAGTTTCTCCAGATCATTTTGTCCTGATTTCCTTTCTCCTTACACCAACTGAAGGTTTAAAGGTCCTTCTCATAGGAAATGAAGTTCTTTGGAAGAAAAAATTCCTCACTTCTCTGGACTTAACCATTATCACCACCAACAATATGCTTTGCATTTCTAATGTAAATGCAAACTTAATGTTAAACTTTTTCTCTTGTGGCATATGGGCATCCGGAAGCTCTTCTGATTAGCTGCTTTTGCAACCAAAAGCAAGGCTCCAGTTATAGTCATGGTTGAAGGTCCAAATGAGTGAACCTCCGCAACATTTTCTTGTTATCTGGAATTACAGACTACAGTGGACTGGATGCAAACTTTTGTCTGTGATTTTGCGGAAGGAAGGAACCATATAGCAGAGGAAGGATGAGACCAAGCCTGTCCTCTTTCCGATACTCTTTCCCTAACCATAAGGCCACTTGTGTAAGAAACAGGATCCAGGACCCACTTTTCAGTTCTCACAGCTCTTGAGTAAGCAGCAGCAGAAGCAACTGTGTTTATGGACAGCTCGGAGAAATGAATCTGAGCAGGTTTTCCTGCTGCAATTGTCCATTCCCTTTGGGGAGCTGTGGGCATAATGAGTGTTGTCCCTTTAACAGTTAGGACATGTACCAAGGTTTCCTACTGTGTGCTTTTCTTGAATCATTAACACCTTGTATCATATAAACAAATAACATGACATGGTGTTGGTTTTAAATACAAAATTTATTCATGAATTCAATAGTAAAATACCTGCTATTATTACCCCAAAATAAAACAAGTAGCTTCAAAGATGTCTGCTACAAAAAGGATTACTGCAAATGTTACATATTCCAGAGAAAAGCTCATGAATTAATAGGTTTTGCCAGCCAGCTAATGTTAGAAAACCACAAATGAGGACTTTCAGCCAAAACTCCTCGTGAGGCAGAACACATTTTAAGACTGATAGCAGCACAAAGCTCCATCACTAGCATCCACCTAGCAGTGTAGGAAATGGCTTCTATTGCCCATGATGTTGACTTTTCTAAGATACAGTGCAACAGTTTCTATCTCAGGAGTATCTGTGTTGTCTGAGAAGCAGAAAAACAGTAGGACGTTTTACGAAAATGAAAATAGCTAGTTGGGCTTTTCATTTATGGCCATTTAAAAATAAATAAATAAAAATTAAGCAGTGGGACCTTTTCTTCTGCTGAGTTTGATTCTCATTGGAGCAACATAGTATATCGTTCAATTCTGTAAGACTGGCAGTCTTGCATGCATATTTTTGTATCAGGCTGAAAATCTCAGACACCAGTGAAGCCCATTGTGCCTTTTGGGTAGAATAGCTTTGGTATCAGGCTTCAAAACTGCACTGTTGTTATAGTTCCAATGAAACCAACAGATGATTTCCAACTGACCTTGACAGGGCTGACTCTGGCTCTCAGACCCATTTACTGTTACATTTCTTCCTGAAAAATCTGCACTTTCAGGCAGCATTTTAAGGCACAGACCATCAGAGTAGCAAACCCCTACACCTAAGGGGAAGGATGGGGTCTGTCCTCAACGCACCAGGGGAGCAGCAGTCCCCAGCGGGTGCTTCCCTCAGGCTGTGCAGTACCAGCAAAGCGCATCTCCTCTCATATGCACCTTACTGCCTGGTTTTCTGGACGCAGTGGACAGCTCGTTTGCTCTGTTGTAAGTGCTGTGGCAGCTCCGAACCCTGCAGGCCGAGTGGCCATGTAAAGCATCATGCTGGGGTGTCTGTTCTCAGCTGAATGACCACCATGACCACAATGGGAGGCACCTCCTCACCCAGCAAACCCCTGCAGGATGGAGACCCTTGTGCTGCTTTGAACACTGAGCAACTTTTTACATACAGCCCTCCAACTTCACCCAAACATGCGGATGGTCAGTGCTTTTCCGGGGCGGCCTTGTGGTGTGGTGTCAGCCAGCACCAACACACACCTCCATCCAGCTCTCCCCTACTTGCTCCGAGGTCCCTTGGCAGCCTCCACGCTGTCAGCAAACATCTTCTTTTGTGGGTGCACTGGTATTTGGCTCCCTCCCCAGGCTTGAGTCCTGGCCAGCAGCTAATTCATAGGGTGGGGGCTGCTCTCCCTCATTATTTTTGCTGGCGCACTCCGCGCTGCACTCGCTGTACAGTGGCGGGGGGATGTCGATGACTTCTTGCTCCTTCAGCATGGAGACTGCAGGCAATGGGAAGGTCTGCTTTGCAGGGTCTGTGCTATCCTCGTAGGATGGCGGGTAGAAGTCCGGCCTGAAAACACAGCAAGCCAACATGAAGCACGCCAAGGTAAAACATGATTTGTCTTAGGGAGCTTGGTGATGTCTGCTGTGCTTCCAGAGTTTAGCTGAGGCTTAAGCTGTAAGTGGAACCCTAAGCAGGGCTGGATCAGTGCAATATGTAGGTACAAAAGAGCTGGGATCATTACCTGTGTCTTTCTCCAAAATATTTTATTAAAACACAAAATTCAGAGAAACAAGAGCCTTCTCCATGGGAGTTCCCACCCCTGGCATACAGGCTCTTAAACACACACGTAAGTATTTCAGCACGTGCCAGAGAAAAGCTTGATTTGGAAAAAAAAAAGAGAGGTCACTGTCTGGAGTAGGTTAAATTAGTAACTTATTTATTATTACAATAATCATTGTGTTCCACACTTTTAAAGTATGCATTGCATACTGCTTATCTCACCCAAGTGTGCCGAATGTAGTACCCGGAGTGCTTTCAGAGCACCCGCTGCCAGTGTTTCTGATGCGGTTTCCACAACAGTCTGGGAAAAGTAATCTGTATGCAGTGACCTTGTTAAAAACTTTGTCAGGCCTCGCACCGATCAGCTTAGGAAACTCTCTCTCCCAGAGCACCAGACTTTGCTCAGAAATAGCAGGGACAATTATGCAAGAAAACGTTAGCCAGGGCCATATGGGGAGCTGAAGCTCGTTGCACACACCATTGAGCAATGTGGCTAGAACAAGCAGTGTGAGAACACAGCCTGCAGCAGCACATCCTGAGCTGTCTGGTGCGGTGAAACTAGAGATGCTCCCGCAGGATCTCCACTGATGTCAGTGCAGTTGCACCTGCTCTCCCCATGAATGGATTTGCACAGTTCTGGGCAACCTGTCCTGCTTTCAGGATTAAGCCTTACATTATGCACTGGTGTGTGTTACACTGATTGATGTCTGCTCTAGGAAAAGGAAAAATATATATATATTTTTTTAAAAAAAGTAAAATTTCCCTCCATAGCAATATACTAAAATGGATTATTATTATTTTTTATTAAAACCTTGTATTTTTTTTTTTTTTTTTCTTCTCGGAGTACATTTAAAAAGCAGCATCTCCCCCCCCACCCCCCATTCATTGGTACCAGTACCGTAACACATACCTGTCTATGGTGCTGACACGGAGGTCTCTAAGGCTGGGATTTCTCATGAAGATGCTGCTGAGGCCCCTATATTTCATGGCTTCATGGACTGTGCTCCAGAAAATGCCAGCCACAAGGAGCAAGAGCCCCACAGCTAACAGGAAATAAACAATCAGCTTGTTGTTCCCGCATCTGCACACGGAGGAACTGGTGTAAATGCAAAGGACTCCCAGACAAATGATGGAGAAACTGAGCAAGAGCACAGAAACACGAATAAAGCAACAAATAAACTTCTTCATATTTCCCCACAGACACAGCACTGAGCTCCCGTGTGCTCTTTGTTTGCTGGCTCTGCTTCTCATCTTCACACATCAGTGTTTTATACACTGCAGGATCAATTGGCCTTTGGACAATTACAAGAAGCAGACAATTTTAAGATACTCATTAACTCTTCAAGATAGTCATAATCTCTTTTGAGATTAATTTGTTATCTGAAACCTACTAACAGGAAAGAAACAGAAACTTCCTGCACCAGTTCTTTGCCACTGTTACCTCTGGAGCTCTTAATGGGCTGCTGCATTCACTACATGCTACAACTTGCAGTGGTTTATACACGTTGCTGGTTTATGAAGGACAACCTCCATATCTGTCTGTCCTAATAAAAAAGAAAGCAATACAAAACACTGCTCATATCTTCACCTTACAAGTTTGATGGGAAAACATACTTCTTTCATAATCATGCATTTTCATATCTCAGTGGGTTTTGATCTTATTGTGTCTGTGACAGATTATTCAACTGCCTTGGTATTTTTATCAGTCCTTTGAATAAAGGATAGGTTTCTAGCTTGCAACCTGATATCATCAATGAATATACCATATATATATATATATATTTTAAATCAGAACTGTATAATGTAAAAAAAAGACAGGCATACAGAAAATCTCATGCTTTGTATGCAATTTAAATCGTAAGACGATTCTTTTTTTTTTTTCCTTTTTTTTTTATTTTTTTCTTTTTTCTTCCAGCAATTTTTTTGACTTTCCAACTGATTTTCAAAAGGTTCAGTTCTTAAACCTATGCAGAAACACCTGGATTTATTTACTGAGTATAATTAAACATCTAAAATTCAAAGAGATGCTTACTGATATTTATATATACATATATACATATATGTATATATATATATATATTTCAGAAATGCCAACACAGATTTTAGGCCTAAATACTGCTACCTCCAATTCAAAAAATATTTTTTTGCAATTAGCCAAATACATGGATTCTCCCCTGGAGAGTATACTCATTAATTTTTGTCAGGAGGTAGCAAACTGCATAATCAGAACTTCACTTGTCTATTAATGCTACCTTATTTGTATTATTATCAATTATCTTTTAAAATATTTTAATCAGTGGAGAAATTAATCTGACCGTGCCCAACTGTGTAGTAAAATCTCCATTGCAGGCAGTGAGCAAATCAGAGCAGGGGACTATTCCAAAAAATAGTCTCAGACTCAAATCTTTACGGTATTATTGAGTTTAATGCAAGAGGTGCTACATGATAATCCATGCAGCAGGTTATGTGTGGGTAAATACAAATAATTACAAGAACTTTGTCAGGACGAGAAGGGCTCCAGCTCTTGCTGCTGGTGAGACTCCCTGTAGCTCTGGTGGGGGAGCTCTTCACAGGCTCTTCAAGGGGGGCACTCGGGACCACTGTCTTCCACTGGCCGGGAGGAGACCAGCCACTAAGGACATTTCTGTCCATCCAGGAGTTCTGGAAGTACCCGGTCATTTTGTCTCTCTATGGCACGCAGCCTCACGTTACCTCTCATAAAAGCTCCATGGTATCTCATGTGGCATTTCATGTCTGCCCTACACGTGCTGCAATTTTCTACCTCAGCTTTGTTAAAAATGCAGCAGACAGTCATTTACTCCCACCACCGTCAGTGGTCATTTAGCTTTCAAAGGGTCTGTGAAGACTTTCTAGCTATTAATTTGAGGGTCTATCAAAAGGTCAACACCGAAAACATAATCACTGGACAGGATTTTTCTGATGTGGGCCACTCTTAAATCACAGTAACAAAAGTAAAAATCCAGAAAAATCAGTTGCTGGCCTCTTAAGGGAGGCGTTCACATAAGGGGTCGCCTGGGGCAGTCTTCCTTTCAGAGCACAGCTGTGCCAAAGCTGAAAATAATCCCACCCTCTGGGCAGCCTGCTGCAGCCACCTGCACAGCTCCAGAGAAGAGTTATGCCGCCACCAAAGCCGATAAGGGCACGAGCAAGTGCCAACGAACATAGGGCTGATTTGATAAACCAGGTGAAGCGAGCCAAGTGCTTCCTGCTCTCCAGTGCCTTCTCACAAGTCCTTCTGGCCATATTTTCTGTCATCTATTGATTTTTTTTTATTATCTGGGTATCCAAAACTCACATTCACACGTAGTTTCCTGAAACTCGTGATCACACATAGTTTCATGTACCGTGCTTTCTCTGTTTAATTATGCTGACAAGGAAATAAGGAAACAAGGACATAATCTCAGGATCAGTTTATGCAGTAGCAATTCACAGATATGCTCAAATTCACAGATATGCTCAAATGCACCAAATCTCCAGAGAGCCTTGGATGCACAAAACTGTTGTCCATGTTCTACCTAGGTATCTTGAGCCTCTGATCTCTATCTGTACAATGTCAAATCTTTCCTTCTTATATTTTCATATAATGCAACAGGGAATCAGATATTATTTATCTGTTTATCTCTCTGGCTTGAACTATCTTGCAGAAAATCTGATATTTTCGGAAATGCGTAGTCTTGCCTGCTCGTGGATGAATAGACATGATAACTGCTCAGTAAAACTCCCTCTCTGAGGCTTCTGGCTTGTTCAGTGCCACTGCTGCAGGTTTCCAGTCATTCCCGTCATCTGGGGAAGTGGTTAGCAGATTTTGGATAGCAATATCAGCCTGGTTCTCAGTGCTGCATGCTTGGCATGTCCCTGAAAGGTCAAACCGAGATCCCATTGCCTCTTCAGGAATGCACTTGTCCTCACCCAGCTGTCCTGGATCCAAGTCTGTGTCACCGTGCTGGTCAGGAGCTCTGCTCCTGCTTCAAAACCACCAGCTTGTTCCAGCCTCCACCTGCCCGTAGTGATCTGCATCCACCATGGCTAAAATCCCCGCCTCTGGGTGTTAGAGCCTGCATCTTTTCTTATCCCTTACCTTATCCTGTCCTTTTCCTATCTTATTCTAAGTTCCTAGGAACACTGTAAGGACAGAGATTCACCCTCCAGCTCGCAGCAAGGCCCTTCATCGTGCTGGGGCAGCATTTTAGCAGAATGCTGATAGATACACAGGGGAGCTGTGCCTGTGCATTCATCTAAGGGCTTCTGCACTATGTGCTAGCCCTTGCTGAGCTATTCCTTCTGTAATATTAATAATAATAATAGTAATTCCATCTTCCACATACTCTCAGTTCATCTGCCTGCACCTCTGTGGGGATGCCCCCCAGCCCCTCACCATCCATGCTGTGAGCCTGCACAGTTTTTGGAATCTGTGTTCCAGCAGCCCTTGAAGATGAACTCACAAGCCTGATCTTAAAGTTTTCTCAAAGCTAGGATGGGCATACACAGATGGAACTGAGCTTGGCAAGGGATGCAAAGAATATGGAGCAGATTATCTTGAGAGTCATCACGCAGCACTTGCAGGGCAAGCAGGCGATCAGGCCCAGTCAGCATGGGTTTATGAAGGGCAGGTCCTGCTTGACGAACCTGATCTCCTTCTATGACAAAGTGACGCGCTGGGTGGATGAGGGAAAGGCTGTGGATGTGGTCTACCTTGACTTCAGCAAGGCTTTTGACACCGTTTCCCACAGCATTCTCCTCAAGAAACTGGCTGCTCTTGGCTTGGACTGGCGCACGCTTCGTTGGGTTAGAAACTGGCTGGATAGCCGGGCCCAAAGAGTCGTGGTAAATGGAGTCAAATACAGTTGGAGGCCGGTCACTACTGGCGTTCCCCAGGGCTCGGTGCTGGGTCCGGTCCTCTTCAATATCTTCATTGATGATCTGGATGAGGGCATTGAGTGCACCCTCAGTAAGTTTGCAGATGACACCAAGTTAGGTACGTGTGTCGATCTGCTCGAGGGTAGGAAGGCTCTGCAGGAGGATCTGGAGAGGCTGGACGGATGGGCCGAGGTCAACTGCATGAAGTTCAACAAGGCCAAGTGCCAGGTCCTGCACCTGGGGCGCAATAACCCCAAGCAGAGCTACAGGCTGGGAGATGAGTGGTTGGAGAGCTGCCAGGCAGAGAAGGACCTGGGAGTGATGGTTGATAGTCGGCTGAATACGAGCCAGCAGTGTGCTCAGGTGGCCAAGAAGGCCAGCAGCATCCTGGCCTGTATAAGAAACAGTGTGGCCAGCAGGTCCAGGGAGGTGATCGTCCCCCTGTACTCGGCTCTGGTGAGGCCGCACCTCGAGTACTGTGTTCAGTTTTGGGCCCCTCGCTACAAGAAGGACATGGAGGTGCTTGAGCGAGTCCAGAGAAGGGCTACGAAGCTGGTGAGGGGCCTGGAGAACAAGTCTTACGAGGAGCGGCTGAGGGAGCTGGGCTTGTTCAGCCTGGAGAAAAGGAGGCTCAGGGGTGACCTTATCAATCTCTACAGGTACCTCAAGGGAGGCTGTAGCGAGGTGGGGGTTGGTCTGTTCTCCCACATGCCTGGTGCAGGACGAAGGGGAATGGGCTAAAGTTGCGCCAGGGGAGTTTTAGGTTGGATATTAGGAAGAACTTCTTTACCGAAAGGGTTGTTAGACATTGGAACGGGCTGCCCAGGGAAGTGGTGGAGTCACCATCCCTGGAGGTCTTTAAAAGACGTTTAGATGTAGAGCTTAGGGATATGGTTTAGTGGGGACTGTTAGTGTTAGGTCAGAGGTTGGACTTGATGATCTTGAGGTCTCTTCCAACCTAGAAATTCTGTGATTCTGTGATTCTGTAATAACAAGAAGGGTTTCTATAGGTACATTGCTCAGAAAAGAAAGACCAAGGAGAGTGTCCCCCTTCTGATGGAGGAGAAGGGTGAACTGGTAATGACAGACATGGAGAACACTGGAAAAAGGGAAATATTCCTCCCATTTTTAAAAAGTGTAGAAAGGAGAACCCAGAGAACTAAAGACCGGTGAGCCTTGCTTCTGTGCCTGGCAAGAGCATGGAATGAATCCTCCTGGAAGCAATGTCAAGGCACATGCAGGACAAGGAGGTGATCCAAGACAACCAGCCTTCACCATGAGTAAACTGTGCCTGACCAAGCTGGTGGCCTTCTGTGATGGAGTGATTGCATCACTTGTCAAGGTAAGACCGACGAATGTCATCTACCTGGACTTCTGCAAGGCCTTTGATGCAGTCCCACATGACATCCTGATCTCCAAATAGGGGAGATATGGATTTGATGGGTGGACCATTAACTTGATAAGGAATTGGCTTGGAGGTCACACCCAAGGAGCAGTGGTCAATGACTCTGTCCAGGTAGAGGCTGGTGACAAGTGGTGTCCCTCAGGGTTCTGTCCTGGGACCATTACTGTTTAATATCTTTATCAACAATATAGACAGTGGGATCATGTGCACCCTCAGCAAGTTTGCAGATGATGCCAAGCTGAGTGGTGTAGTTGGTACAACAGAAAGAAGGGATGCCATCCAAAGGGACCTGGATGAACTACAAAACTGGGCCCATGTGAACCTAATGAAGTTCAACAAGGCCAGGTGCAAGGTGCTGCACCTGGGTTGGGTCAATCCCAGACATGAGGACAGACTGGGAGAACTCACTGAGAGCAGCCCTGCAGAGAAGGACTTTGGGGTTCTGGTGGATGCAAAGCTCAACATGAGCCAGCAGAGTGTGCTTGCAGCCCAGAAGGCCAACTGCATCCTAGGCTGTGTTAACAGAGGAGTGACCAGCAGGTAGAGGGAGGGAATTGTGCCCCTCTGCCCTTGTGAGGCCCAACCCACAGTGCTGCACCAAGTTCTGTGGCCCCCAGCAGAAGAAGGATGTGCAGTGTTAGAGTGGGTCCAGAGAAGGGCCACAAAGATGATCTGATGGCTGGAGCACCTCTCCTGTGAAGAAAGGCTGAGAGAGCTGGGGATGTTCACCCTAAAGAAGTGAAGGCTCTGACGTGTCTTCATTGCAGCTTTTCAGTACTTAAAAGTACTTATAAAAAAAGATAGCTACATTTTGCTCAGTGTGATGACAAGACAAAGGACAGTGACTTTAAACTAAAAGATTTAGATTAGATGTTAGGACAAAATTCTTCACTTAGAGGCTGGTGAGGCACTCGAACTGGTTGCCAGAGAATCTGGGGATGCTCCATCCCTGGGGGTGTTCAAGGCCAGGTTGGACAAGGCCCTGGGCTATCTGGCCAATGGAAGGTGACCCTGCCTATGTCAGGGGGGTTGGAACTAAATGATCTTTAAGGGCTCTTCCAGTCCAAGCCATTCTATGATTCTATGATACAGAGTGTGACAGATCCATATCTAGACAGACTCATGCCATACTTATACAGACTTTGACATGAAAGGGAAATGGACATTCAGAGACAACACCTGCTGCACTCTGTTCTGTCTGCTGAGTTGCACAGAGAGAAGCTATCACCCTGCTTGCTGCCTTGGTCTTGTCAAGACAAGGTGGCACTGAAGGATGTCATGGAGTTGCTGTTGTTTGTCAAACTGACAGCACATAGGGATGGAGAAGCTAACTGAGCACCCATATGCTCTGTTTCTACTGCAGGTCCAAGCATCTTCTCAAACAGGCACACAAGGAGGAAACGGTGGGTTAGGCAAGCGTGTGTGATCTGCTGCAGCTCAGCTGGGAGGTTGTGCCTGGGTAACTTGCACAGATGTGTGCACCTTTCACATTCAGCCATGTGCCCAGGTAGCAGTTGCCATCACGTAAGACTCAAGAACTACTGACTTGATGTCTTTATGCAGACACATCTAGCTGGAATTTTAAGGTGAAAGCTTGTCCCTGCTCCAGTTGCTTTGAGGAGAAGACTGTTCCTCCCTTGCAGAGTTATCGGTGTCCTCCACAGCCACAGTTATTACACAGGCACTCTCCTGTGGCAGTGAAAGTTGGTTCACACTGTGTGGGGAAGCACAGAAATGTTCCACTGCAAGGTGGTAAAAACATAACCAAATGAACATCATGTTCAGGATGTAGTATTTTATATCAAGCAGTAAAATAGAAGCTATTGCATCAGTGTTGTTATCTATCACAGCTAATAAACCACCTTAAGAAAATTTCCAGAAAAGTGACCTCTATTTTGAAAGGGTATATAAAAGACTGAACAATCAAGGAGTTGTATCAGTCATGTTTCAGTCTCAATTTTAGTTATTTTCTCTCACGAGAGTGTAATTTTCAATGAAATTGGAGCTTAGGATTCTAGACACCTTTCAGCTATAAAAGAGAATAAGCCACTTGTCATTGCAAGGTTAATTAAACAATCTAGTTGTTTAATTAAACAATCAAGTTGTTTAATTAAACACTTTAATTAATTAAACATCTTATTTAGGCAATTAAACACCTTCAAAACGTAATAGATATGTGTCATGGAGCTTTGCTGTGCTCCACTAGTGAAACTATTGAGGTAATGCTTCATCCTTAAGGCTTGGCATTGTAATGGAGACAAAAATCGGGCTCTCCATCTTTAGAGCTCTTCATTTCTATCTTTCTTTTTCAGCCACCAGTTTTACAGACTCCAAGTCTCCCAAAGGCATTCCAGCAGTTTTGACAGATGAAAGCAGAGGTCGCCTCATCCAGGAGGGGCAAAGCTATGCTCAGGGCCATTTCCCAGACTGCCTTTGCTTCGTACTTCCTTGTTCCAAATACTCATGGATGTTCTTCCTTTGATTTGTTTTCCCTCATAGGCAAGTAGATCCAAATGAATTTACAATGGTATTTTTCCAGTATAATTTTCACTTTCTCCCTATATGTTAAACATACTTTGCAAAATCATCCTCCTTATTTCTGTTGTTTTTTGAAGATTCAGATTTTGCAGACTACCCACATGTAGAAACACTTCACTGTTCATGACTGCTATCCAAAGCTTACGTAATTAGTGTAATTCATATATATAATTCTTATGAATTATATTCATAATTCATATGTAATACTTTTCTTTCATCTTCCATATAATACACACAGAAATAACTGTGTTGATGAAAGCAGCCTTTACTTTCTCCCCCCCCCCCCCCCTTTTTTTTTAAATTTTATTTTAATTTTATAACTTGAACACAATAGCGTCTTATCTGTGTGGACATAGGCTAGGTTAATTGCTATAGAAAAAGCTGGGCAAGAAATAATACTCTGGCTCCATATGAGATATAATTCAGATACATGCCCTTTCTATACTGGAATCAAGAAGAAATATTCTGAAAGATGTCTAATGAAGAAGTTACAAAGGTTAAAATAATCTCTATAGCTGCCAAAAGAACCAAAGGCGGGGGCTAATCTACGCACATTGCACAGAGGGGAAGAACTGGTTTTCTTGATAAACTTGGAACAGCAGGGAAGGGAGGAGTAGTAAAGGAGATCTTGGCCAGGGGATTCTGCAGATCTGCCAGCTGTTCCACATTTACAGGTCTTCACATTTTTGCAAGCTGTAGATGTTTGGTGGTTTCTGCAAGGGGTCAGTCAACTCAGTGTCTGCAAGCTGTGGCTATCTTGTCCCTGAACATAACACTGTACTCCCAAGTACTGCATCTTACATAGCAAGCATATAAAGAAGGAAGAGAGGATGAGAGGCTGGAATTTATGCATATAACATAGTTTAATAGTCAGTGTTCTGTTATATTTTCTAATTTTCTGTCACTTGAGATTTTCTTCTATGTTGTTCTTGGCCTTTTTCTACTCCCCTACTGTTTTGAAGCTAGGCTGTTTTATTGGCAATGAGTACCTTAGGCTGCATCAGGCTGGATGAGCAGATTTCCTTTTTCTCTTACAAAACAGGAAGAAAGTTGTTGCTAACGAGGGTCAGGTGGGAAAAGGGAATAGCTAACACAGTGTAAAGGTTGCAGACTAGAACTGGCTGAAGACCAAGGTCAAAAGGTAGCAGTCCACACACAGAAAAAGCACTTCTTAGGAAGTCCAACTGAGAATGAACTTAATGGATGTTCCACTGGACGGTTTGACCACTGTGTCTGTTTTGCAATCAGTATTTCACTGGAAAGGTCAATGCTCATCCTGTATCCTGTTGAAACCTGTAAGGCAGTTTTCACACAAAGCAGTTGCTAGAATTGTGCTACTCAGAAAGAAAGTTATGAAATCATACAAATTTTAATAAAAGTTGTGTAACACCAGCATAATTGTTATTAATATTCTTAAATGGATTTTTTTATATCAGATTTTTTTTAAAGGAAAACTTAAATCAAAATTTTAATGGAAATATGCAGAACATAGCAGAAGCAGTTGTATATGAAATGACAGTATATGATAAAAAATTGTCATGTTAAATGGCTTATCAGAGTCAAACATTTGCCTTTTTCAGAGCCCTGCTAAGGACTTTCACTGAGAACACTTTGCAAAGTTGCAAGTATTTAATAAGGCAACAGATATAGCAGATTGAGAATTACTGTTGATAAATAAATACATTACTGCAATAGTGCTGATATAAGATAATAACACTAGAAAAATGCTATCCTGGGTATTCCTCAATGAAAAGTGAAGGCACAGAGCTTACCAAGAAGGTATCTCTGTCTTGGTGGAGGAGAAAGAGCACAGCTCATTGGCTGTCTCTTCTAGGTCTCAAATTTCTTCTTTCTACCCTCCACTCTTCTTTTTTCCTAATTCTCTCTTCCTAACACTTACAGTTTCTACACTTTCCTCTTTTCCTTTATATCCTAACCTTTTCTGTTCCCTTCCCCTTGTGTGGCATGTATCTTGATTTGGATGGAGAATTGAGTACTATAGCAATAAGTTTAGCATTTACTTCATTAAGCTCATTATCTTAGAATCATAGAATCATAGAATGGCTTGGTTTGGAAGACACCCTAAGGATCATTTTGTTCTAGAGATAAGCAGGAGCAAGCTGCTCAACTCCCCCTTTGCCCAAGGACAATGTTTATCAGTGACACTAGCAACTCTGACTATTCTCCACAAAGATACTATCACATTCCAAGTTACATATACTGCTGCTAGTTAAAAGTGATATTTTACCAGAAATTTCAAGATTATCTGTTTTGTTCTAGTCTGAAATGTGTTATTTTTAATGAAGTGAAAGCTCAGAATTCAAACCAGATTTATTCTTCTCTTCTTTCCCCTTCTATTAACCTTGGCTGACATGATATATTGATAAGGAATGACTCAAGGAATACTGCACATCCTTATCAGTAATTCAGTGCAATTTTGCCAATAGACCTTTATTTATCAGTTCTAGTTTTGATTAAAATTTGCACCCTAGGGCATGAGAAATTACTTCAACCTTTGCAGATTCTGTCTCCTTTCCGTATCATACCTGCTACTAATTCCAATGGCTTTGAGAACACATGAAAATTGAAGAGTGAATGAGAGCAGAGGCAATCCAAACGTCAAAATCAGATTTCACAGACCTGTTCCCAGCCTGTGAATTTGATGATATCTATGCAAACCTAGAATACTGAACTCAGTCAGGGCTACTTCTTTTCTTTGAAGATATTGTAGCATTATGAGGTCGAGATGCTAATCATGAATATACGACTGAACTGAAGATCATGAATATACGACTGAACTGAAGTAATTGAGTTAAATTTATTCTAAAAAAAAAAAATCTAAAGAAGCAGGAATTAAATGATTTGATTGCAAATAACAAGTGCAGGATTTTTACTGAGAAATTTCCTAAAACTGTTGAGAATAGTCTACACCAGAATGGGGCAGAACAATAACAATAAGGTGACTAATAAGCAGAAGTTAGACACAAAGTTTAAAGATCACTGAGAAAATCTCCAGTTTTACCTTATACTTTTTTTAAATTATTATTATTATTTATTTTTCTTGTAACTCATGCATTTATATTTTCCAGGTATTCTTCCCAAATTTTACAGTCATAAATTCTGTTTTGGTTATTTACTAAAAGAATGAAAATTGAGATTACTTACCTACTTACTAGACTCCAAATCCTGTGGAAGAATTGGTGAAAAAAATTCAAGCAATACATAGTTGTGATAACATTTTGATAGTTTACAGTGATATTTTGGGTTGCTTAGTCAGGGAAATCACAAAAGAGGGGATACTTTCCTAAATAATGTGGAAGTATCTCTGCCTTAACTGACTGTTAATAAATTTACCAGAACTTCTTAAAAAAATGAGAAAAGGAGAAGAGAAGAGAAGAGAAGAGAAGAGAAGAGAAGAGAAGAGAAGAGAAGAGAAGAGAAGAGAAGAGAAGAGAAGAGAAGAGAAGAGAAGAGAAGAGAAGAGAAGAGAAGAGAAGAGAAGAGAAGAGAAGAGAAGAGAAGAGAAGAGAAGAGAAGAGAAGAGAAGAGAAGAGAAGAGAAGAGAAGAGAAGAGAAGAGAAGA
>NC_048926.1:27787424-27825219 GCF_011077185.1 Oxyura jamaicensis | reverse complement strand
TACAATACTGATCAATTTAATGAGTTATTCACATTGCAAGGAGTACAAAAAATCCTCTTTTTTTTTTTTTTTTTTTTTTTTTTGGCTGAGCACTCTTATTGCAGCATATGTCTGTCTGCAGAAGCAACCTGAGTGGCTGCAGCTTTCCCATCCCTCTGGCAGCACGCTGCTGCCCTCCCACCCCACCACTCTCCAGCACGCCAGCACACCCATTCATGCATAGAGGACACTAACTAGCTGAGCTGAGCCAGCTGAAAAACAGCTAGAAAGGCAGAGCAAAGCATCTCTGCTGGCACATGCGATGGTTTGGTTTCACAACCAGATTTTCAGCAGCAACATAGGTGTAAGTAAGCTCCCACCACCACTGATCTATGCTACCCACAGCCATACCAGCACCAGCACTCATGCAGCTCTTCACAGAGGCACGCACCACAGTGATGGATCCAAGTGGTTTGTAGATTTTTAGGAACTCTTCAGAAGAATGAGCTGAACCCAAGGAAGCTGTAGCACATACAAAACAGCTGTTTTCTTCTTAGTGTCTCAAGTCCCCTTGTAAAATAAAGCTGGAAAATGTGGCTGTGGAGATCATTCTCATGAACCCCACATAAATGAATATCCATGTGATAGAAATAAAAACTGGAAGTAGCCCAAACAAACCAGAAAGCATCTATTAAATCCAATATAATCTATACTCACAAAGTTGTAGAATTTAAACAGAAAGGACACTGCAATCACCTAAAGCACAAGCATGTACAGAAGGAAGTGCCTTGGGAACAGCCTTATGGGCAGCACTCCCATGTCCTTTCTGGGGAATCATCTCACTTGGGTGCCCTTCTGAAATGTCTCTACACCAATGCATGCAGCATAGGGAATGAACAGGAGGAAACGATTAGGAATTTGTATGAATTACATGGCTATGACCTTACTGGGGTAACAGAGGTGTCAGGGGGTGGTTCACATGGTCAGAGCACTGCAATAGATAGACACCAGTTCAGAAGGACAGGCTGGGAAGGTGAAGAGAGGGATCTACCCTTTATGTGTGAGAGGAGCAGGGATGCATGGAGCCTTGGGATGGGTGAGGAGCTAGTTGAGAGCTTATAAGTCAAAATGAGCAGACAGACAAACATCAATGATGCCGTTGGTATCTGCTATAGACCTTCTGATCAGGAAGACCAAGTAGATGAGGTCACTGACACAGGTTGCCCAAGTATGTTGTGAAGTCTCCATACATGGAGATATAAAAACCCAGCTGGACACAGTCTTGTACAAACTGCTCTAGCTGATGTTCTGAGCAGGAGACAGAGTGGACATGATCCAAGGAGGCACCTTCCAGCTTCAGTTATCCTCTGATGCAGTTTTAGTGAGTAGCATCCTTGCCTATGGCAGAGGTTAGGAGCTAGATGATCTTTAAGGTCCCTTCCAACCCAAACCACTTTATGATTCTAAGATTCTGCTGGAAAAAGATGAAGCTATAGTATGTCTCTCAAATATATGTTCTACTCCAATTTTAGAAAACTGAAGTGATGATTGATTTACTTTTCTTTAAGAAACATAATTGTTCTACTGATAAGAATATACGACTTATTTCCCAGTCATACTTTAATATTTCCACCTTCAGTCTTTTTACTTGGTGTCTTTTCTCTGCAATTAGAGAAATACAGAGTCATGACCCATCTGTATTTTTGCTCTTACCTCTGTCCCCATAATTTTCAAAACAAGGAGTTCCTAATACTGTGTTTTGGTAGAATTATTTTTAAAACTGGAAAGTGAACTGAAACCAAATCACCTTGCTGCCTGAGTAAAATGGGCTGCCATGAAACACTAATTTAGGAAATGGTGCTTACATGATCATCACAATACACTTGCTGAAATAACAGAGCTTTGAAGTCTGTGCTACAGACATGAGATGATTATCAGTGGGTAAAGAACTTTTGAAATCTGCCTAATGGGGGCTGGGTTTGGATCCTCCAAGTCACTTCTCAGTGGTAGTTGTTCATGTGCTTTTTACCAAAAAGGAAAATAGTGTAAGGTCTGATTGACATAGAGATGTCCATAGATATTTCTTATCTTGAACAGTTACCACGATTCAAAGTACCATACCAGTTAGCACTGTGTTAACACAGTTACAACTGTCTCTAGTTGCCTCTCTTTGTAAGGCTGCTCCTTGGATCAAAGCATTCAAGCACAGGTGTGTGTGTAGATCCCAGAAGCCACAGATATGATTAGAAGGGATGAATTGGTGAGAAGGCAAGAACACAGAGGACTGTCTTTTCACCACAAATACAGTATTGCATTCTGCCAATGGCACCCTGATTTTAAAATGTTGATGATTATCATAACTCACTTCTGTAAGTCTGCTACTAGCTATGAGTAAAACAAACTGTGATACCAGTGCATTACCTGGGGTTTGGCTGCACTTCTCATGAGTAATAAGACTCCAGAGCAAGCAAGATAAGCATGGCAGGCATCCAGAGCAGGAACTTACCCGCAGTCTGCACCCAGATGCCCTCTTCCATCTAATTCAGACCACACTGCAGGCAGCTCAGATATCCCAGTTCATGCTGGAAGGAGCCAGCTAAAGACTGCAAGCCAGTTGGAGTCTGCTTCATTAAATGCTGTGAAAGTCTTCTAAAAATATAGCTTTTGCTATGTGTTGGGATTGTTTGCTACAGATTTAGTGAGATAGGTGCAAGTGTTACTACTTTTGGAAAGCAGGTGCCTTTTTCCTTACCTGCTTTGCTGTTTCCAGACCCTTATCACTGCCTTTTGTCTCTTACCTTCCTCCCTCTTCCCTCTGGTCATACATTTCTGCCTTTACTTTCTTCCCCATCTCTTTTCTGTGAGTTTCATCTGCTCTCTTTAGACAACAATGACCTTTCATAGAAATCACTACATTTCTGCCTCCTTCTTTCCACTGGTTCAAAGGGGGGGGGGGGGGGGGGGGGCCCCAGGCTCCACACGCAACCTGCCTGAATCTCATGATAAAACAGCCAGATACACGTAAAGAGTAAATCTGTGAGCACAGACCAGAACTGGGGACTATCCAGGTTTCCATGACGCTGACAAGTGTGTTGCTTCCTTGTGTCTCAACTCTGTGGTGCCAAAGGGAGATTGTTGTCTCTCTGACATCCTCCAACCTCTCTATGTATCATGAAGAATAATGATGGGGTCACTGCAGTACATAGACAGCATGGGTCCCCCTGTCTAATAAGTCTTCTTCTTCACACCCTGATTTTAATTACAATATATCCTATTCTATTTTTATCTCTGGAAAAAACAGAACCACAGGATCACAGATTGGCTGAGGCTGGAAGGGACCTCTGGAGGCCATCTGGTCCAACCCTCTGCCAAGCAGGGACACCCAGAGCAGGTGGACCAAGACCATGCCCATGTGGTTTTGAAGTTCTTCAAGGAGAAGAATAAAAAGGGCTGTTTCAGTGTGCCTAGAGCCATTGTTTGGAAAAACATAACCATGAGAGAATTTTATCTTCTGCAGTGAGCAAAATAAATTGAGAATTAAATTGTTTAATGTTGTTTATAGAAGTGTCTGCCCATTTCAAGAGTTTCAGCTCACTTTCCTAATCATCACCTCTTCAACAGCAACTTGAAAACAACATTCTTGACAATAATATGTTACCTAACACTTTTTCAATCACTTTTCCCACTAACCTGAAATTGTGTTTTCTCAACCTGTATGGCCATACAGTGCTAGCGTCTTTTCACTCCATGCAGTTTCCAATGTAACAACTCTGGCCTCGTGAATACTGCGAGGCACTGTATTAACATGAGATTAAAAAATGATCTTGAACCACAGAAATGTCTGTCTAAATACAGGATAAAAGAGTTAGCTGTGTGCAGCACATAATGGAGGCTAACACCTCCATTAGGTAGGAAGGAAAATGAAGTCAGGCAAAGGTTGGCCTTAGCATTGGTTTTGAAACCAAGAAAGAAAGAAAGCTTGAAAAACAGAAGAATTAAGAGAAATTCCATATGCTGTTTATGTAATATGCAAAAGAATAAAGCCAGGTTACAAAAGGACTGTATTTTGCTTTCCCATCAGTTCACAATAATTAGATGATGTTTGGGACACGTAAGTTGTGTATAGTTGCCTGAGAAATGTCTTTATTTGTATGTAATTGATAAATGACTGCTACAAAATGTGTCTGTGACCAAGTTTTCAGTTCAAAAGAAAAATATTGTTTATTTTTTTCCTACCCTCTGGTTGACTTCATGTATATTTTAGTTAGCAAGGATCCTGTCTGTGGATCTCTGTTGGCAAAATTCCTTTGTATGAAATGAGGCAGATGTTAGCAGTGCATTGCAAGTGTGTGAGTCTTCATATCAGGGTTGCTTAGGATGTATGTGAGGATGCTGGTTTTTAAATCTCTGAAGTACGAGGAGAGACTCTTGTCAGCTAAGCAGGCATTGGGTCAAGCCATTTATAATGACCTTCTTGTAAATGTCCCTAGAGTGTACCCTCAAAGTCTGTGTAGAATATAGTCTCCACTTGCACCCTTGCAGGAGAAATTACGTAAAGTTCATGTGCTGGATGTGTGTGTATGCCTGCAGAGCTTTGGGACTGGAGCTGGCTGATCCTACAGCTGAACATCACCAGCTTATATCCTATCCACTACTCACAGACTGAGTCTGACACATGAGGGAGATGTTATTAGCACGTAGTTTTCACTTGGGGTTTTGGAGAAACTTGTGAGTCGGGTGGTGTCATTTAGACCTGCTGGTTGGGCATGGACCCAACAGTGAACCACTGAATCAGAAAACACTAAGTGTTTTCCAAAAAGCACACTATGCAGAAGAACCAGTCCATGTGCCAATGAATCACAAACTGTACCCCAAGGTGGGTGTCAGACAGAATGGATGGGTGGTCATGGTGGGGCTCCCCTTGCCCACCGACTGCTGGGTGTGGAGAGGGAGGGTGTCAGCAAGCTCAGCGCACCATCTGCCAGTCGTGTCAGCAGCTAACATGTCTGGGAGAGCTGCCAGAGCTTGTTGGTGGTGGGTTTGTAAATAGCAGCACAGTTAGCAGTGGTTGTGCTAGGAACCCTTTCAAGTCCAAACACCATGACACATATTTGGAGGATGGATGCTGGATGAGAGAGTGTGTGCAGCTCATTCAGGTACACGTATGTGCAATTTCCCAAAACATGGATGCAAAATAAATCACACCCTATCGCCGCAAAATAATTCAGTTTGCTTACATGTCTCCTGGAATGCATGTTTGTTTGCAGGCACAGAGGTGACTTTTCCCTGCTGAGGGCTTGGCATATATTCACAGATTGCAAGAGCCAGCAGTAGCTGACAGATTCTCTACTATTTGTTTATTCCAAGTACAGACAATCCATGAATCCTAACTCTGTCCTTACTTCAACAGAAACCTCATCTGATTAAGTGCAGAGTCCAGAAGCCCTTTAGCAAACCTCTTGAAGTAAAACATGAAAATTCAACACTCAGTCTTCACAACCCATAAGCTGTGGCTTTGTGTTTCTGCAATGTCTGTATTTGTGTTTCTGCAATGTCTGTGGGGCCTCCTCATATTTTCCTAAAGGTGCCTGAACCAATCACACCAGAAAAGGAGCTGTAAAATTTCCAGCAAGAACACCTTTGAAATTAAACCTCACCACCATCTTCCCACAGTCCCACAAAGCCAGGGGTGGCTCAGGAACAACCTTAGGCAGATGGGAGCTACCACTGCCTACACCATAGTTTAGGTCACATACCACATACCCGCTCAAGGTCCTCTGAAATTTTGCCTGGGACACAGAATGGAAGTAAGATGCTTTTGGTGATGATTCTTCCCCCCTTCACATCTATGCTACAGGGATCGTGTTTCGTTGTCTTTAATGGAAATCTGAGCACCAAATACCTCTTCCCATGTGATAGGAGCAGTCTGCAAGGTTGATGGCTTGATTTAAAGACATATTTTTTTTTTTCCTCAAAATAAAAAATAAAAAATCACCCCAAACCAAATCAACTCAGTGGAACAGCACAGAATAATTGTGGCTTATGCCAGTTTCAGAAACTGAAGAAACCTTCATTACTGTGTAGACTAAAATGATTAGTACAGATTTCAATGGAGTTAGCTGTTCTAACCAGCAAAAAGTTGTAACCAGTAAATTGCAAAGCATGGCGCTGCTTCACTACCAGTAAATAGTACAGATTAGTGCAGACTGTAATGCTGGTTGAGTCTCTGGTGGCTCTTCCAGAGACTCCCTGAGTAGTTCTGAGCAGTTGGATGTAAAGTTTTCAAAACATACTTCAGTTGGTGTGGTGTAGTTCTTCCCTTGCTTGCATTTGATGGAAAATGGAACAATTTCACAAATGTTACTTTTCTTTGGAAACTTTTACCATATTTCATCATGGGTCACACCCTCTCCTGCTGTACCTAAGTTCACAAGAGCAGGGTTTGCCCCCAGAGCTCACACACCTACCTCACCACCAGATGCCCCTGGGCATGCCCCATAGGTTTCCTACATGTAGCTCTGGGGTGAATCATGCCAGGTCATGGCACATTGCTACAGAGAGCTCACTTTGGTACTGGCTGCAGACAGCAGTACCTCTTGCCCCTTCCCCAGGTTGTAGTTACCAGCTACAAGCTTGGTGGGGTTAATGTGGAAAAGCACAAGTGAGACAGGAGTTACCTGGCACGGATGGGGAAGGTGAACTTGGAGGAGGCTGGTTCCCTGCAAGGCCCAGTGGAGGGAAGAGAAAACACACTGTGGGTTTAACGCCTGAAAGGAGCTGCGGGATGGGAAAACTGGAGGTGACTGGCCTGAGGAATAAAGAGAAGTCAGACAGGGTTTTGTGGCACCAGGGCTGATGTGGTAAGGAACTGCTCTGCTGGTATGTGCAGCTCTGCACATCCCAGGAATGGCCTTCCCTGAGCTGTCAGGGAGCTGTGCCTTTTGAAATCCTTCTTATCTTGCTTGCTTTCTCAGCGATGGGTCTACGACCTTGGAATTATCTGTGTTAATCTGTAACTCCACTCATTTCTCTGATTTTTTCTGCAGACAGCTCAGAAGTACTGGTCTTTCACTGACACCTGTGGATATAAAACAGAATTGCACACAGGCTTTCATACTCCAGAAGCCATGATTTTTAGCTCTGCAGCCTGCTGGGTGCGAGTATTCTGCCTCCCAAGGACCTTGGCCTGAGGAGGGCTTGGTTCCACACCAGGTTCATGATACAGCAGTGACAAAGGCTGACATTAATGTTAATTTTAACATTGCATGTTACCCTCAAGATTAACATTTGTTAGCCCATTGCTCTTTCCTGGGGGCAATTGTCCATGCAAAGTGACTTAGGGCTTTTGCTTTTTCTGGGCACATACCTAATGGTGTGTTTTGCAAGAGCAAAAGCAGGGCAAAGTGGTGTGCCTGGCAGGCAGAGCAGGAAGACATGAGGCACCGCTGCCACTAACTGCCCTGAGCATACACACCTGTGGCTTCATCTGGAGAGGGGGGTTGTGGCAGGGGACATTAGCTGGTTTTCCAAGTAAGATACTGGCTTATAGAAGTGAAGTTACTGCTTGTATGAAAGCTTTGTTTCAGAACTAGTGAAAGGTGACCTCAAACTGGGATGATTTCAGTACCATATACACTGATTTTTATAAAGATTGCCATGCAATAGCTGTGTGCATGCAGGAGCTGATAGAAGTTCAGCTAGCACAACATTACAAAAGATTTGAAAAGAAAGGAGAAGAACCAGCTGCCACCATCCTCTGTCTCTGACAAGTGAGAGACACCCCACAGGCATGGACTTGCTGGATTTAAAGGAATATGTGAGCAGGTGCATTAATCACCAGTGCAAGGTATCAGCACCTATGGCATGCAGTGTTTTGCTGTACTTGTATGTAATATAGGTTCATATGGAAACATTTCTAGTTTCCTCGCCTCTGTCCTCTGCAGATATCTTGATTGTCTTGATACAATACCTCTTGTAATATTAGCTTTGCCCCGCATAGAAAGCTCTGCACTAAGATTAGTCCCTTTTGAAGCTGAACCTTGAAAACTGTGACAGCCATTTGGGCCTCATTTGGGGTCAGAGTGACCCCACAGATGAACAGCAGGAGTGCCTCCCCCCACCTCAGGCATGCCCAATCCTTGTCCTTCTTGTGCAGCTTCTAGTGAAGCTTGCATGCTTCACTGAGGGCTTGATTTGTAAACTCTTGATTGCAAAGTTTCTTAGTGCAATGGGTGTTTGAACAAGCTCATTCCTACCCCTATGCCATGTGGTGGGGCTTCTGTTTGCTGGCTGGGCAAATTAACTTTTCTAAACCATTTTATTAAGTGCTGAGGTGACCTCTGTGCGTGTAAGTAGTGCCTAATCTCCTGGGGATAAGACAAGAAAGATGCAGATCTTTTACCATGCAGGGAGATTTTATTGGGACTAATAAAAATGAAATAGTGAGCCTTACCACCAAAGATCTATGCAGCCTCCTGGCCTTTGAAAGGTGAGGGTCTGTGAGCTCAGGCAGTTGTCATCCTCTGACAGGGAAGGCTTGGTACAGGGAGAAACTCCTTGTGGTAGGACTTGGTTTTTGCTTGCCATTGCCTGCTTTTAAACAGCAGGAGTAGGGCCCAGGGTGGAAGATAAATTCGTTTGATTTATGTTTTAATCTTGTTTAAGACCCTAAAATAGATGCGGACATCTCTCATGGGAACTTTATTATTTTTATTATTATTATTATTTGTCAGTTTTGGCATCCTGTATGCTGCTCAGTGACGTCTTCTTTTTATCTGCTCTGACATCATTTCCAAGGAAATCCAATTTTTATTCCATAATCAAATGAAGGAGTAGTTTGAAAAATGCTGCCTACAAATGTTTGCTTAAGCTCAGGTTTTCCTGGCTGAAAATCAGGAAAGTGAATGGGCAGGAACCTGCTTGAACAAGATGCTGTTTAGAATATCCCTGGGTGCAGTTTTCCTGCTGTCCTTGTTGCACTCCCACCTGTAGCAATGGTCACCAAAGAGCTGCAGTAAAACTCACAGCTGGGTGCTTGTGCCTTGGGATAAGCATGCAATGTGTTTTCTGCTTCATCCCACTGATGTTTTTGTGCTAGGGCCCATACCCATGACTATCAGGGGCTTCCCTTGCTCTTGTGCCAGAGCTTGCCTCTGGACACTGCTTTTGTATCACATATGTTTTGCCATTCTCATATGTTCATAAGAAGTTTCCTGGGATTTATTTCTGGCAGCTGACCCCTCTGCAGTCCTCAGCTGGCTTTTTGCACCTCTGCCATTGTGCACCGTGCTCCCCTCCAGCCAGTGCACAGTGTTTGCAGCACAGGTGAAGCTGTGAGGACAGGGCAGGTTTGTGTCTCAGCATCAAGCAGACAGTCAGGAAGAAAGAGAAAAAAAAATCCATCCTTGAAAAGGACAGAGATTTGAGCACCCCTATGCCCTAAGAGCCAAGCTGTTTAAAACCTGTGAAGAGTGGAGGGTGGGGCAGAACTTTATTACCATGGTTGGGATGACATATTCAGCAAGGACAGGCAAAACTCACGAGGTCCCACAACCAAGGAGGAAACAGGACCCAAGAACAGATTTGCAAAGTTGTTAGTAAAGGTTTGTTCTGATCATGAAGCCCCTCCTCCATTAGGGAAATGAGAGGGAGAGCTTTGTCCTTTCATTGTTGTAAGTCTATTATTAAAATGAACAATTACATGTACTGCTAAATGTACTATTACAGTGGCCTTGTCTGAATATTTCTTAAAGATAATATAGCTGTGGTGCTTTGTAAAAATTGCTTGATTTACAGGCAATTTTGAATCGAATTTCCCGTTTTCATTTTATTTGCATTTTAGATGGTGCTTTGCCAGCTCTTGATTACAGAATATATATATATATATATATATTTATTTCTTAGGTTTTTGCTTTTTTTTATTTTGAATTTGTTTTGTCTGTTTCCATAAACCAGTAGCATTTATCTTTCCCTTTGCCTTAATTCTCAACAATAATTAAGAATGATCAATAACATTTCTAATAGTAGATACAGTCTTAACAATATTACAATTAATGTCAGGTCTATTTCACTTACCTTGAACCACTTTTTTTTTTTTTTTTTTTTTTTTCCCAATATTTCCAATCTAATTTTTAACAGATCCTTCATGTCTTCAGATCCTTTCATGTGAGAGAGATGTATTCAAGTGTTTTTCCCTTGTACATATACTTCAGAAAAGGAAGTTAATATCAAAAAAGAGTCTTTCTCACCTTGGGCTTACCTGGCTTTTCCTTTCTTGTACTTTCATCTGCATGTAATCTGCTGGTTCATAGAGGTGCATTTTCCCTTCTGACAGCACTGGTTGCTGTAGCTGAGCTTGGTGTTAGGAGGGTTTTATCTACTTCTGGAGCTCCACTGCATTAAGTTAACCTTTCATCCCCTTCCAACAAGCTGGTCTTTGCCACAATATAAGTATTCAGAATCTGCAGATTTCTCCCAAATGGTACCTCAGCTGGCATTAATGCTCTCTGGTTTTGCCTCTGTCTTCTGTGAATTGAAGTGACATCTGGTCACATCAGACTGGTTTCTGAACAAATTTCAGACACTGCATAGTTCAGGCCCGGATTCATTCTTTCAATTTTCCCCGATGATTATGTGTGATAGGGTTATGCAGTTGTTAGGTGATATCTGGTGTTTCATATAAGTAGCATCACTTCTAAAAACCTGAGATGTGAAGCAGCTCCTCTGCTCCGAGTCAAATCTGGAGTTGGCAGGGCTATGTCTGTAAGGTCTGCTCTTACCTCTTCTAGATTTTGGGTGACCTCCATGCAGTCACAATGTGGCTCCCCTTCATCCAGGTCCAAGATGTTGCTTCTTCTCAAGGGGATGTTCTCTGCTGTCACCAACAGCAATTTGTACTTCTGGAGTCTCTGAAAACTCAACACCTGTGACAATTTAGTGAACCTCAGTTCGACATCATGTGGGTTGTTTACCCTCAATGGATGTTCTAATATGTCCCATATTTTTCTACCATTAACACTACTGAGGCTATTTTTTTAATATATACCCCTGCCCCCTTAATAAAGGGGTACAACTGGCCTGTACAGTAAGCCATTGGGCAAATAAGCCCTCCAAAGTATGAGCTTGGTAACACTGAGTGTTTTTATGTGTGTGCTATTTGTCAGACTCTGTGGTCATATGTTCTTCTGCACATACGCTTTGAGAAATCCAATTGTGCCTCATCTGCTTATGCTCCCCATTTCTCTGTGTTTGATAGGAAAAAGCTGAGAAGGCTTTGAGTTTTCTGCTGTAATCCTGAAAGCCTCAGAGAGTGACCAGTACAATAAATGAATGTAATAAATCTGTTGTAGAAAATAAACAAAGGCCTGCACCCAAAAGAATAGATTCTGCTTTGTAACACTATTGAAAAGTGCTGCAATACTTCAGCAAGTACCCAACATGCTTTAAATTTCCAAAGCTTTTCTTCATCAGTACTACCAAAACCACCCTTCTGTTATCATTTGCCATATAAAGTCTTCACTGAGGGAAGTTCAGTATTTCTAACTGTGTGGTTTGTTTTGTCAGGCGCTGCATGGAGGAATGCTTGGGGAGGAATGTTTTCAAGCTCTACTGATTATTTATTTATTTATTTTTATTTTTTTGGCAGTAGACTTTTCACTACTGTTTTGTTTGTTTGTTTTTTTTTTTTGTTTTGTTTTGTAATACCTTCCCTCCACCCTCCATCCCCCAAAATCTATCAATGAACAAAAACAGTTTTATTCCAGTGTTACATTAGTAACTCCCACAGAAGGCAGCAATAGCCTTATCAAATTATTCTGCCATCACTTCTTAAAACACCAGATCATCAAGTGTTCGAAATAAGGCCATGTAAATGGTTATAGATTAAAAATAAAACATTCCTCAATCCTTTATGTGATCAGTTCCAACACAAAGCTGATGAAAGGGAATCTTACTATCTTGTGCTCTCATGGTCATTTATTGTAGATAAGGAGAGGTTCTGGTTTTCTGTTGTTCCAACATCTACTTTTGGGAGTTGCTTCGCTTAAATTAAGGGACAGAATTTACCACCTCTAATTAGGCTGAAGAATTTTGGAGCAATAGCCCCTGCCACTGGTGCCCTCCAAACATGTAAACTTCTTTTTGGGGTTGTACAATATTCTGAGGCAGGGTAGATCTTCACTGAGATAGCTCAGCTCAGATTGCATTCTTGAGGTATACTTGCTCTCCAGCCATATGCTGTTTACTTAACAGAGCTGACACATCCAGTAGTTCTGGAGTCTTATTTGGACTCCATTACTGATGAGATTTCAGGCAATAAACACACCTTAAGTTAATTTTGGGTCTTAAGAATTTTAGCTCTGAAGCCAGACAACCAAAGAAGTCAAGGGGAACTATAAGTCTAGTTTAATCACATAGAAACATCACTGCTGGAAGGCACCTAAATAAGCTTCACTGGAAGGAAAGATTCACCAGCAATTTTGTAAGTAGCTACCTTATGTGTTAGAGGTAATTGTTGCTGATGTGACTGCTTACCACCTGCACACAGGTTTACTGAATTGTAACATTTCATTTAAAAATATATCTTAATAATTGGCCTTTATAAACCACTTTAAAATACCTCCTTGATGTTACAGATATCAAAATATAAAATATGTTTTTTCAAATAGTAATTGTGAACTGTATAATTGCTAGAAGCATATAAAGATAGCATTAGTATACACACATGGTACAAACTAAGACAAAATGGAATTACAGGCTTTTTCACTTCCATTGCCCCTAAACTAAAAAAAAAAAAAAAGAAACAACCAAGTGCCAAAAAGGAACACATTATCCACTAGAACTCCCAAGTCTGTCTCTGCAGGGCTGCTCTCAGTGAGTTCTTCACCCAGTCTGTGCTCATGGATGGGATTGCCCTGGCTTAGGTGCAGCACCTAGCACTTGGACTTGTTGAACTTCATTAGGTTCTCATTGGCCCATTTATCTAGCTTGTCCAGGTCCCTTCTGAAGGCATCCTGTCCTTCTGTTGTACCAATGGCACCACTCAGCTTGGCATCATCAGCAAAACTGCTGAGGGTGCACAAGGGAGTGGATGAAAGAGGAAAAGACAGAAGTGGCTAGAAAGGAAGTGAGTATTTTAGCAACTTTAGCAATTTCAGCAGTGAGTATGCAAGAGTGCCTGAAGGTGAACAAAGGAGAAAGAAGGATGAGCACAGTCAGTGAGCCATGGGGACAGGAGGCTCATGGGGCCCAGCAGGGTGTGGCTCCCTGCCCTCATCCTCAGGCTGGGCTTCGACCAAAATGAGAGCAATGCGCAAGCTCAGTTTCAGTTCCTGGGCTGTTACAAGAGAAAGTATTTTCTTTCTTTAGAATCTAACAGCTTCAAATCCTGTCAACATTTTTTTTTTCTTAAAACCAACTAAATAACCAACCTCTCTCAAACTTAAAAAAAAAAAAAAAAAAAAAGAAAGGTGGTTATAATTTTCCTTATTCCTGCCCACCAGCCCTGAAGTTTGTCTTGTGGCTGTTGATGGAAAACCTGACACCAGACAGACTGAGAGCTGACATGTCTGTGTGCTACTTAACCGGGCACTTCCAATGCAAAATATTAGTAGACAGTTTAATTAGAATTGCAGAAACATAGAATGGTTTGGGTTGGAAGAGATGTTAAAGATCATCTAATTCCACTCTCCCTCCACAGGCATGGACACCTCCCACCAGACCAGGTTGCCCAAAGCCCTATCCAACCCAGTCTTGAACCTCTTCAGGGATGGGGCATCCACAGCTTCTCTGGGCAACTTCTACCAGTGCCTCACCACCCTCCAAGTGAAGAATTTCTGCCTTATATCTAATTTAAATCTACACTTTTAAAGTTCAAAACCATTAGTACTGTGACAGTCACTGCACTCCCTGACAGAGTCCCTTTCCAGTTTTTCTGTAGGCCTTCTTTAAGTACTGGAAGACCACTATAAGGTCTCTCCCGAGCTTTCCCTTCTCCAGGCTGAACAGCCCCAAATCCCTCAGCATCTCTTCACAGAAGACGTGCTCCAGCCCTTTGATCATCTTTGTGGCCCTACACTGGACTCATTCTAACTGGTCCTTCTCCTCCTTGTGCTGGGAGCCCCAGAGTTGAATGCAGCACTCCAGGTGGGGTCTCATGAGAGCAGAGTAGAGGAGGAGAATCACCTCCCTCGCCCTGCTGGCCATGCTGCTTTTGATGCAGCCCAAGATGCAGTTGACCTTCTGGGCTGCGAGTACGCATTGTTAGCTCAACTAACTTCTCATCCACCAACTCCCCCAGGTCCTTCTCCTCAGAACTACTCTCAATCCATTCTCCACCCAGCCTGTATTGGTGCTTGGGATTACTCAGGGTCAGGACTTTGTACTTGGCCTTGTTGAACTGCATGAGGTTTGCACAGGCCCACATCTCAAGCTTGCTCAGATATCCCTCTGGATGGTATCCTTTCTCTCCAGTGTGTCAACCACATCACAGGCTAAGTGTCATCAGAAAACTTGCTGAGGTTGCACTCAATCCCACTTCCCATATCACTGACAAAGATGTTGAACAGCACTAGGCCCATTCCTGACCCCTGAGGAACACCCCTTGTGACTGATCTCCACTTGGACATTGAGACACTTATTCTAAATGTGACCATCCAGCCAATTCTTTACCCACCAAGTGGTCCTTCTGTCAAAGCCATGTCTCTCCAATTTAGAGACCAGGATGTCATGGGGGACAGTGACAAATACTTTACACAAGTCCAGGTAGGTGATGTCAGTTGCTCTTACCCTATCTATAAATGCTGTAACCACATAATAAAAGGCCACCAGATTTGTCAGGCACAGTCTGCCCTTAGTGCAGCCATGTTGGCTGTCACCAGTCACCTCCTTATTTTCCATGTGCTTTAGCTTAGTTTCCAGGAGGATCTGTTTCATGATCTTGCCAGGCACAAAGATGAGACTGACAGACTTGTAGTTCCACAGCTCTTCCTTTTTTTGCCTTTTTAAAAACTGGGATTATGCTTCACCTCTTCCATTCAGTGGCAACTTCACTGGACTGCCACGACTTCTTAAATATGATGGACAGTGGCTTAGCAACTACATCTAGCAGTTCCCTCAGGATCCACAGATGTATCTCATCAGGTCCCATGCATCTTCAGGTTCCTTAACTGGTCTCAGACCTGATCTTCTCCTACCGTGGGCAGTTCATCATTCTCCCAGCCCCTGTCTTTGCCTTCTGGGGCTTGGCTATGTGTCTAGATTATAAAACATTGTAAACCAAACATTTATTTTGAAAGGCTGCCTACCCTACTCTCTATGCTGCACTGCTGTGTTGTGGGCAACTTTGATATTCACCTATACCTTTAATGAAGCTTAAATAAAAGAAGGGACTAAAAAGGAGACTTGGGTGAAATAATGCCTATTTTGAGAGGACTGGTGGTACTTTAATTGGTCTATCATATGCCAAAGGTATGTGTGAATGCATGGCTGCATATCTCTGTCATATCCAAGAGCCATCAGAGTTTTACAAGGAAAAGTGCAATTGATTTTTCAGGGGTGAGAGGCTGGAAAGTGCTCGATATAGATGTAAGCAGGAAAAGTGGCTGTTCCTCACACTTCCCAGGAGCCTGTGGCTCCAAGAAGCTAATCTGGTCCAAAGCAGAAGGGAGGTGATGGACTCCCGTGCCTAGCCCCAAGCATCTGCACTCCCACAGCACTAGGTCCAAGACCTGCAAAGCAGCTTTTCTAAAAGTAAGCTCTGATCAATTCCTCATTGCTGTAATGACCACTAGTAATACTGCATGGGATATATATTCAGATTCCTGTGGAATTTCAGATATCTACACTGTGATTCTCTAAAAGGGAAATATATATATATACATATATATATGTATACATATATCTATACTATATCTCTCTATATATCTATATTATATAATATATATATATTTTTTTCCATATATTATATTACATATATATATTTCCCTTATATATATACACTTATATATATATCCCTTTTAAAGAATCACAGTGTAGATATCTAAAATTCCACAGGAATCTGAATGTACATTTATGGCATTTACAATGCAAGGAGCAGAGGTACAGTCGATGCAGAGATGATGTAGCTATTTTCTGTTCTAGTTGAAACATGGGAAAAGTCACATGCTAATAACTCAATGTTAAAATTATTGAGATTTATTTTGAAGGAGGACTGAGCCACTGACTGCTGTTACTGTAAGGCAAGATGACTTTCTCCTATACCCCTAGAAATACAACTGCATCCAGTATAAGAGCTGACAGCCTGCTTGGTGGTATATGGAAAGTACAAGAAAGTCAGTTCTTTCTCCAAAAGGTTATAAATCAAGTGCCCATTTCTTTCCCCCCAGTATATTTCCCCATTGAGGCATGGAAAGGCAGGACTAGGGACAATACAGATGTAAAGAAAGTGCAAGTTCTGCTGAAAAAACACAGAACTTGAAAGAATCCTGTTTTTCAGGCTGCAGCCACATCTCCTTGATGGTGGTTACTGAGGCTGACTTCTCCAGCCTCATGGAGAAGTCCCATCCCCAGAGAAAATCACTTTTTCCTAGGTTTGGCTGAACTGGAAGCAGCACAGATCACAGTGTTTGGTGCTCTGCAGGTGTTGGTGCTCCCACTTTGGGCCCAGAGTAGGAAGGGTGGCAATATAGGAACAGGTGAACATAACTGATATTAAATCAAAGGAATTGATTCGATGCTCAAAATGAAAATTCCTAAAAGTCAACAGTAATTAGAACTCGGTACTGAAAACGCAGCTTTAGGTGAATGAAAACGTATTTCCTCTCATCTCAATGTGGACTTCACCTAAATGTGTCCAAATTTGCCTCTCCTGGATGGTGAGACAGAGAACTGTATTCAGCAGACTGGATTAGAGACCTGAAGGCTTTTCTTACAATCTTTGAGTCTAGTGAATTAATCTATGAAGTAAATTGATAATTTATGATAAATTATTCTATGAGATGATTAGACTTCCAAAGAAAATCTGAGTTTGCAGAGATCAGCCAGATATTACACAGTATGGGAAAATACATTTGATCATAATCTTCTCAAGTAAAGTCATATGGGAAGTCTGTTTTATCTCTATCATACCTTCTCCCGAAATATTCTTCTCCTGTCAAACTCTTGTAAATAAAGCAGCATGTATATTTGTAAATTATTGCTACATATATATATACTGTATAAATATACAGTTGATAAATTTAATGGTGCACAACATAGGATGATGTGCTGTAGTTATCTATTTTAAACAACCATATGAGCTCTGCAGTAATAATTGGTCATTTATATTGTTTGACTATATCCATTCCTATATGAACTCTCCTGATAAGCTGAGCAAGAAGCCAAGAAGTTGTTTCTAATACTGTTTCCTATGAACAGGCCTCTTAATGCAGAGCTCCGTTGCCACTGCTGAAAAACATTTGTGATACCATAAATAGATTTCTTCCATTAGAGTAGAGAGATGGTCCCTTACCAGTGGCACTAGTGGTGGCACTGCAGTATGTTATTGCAGTGGTGACCATTTAGGATCTATTTTTTTTTTTTTTTTTTTTTTTTTTTTTTTTTTTTTTTTTTTTTTTTAAATTTGGATTTCACTGTATGTGCCAAATGAAGCTGTTGTCAGGTTGTATGCTTGTCTGCATGTAACTTGGTGATCTAGCGTAAATATGCATCATTTCAGTCTCTAAGGATTGGGAATCAATATTCATTTTCCCTTTGGGCTATGATAAATCTGCAGGAATATGATCTGAGGCTGGCTCCCTTCATGTTAGTCATGCCTGGTATTTCTTGTTTGAGCAGGATGAGCAGGACTTGGCCCCAGGCTACCTAACAGCAGCCCCAGCTGCCCCAGGGTGAGGGGGGCAAAAAAGGAAGGATGTGAAATCATTAGCCTCCCCCGTTATTCTCCTTCCAGCGACTCTTCTTTTGGCCATTAGGTGGTAATAGTTTTCTCTGAGTGGACAAAAATGTGAGGCTTGGGAAAGCCAGTGCGGCTGCGTGACAGAGAGCTTTGTCACTTGTTTGGCACTGGCAGCAGTGCACATAAGGGGTCAGGCTAAGTTCATCAACTTAAAATCTTAACTTCAATATTTAATTAACATTTCCAAAGTTTCTTGGACACTTGCAGGATTTTTTCTGTTGAGCATCAGTCAGTATTGTTACTGGGCAGATGCCAGAGTCTTGGCTTTAAAGTATGTGAGTTTGAACCACGTTACCTTTATTTCAAGCTGTATGTCTCAAGCTCTGATAACAAATATTCACATATGAGACAGAAATAGCAAGACTGTATAGAACTCCTCAAATTTTATCTGTGGAAGTATGTGTCTGTGTGCATACACTGCTGCCAATCTGCTTGGAGCTCAAATCCAAGAAACACATCAAAATTTCAGCTCGGTGCCTGAAATAATGACTTCTGTTAATCAGATGATATTAAATAACACATCCGTGACTGAATGTTGGGAAGGGTGTTTTACAGCTATGAGTGTGACAAGCTAGGGAAAAAGCTGGAGAGAAAATGGTGTTGTAAAGTAAGTAGAATAAAGGGATCCAAAAATTCTGTGTAAGAGAATGTTGGCTCTAAGCAGTGAGACTTTAGAAAAGGCTTGACGTTAATAATACTAAAGATCTCTCTAAAGAACACAACACTAGTGTCTAGACATAAAAGGCCAGAGGCCAGGGAGACTGAAAGTGTGCTTGGAGGAGCTGCCCAGGCTTTGTAGTGCTGTGTCTGATAGAAGGCAAGACAGAGCCTTGCACTCCTGGTAAGCAGAATGAAAAATGCTTGAGAGATAACAAGCCTGATTAGAGATCCTTGCTTAAAGAACACCACTGAATGGAAAAGCTTCAGCTATTCTGTATTGCCACCTGGAGTATTTCATTTGGTAGGACACATGATTTCATTACATCCTCTGATTACTTTTGGGAGAAAATATCTGTTATAATCCTGATGTGGAGAACACAAATATGTGAAAGAACAATGATGAAATCCAGATGCTTTGTGAACTTATTATAAAAATCTTCCTCTGTTTGTAAGTAGTGACCAGGAAAGCTTTTTCAGGTTAGTTCATTCCTGCCCAAACCTTCTCAGATGTCTGTTACAGTCTCACTCAAAACCTATCTTTAAAAGAGAAAAAAACTTTTCATAAATGAGAATGCCTTACAGAAGCAGCTACACTTCAGCTAACACCGGCGCCTCGGTGAAGTGTTTCACCGGCATCAACAGAGGGCAGGATTCCCATAAAAATCACCCAGACTCTTAATCTAAATGGGACCCAAGCAATGCACAGCTGTTAACGCTCTGAAATTTCAGGTCTCTGAGAAGAAAGCATCTGCTGCTGCTCCCTGGCCCGGGTGTGCAGGCGTTTTTTGGGTGGGCATGTCTTTTGTGAGGGAATCTGTGCATCTATTAGCATAAATGGCCATTATCCAGGCTGATTTCCCACACACTGGTGAGGTAATAGGCCTGTGCTTTTTAAACTGGTGGTTGGAAACTGACACCACAAATCCTTTTTAAAAGTAGGCTATCGGAAGCACGCAGCCACCTCTTTTCTTTGCTGTCTCTGTGTTCCTTATGGAAGTGCTGGCAAAGCTTTGCTTTTATGATCCTCTGCCTTAGCCAGTGTGTCGCTCGGGTTTAGACCAGTCCTTCTGCTTCATTGGTTATTCAATAGCAGTCAGGGCTTGTGGTTTGCTGCTGTAATCCTTATGGTTATCTCTACCTCCCACCACTCCGGATCCCACCATCTGTTTTAGCTCTGCTGCCTAGGGCACTGAAGTTCCCAGTCTCCTTCTTTGCCTCTCTCTCTTTGCTTCAAATCTTTTCCTTCACTTCTGCAGTCAAGAAGGAGACCAGCCACACCTGCAAAGTTAGCTGATTTCAGAAGCAGGATGGGACTTGCCAACCTTTCTAGCTTTAGCTTGCCAGCTGAGCACCACAGCAGCGACCTAATGCAGACATGGAAGTGGGGGGCAGGTTTCTTTTCCCCTCTCCCCATCCTATCCCTTAAAGTAGATGATGAGCAGAGAGGCAGGGACATCTCAGCCCTGCTGCCTGCATTTTGGAAAAGCTGTAGGAAAACTCTTGGCACTGGTCAGCAGCTGGAAAAGTGAAAGATGCTGCTGTGCATGTATCATTGCCTGCACCTCCTCCTGGCAAGGTGTCTGCCCTAGGAGAGGTCAGAAGCAACAGAGCCCTTTTTTAATGCTTCTGAGCACAACAGACTGGCAAGCTCTGAAGAGATGTTTTCCAACAGGCTGCTGCTGGGTAGGGGGTACTGAAGCCAGGCGGTAGCTTTCAGTGATTGCTGTTGGCATGGGCATCTGGCTATGTCCACTGGTAATGTGAAACGGAGGCTGATGCAAGCCATGTGTCACCAAGACGTGACAAGGAGGAAGGCTGAGATGAGACTTTAAAAATAACATAAAGAAACAAACCTGTAAATGTTTTCCTCATGCTTTATTTTTCCTTTGCTCTTTCTGGGTAGTCCAGGTGCTTTCTCTCATCTTAGAATTCATTTCATACTTTAAACAAGATTTATTAGCTCACAGAGAAAAAAAAAAAAAAAGGCGAGTAAAAGCAAGAGCTGTATGCTCAGTGTTACAGGCTGCCCTGTACCCAGGTGGGAAACGCATCTTGCAGTGGGCTCCCACCTCCTTATTTGAGTACTGCTGAAACAAATATCCTAGAACATCTGTGATGGAGGATGTCGTATGCTGATTCATTAATATTCACTTGAGAGCCTTTAGAAGGCAGATCCTTGGCCAGTATAGGTCAGTGCGGCCTGCAGGAAATGGCATTTTGAAATTTGCCCTCCACTGAGACTAATTAGGCACTGCATGGGAGTAAGCTCACATGTTTTGCTGCATGGGGTGAAGCCTGTGTGCCTTTTGGCTCTTGGTGGAAGCTAACAGCTGTGGACACCAGACTGCTCTGTCCAGACACCCTCCCCATGTGCATGGACATGTCTTTGGCTTCTGCAGGTCCTCAGATGTGAAGCTCCCAGATATCACCCATGTTTATACCTTGATGCCTTCTAGCCGTGCAGTGGGCTCAGAGGTTGGTGAACCAACCTGTGAGAGGAAGGACAAACCATATTATACCTGTCATTCCTGTCCCTCCAATTTGATAAGGTGACCCAACATGGAGAAGTTGATTATTTATTTATTTATTTATTTTCTAGCTGGAAGCAATCCCAAATCAGAATGAGTCAAAATTTCTGACCTAGGGATTTCACAGGGTAGCTGGTGACCTGGGCAAAGCCAGGCTCTCGTGAAGCCTACACATTGAAAAGCTTTTAGGGAGATACTTTAGGGGATCTTGGGCTGACAGGAACAATAGCACTAAAAATCAAGTGCTAATACATTTATTATCTATTATCTAAAGTTTGTTCTGCATGTAGGAAGAAAGAAATAAGCAGTAGCCTCTCAGATATTAATGCATTCATGACTGTTTTTATTTTCATTGCTGTAACAGCTGGTGATGAATGATGACTTTTTAATGAAGAATAAGTTTCCAGAGAAAAGTGGTGTTTTTTTCTCAGATGTTTGTTGTCCCTTGGGCTTTGAGTTTACTTGAGGTTTGCTCTTTGTTTTGCCTATTATATCCTGTTCTGGCTTGATTGGCATTTTGCTGAGTCACAGCCTTGTCTTTAATTTCCCGGTCAGTCGGGCGCTGGCGGCAGCCGTGCGGGCACGTGTCCTGCAGTGCTGGGCAGCAGCTCAGCTCCAAACCCTGCTGGGGCACAGCACCAACAAAGGGACGCCTTGTGCTTGGCTGCAGCGCTTGGGCTTGGCTGCAGTGAGCTCCCATTGCTGGGCCGCAGGGAATAAGAACAGAGGAGAAAAGGCCCCGGCACTAAAGGCCCTCCTCCCCTTGCTCCAGAAAGACATTTTATCTGCAAAAACGCTATTTTAAATTAGATGTAACAAAAACTGCAGAGGAAAACACATTGATCTATTGATATACAGTGCTTCTGCCGGGGAAGGAACATCTTTTCTAATACACCACTACATCTAATTACAAACTAAAAAAAAAAAAAAAAAAAAAAAAGGAAAGAAAAAAAATAAAAATGAAGGCCTAAATTTTAAAATTTCTGTTTTAACTCTAGAGAAACTAAATAAGGCAATGGCTATATCATCTGCGGTCCTTGCCATTCAGTTTGCTCATACATGAGGGGAGATGCTTTAATGTCACTGTTCAGTAGCTCTCTCCAAACTTGTGCTGTCAATGATGTTCCTCTAAGTGGAGAAGTCTGTAGGAATGGGGTCACTGAAGACTTGCTGACTCAAGTTCTCCATGTCCCAGCGTCAAAAAGTGAGTTGCTAAATTCAATTCTGACTAAGCTGTTTGAAGATACCCCCTTCAGGGACACATTTTGAAAGTTCTCTCTGGGAAAAAGATGAGTGACTGTGGCTGTGATTGCTGTGGCAGTGAACATTGCTGCTGGCCTACTGGAAGCAAGTGCATGGGGATGGGGGAAAAAACCTGTCATAGTAAGTCTTGCACAGGAAAATGTCCATTTGTCTGCAAAATTCATAAAAGAATGAACTATGCTTACTGGCAACAAACAGTGTTGTATCAGAGACAGTAGAGCAATTGGTGTCCTGCCCAGCAGATGTTGTGTGAAAGAAATCTCAAATAATTTTCTTCAGACATGATCTATGTGAAGCTCTTTTATTTGCGATTGCAATGGTGGGCGTCCTGCAAATCAGAGTGCATTTTAGTAATCAGCTTACAACTTTTTATTCCCTATTACCTGACAACTGATCACCTCCCCTGTTTGCTCATTGCCTTAGTACAGGTTCACAAGCTACTCAATGCTTCTCTATGCCATACATGTACAGTTTTATTTTCTTCAACCATTTAATTTCTCCTTTCTTATGTTCTGAGAAGTTGTGATCTTTGTTTTACTGTTCCCACACTGCTCATCCTGTTTTTCTCAAGCTTCTACCTTATTTTGAAAGAGCGAGGGCTTCTACTGTCCACTTAACTACTTAGCATTTCTCCTTGTTCTGACTACACAACTACCTTTGAATACAGAATATTAGTTTTCTACTGCAAAAACACAACTTAGTTTCTCACAATGTGGAGTGCCGTGTTCTCCTCTTGCAAGCTTCTGCTAATTTGGACCATGGGTGCACCGTTTTGCATTTTGTAAAGACAAGAGTTAAAACAAAATTCATGGAAACAATCAATGAGCAGTACTTGTAATGTGTAAAATCTTACGGATGTTCCCAGCTCAGAGAAAGATTGAGGAGCTGGCTGACCAGCCCCAAACCCACAAGCCAGATCCACAGCTGCAATTTAGTCTATCGAGCTCCCTTCGAGGTAAACACAGGGCAGTATTTTTTAATGGTTCTCATTCCTAGGACCCAACTATTGCCCAGCACAGTGTCTTCACCTTCAGTGGCTGTGTAATTACAGCAGCATCTTCCATCTCAAAAGGAAGTATTTTTTCCTCAGGGTTTAGGAGGAAAGGGGAAACCTAATACTTGAGCACAGCTGGTGCCAGTAGAGGCCTGGAGATGCTCTGAAACAGCAGTCTGCAGATACCCCACCCATCCCAGTCCTCCCAGTAGGGTGTGACTGGGAGAAATGGGAAGCATTCATGGCTGAGGGAGCCTGCTGGTAACAGAGCCTATAGGGTGGCAATCTGCGTTTAGGAAGAAGAGCTGTGTCCCCCAGCCACAGAAAAGCGTTTCCTGATGCTTCTGGGGAAGGAAAGGATGCTTCATTGCCCCTTGCACCTGTTCCTGCTGTGGACTGACTGAAATCAGACTACATCTGCTCTGGCTGGTGAATAAAGCAAAGATGGTCTGGCAGATCTCCCCTATGTTGAGCATTGTGGGATGAATGCATTTATTTTATATGCCATGGTTGTAAGGTGATTTCATTCTTCCTTCATATGTGTTGCAAAGTGGATTTTACCAAAGTATACTTTCTACTCTCTAAAATGAAAGTTCAGTCATTGTAATTTTCACTTTGTTACTTAAATGGTACAAAGATCTTAAAAGATACATGTACAGATGTTACTGTGTTTCTCAGTCTACAATATTCTACCTACATAGAAATGCTCTTCAGCCTGTCATCAAGCTTAGGACCTTCAATTACCAGCATGGTTTTCTGCTAATTAAAAAAAAAAAAAAAAAAAAAGAGAGAGAGAGAGAGAGAGAGAATGGAGCAAGATTAGCCTGTTTCAATTGCTAATTCGGTTTTGTAATGTGCATTCATGCCCATGATCAGACTTATGACGGAATGAAATCACTTTCCTGTTTGACTGTGATGTATTTCCACACAAAGACTTTCCTGACAATAGATTAAATTGTATAGCTTGACAAAGCAAACTCTAGGCTCTGACTTCTTCTTCAAGACATTTATTGTTTAAATACTTTATTACATCAAGATCAGATTTTTCTAATTGACCTGATAATCAGAAGTAAATTATAATATTTGATAAGTATTTTTGGACTTTCAACAGCATGATATAGACAAGATTAACTCCTGAGAGCATGCTTTGGTATTTGTGCATGTTCACATTTGACCAAATGAGTTTTTAGCATTCTGAAACTCTTTTGGCAGATAAAGAGAAGTGATTCAGAATTTGTTACTGTCTTTAGGATCAATTTATGACTATCTAGAATGTGTTTTGCTGTATAATATAGTATTTGAGCTGAATATTTACCTAGAATCAGATATTCACCCTATTTTGCTATTATCTGTAAATGGAGTGTTTCTTCAGGCTATATTCCAAAACCATCTGCAAATGATAATATGTTGTCAGGGTTGGAACTGTTTGGGTGTAGCATATGTTTTGCAGATACAGATGCTTGCAATGCTTTTCTCCTCTCTGAAAAAAAAAATAAAAATATTTTTTATTCCTGTAATAAGAAACAGGTAGGAAAAAAACTTATTTTCTTCTATACTTTCATCTGAGGCTTCAGACAACTGTAACCACAGAAAATTATGCGCACCTGAGGCCAAGCTTTCTTTTTTTTTTCTTCAGCTGAAAAGAATATTGTGTTACTATATTAGGCAATATGTGATTCTATTTTATTTTATTTTATTTTATTTTATTTTATTTTATTTTATTTTGTATTTTCAAGACATCACACAGCTATGTGCAAATCTCAGAAAGAAAAACAACAACCACAAAAACAATATATCAACAAGGGAATGGTATGAATAGCATTATAATACAGTGACTAAAGTCCTTTGCCATCTTCTTTATTATCACATTTCTTAGCAAGAACAAGCTTAGATTCACAAGGTTTGCTAGAAGCTTGGCCTGAATGCCAGAATGTCTTTTATGATCTGCTCCATTTGCATGGTTCCTTATAGTTGACAAGTTACTGTAAAACCTTATGGCATTTATTGTAATGGTTATAGATCCGTGCAGAACCACTTCGCTGCTCCTTCCAAGAAATGTAATACCTCCTTTTAAAGGGGTTTATTTGAACTGTTGTGGCCTGTTAGTGACTGTCACACTCAAGATGTGTATGCAGATTATCTTGATCTCTTAAAAATATGTAAATAGAATTTATTTAATCTGAAGTCCTTCTTACTCTGTCTGCTCTTTACATTCAGTGTATTGGACTAGTACTGGCTTAATACAAACAGTATTTAGTTCAGGATAAATGTGTCAGCTATAACTAGCCTGAGATACCAAAAGATGACATTATATAGGCTAATACTAGCCTATATAATGTCATCTTACATCTACTTATATACCTCAGCATGCTGTGAGTAGGAAGCTCCCCAAGGTGGATAACTGCAAAGCCCTTGTGGGTTGTGGTGCCAGGAGAGCCAGCACTGCAGCTGGGTAGTGCTCATTATCCAAAGGAGTGCAACTTCTGCAGCACAGCACTAATGGGGAAAATAATGACAAATAGGAAGAAGAAACTTTCAGGAATAAAGAGGAGCTAGATGGCTTGAAAAGTGTAAAATTCATCTACTGCAAGCCCAAAAGCGGAAACTGAAAATAGACGTTCATTTTTTTGACTAATCTATAAATATTTCAGGACGAGAACAGCATGAAGGGAGAGAAGTTTTTTTTCTGCTTCTTCGTCTTTTTAATGTAAATTTGTTTTTTCAAATGTAAAATTATTATTTTGAAATTGACTTTTTGGGGTGTTTTAATTCATTCACTTTAAAACCAGCTACACTAAGCATAATAGTATAGTAGTAATATAGTAATAGTTACAGTATAGTAGTATATAATATATACTATATAATAGTGTAGTAGTAATATAGTAATAGCTATGTCTGTACATGCACAGCATTCTGCAAGAGTTAAAAGGTCTTTTAAGTATTGGTAAATACAAGTACAATAATTAGCACAGTATAGCAGAATTATTGATAGAAGAACTAAAAAGTTTTTTTATAATCTCATTTGCTGAGAAGTCACTGTGTGCCCTGAATGATGAAAACTTATAACATTCCCAAATCTCATGTCTGTTTAAATTTAAGGTTTTACTGTAACTGCAATTTTTATCTTTCTTCACAATGTGATTCAGTTATTGTTTAGAATCCTGCAAAGCTCTTTAATGGTGGAGGAATGTATAGCTCTTGGATAATGCCTTTTTCCAGTAATTTTCAAAACAAAGAAGGTCGCTATAATGAAATTGGTCTCTTTTCTTTGGACTTATTTTGTGTAATGAATTTCATGAGTTAAACTGTGCTTAAGAAATGATTTGAGAGTATGAAGTACACCATTCTTCATGTGAACATACAGAGGAGTAGATAGAAAGCCTTACCCTACTTTCTCTTTAGCTCTTCTACAATCCTTTCTTATGACCTGTCATATATTTTCAGTTATTTGTATCGAGCTTTTCATCATGATCCTGTGCAAAGTGCAGAGGCTGAATTTACGGCCAAAGGCACCTGCAGAAATGTTACAGTCTGTGTGGAACATGCACATTTGTGCATCTCTGGCGGATGATTCTGCTCTGTTTTTGTCCCTCTGATGAGCTGAGGCCAGGTAGATCTGGGCAGTATCTGCTCTGTGTTTCTCAGCCTAGCCATGAGATACCCTACAGCTGCAAACTGCTGGTGTAGTACTGTCCCCAGAGCCTTCTGTTTTCCTTTTGTTTGGTGATAGCTAGATGCTGGTCATCTTAAGCAGCCCAGTTCAGCTCTGAAGAGAGAGGTGATGCTCTGCTCTGCAGATGTGTAAGGGTTATACCAGTGCATTGCAACAGAGTGGGGAAAATGGAAGGAGTTTTTGAGGTGAGTAGATGAATGAATTCACTCCAGCAATCTAAGTTTAAACCTTGCCTTGACAACATACATGGTTTGGGCTCATTAGCGAGATGAAATAGAGTGAAACAACTTAGAGTACCAAATATTTGCCACAAATTGTGTGTGAGAGCAAAGATAATTTACAGAAATTAATCATGAATTATCTCTGAATAACATGTTTTTTAGATGAGTTCTACACTTTTTGCTGACAGCATGAAAGAAAGGTGTTATCTGTGGGCAACTTAGCTGTATTATTTAGGTATTTCCAGTCTGAAGGTGTTCCCTGTTATGTTTTTCTCCCTTCTGTTTTTCCAAAATGATAAAACTTTGGTGACAGCTGTCACAAAATTGTATATTCCCATCAAACATGGCTTCCTATTTCTCAGGTTTTCTGTATTTCTCAAAGTTATATTCATTTTTTTCATTATTTTCCTTGCTCTCAACACATCACCCTCGCTGCCACAGAGACATTGTGCCTGGTTTTGCAGAGATATGGGTGCGTTTTTTTTTTTGGCAACACATGAATGAATGGGTTAGTGATGCAGGGAGGAATCTTTTGAGGAACAGTGCTCTTCTCTGAGAGCAATCAGATGGCTAACTTGTGTTATATTTCATTCTCCAGTAAACTCTGCTCTGACACTGTAATTCTGCCTTAATGTCTGTTACCTAATGCTTTATTCATTTTGATATTTTTTTTCTGACTTCAGTGCAAATGGCCAGCTATTACTGGGAAAAGGTAGAAAAATCTTTCTATTTCCTCACACATTTCATTAACCTTCCCCCTGCCCTCTGACACTCCTGCCTCCAAAAAATTTATTTCCGTAGCTTTGTTTACATGCTGGCCATTTTTTTTTTTTCTTTCTGAAAACAAAGACATATTTAAAATACAACACTCTCAAAGTGTGTGTGCTCAAGCATGTCCAGCCAACAGATGCAAGGCACCATGGCCCCACAGCATGATACAATCTGGGAGATCCTTAAGATGTAGTAGCCAAGACTAAGGCTGGCAATTACCTGTAGTTGTAGTCTTGGGTATGAGTACCAGAAATTATTTCTACAGCTGAGCCTAAGCATAAAAACTTTGCACTGGGTCAGGTTTCAGGAAAACTGTCCTCTTTCTTTTCCTCCCCATCTCCTTTGCTTTTTCTTTATCCGTGAGAAAGGCAAACCTTAAGCACGGAGATAAAGGGAGGAAAAGTGGGCCAGCCACTACAATGCCCTCTGAGGTGAAGACCTAATGATATGGTTTCTGAGTGTCAAAGTGTCATCATTATAAACCTGCTGTTGAAGGCAGAGCATGCGGAGGGAAATAAGTAGGTGATTGATTTTCATGGAGAAGGTTAATATGGGTCACTGCACTTGACAGGGCAAAAACACCGTAACTTGAGACCTGTGAAAGCACCAACAGAAACAATAACTGAGCAAGGCAAACTTGTCAGTGAAAACATCTGTTCCTGCGGACTGTGGAAAACCTGTGTGTTGCTGCTCTGCAGTTTGCCCAAATCACGGAGGAGTGTGTGAGTGCTGGTTGTCCTAAGGTTCCTCCTGGAGAGAAGGCCTGCAAAATGGGACAGGTATCAGGCCCAGGACAAGGGCATCAGTTTTATGGTGACATGGAGATCAAAGAGTTTACAGGGAACAAGACTGGTGAGGGCTCCAGTGGAGAGACTTTTTCCCTCAGAAAGCTGTGAGAATAAAGCAGCTCTGGAGAACACCTATGCTCTTGCAACAAATGTGCTGCTGAAAGACATGGGGATTTGGATCAAGCCATTATTTTTACAGGTAAAGAAAGAGCATTCATTTTCCCCTAGAGCATCTGTCCAGAGTCCTGGGTAAATTGGAGGCTGCATGTCATATCTCCTGTGGTTTTGCTCTCCTCTCACTGTGAAGACGCATTTCAGTCAGGACAGGTCAGAGAAAGGAATCTCTGTGCTGGGAGATACTCTTGGCACCACCATGGTCCCACCCAAAACTTACTGCTCATTCATGTGCAAGCCAAGGTTTAAAATTGAACAGGGAATAGACACACAAAAACACTTACTTTGAGATGTCTCTAAGGCAATGGTTAGCACATGCTTCCTCCCAAAAGTATTCTGGAGATGGGCAGCTCTCATCCTCTGCTGGCTGTCCCTTCTCAGCAGCCTCCAAGGGCCATTTCTGGTTGCCCTCTGTCCAGGTGTTAATACTTCTTCATTTTACTTCCCACTACCACCTGCCAATGAGCAATTCCCAGCATTACAACTGCGGAGAAACTTTGTTGGGGCTAGATATAGATGTCAGGGTGTAGTTGTCTTTTAGTGAGGTCGATTATTTAGGCAAAGAGCAATGACATAGTAGCCTCCAACATCAGACAGAGGGTGACTTTATCCATTTGTATATAACTCCTCTTGGCTGCTGTTAATGAAAGAGATGCAACTTTTACTTTCACAGCTGTCACTGAGCATGAGACATCAGTGCTGCTGTGCCACAGGGTAAGGCATCACAAGCCTGTCTCCTGGGAAGTACTGAATCATAATGCAGGGGCACAAAATCTGAAATTGTAAGTAGCTTAGTTTCCCTGAATGATTCTAGACTATTTTTCATCCACTACTATCTTCTTCCTCAGAAAAGCAAGTTGGACCTTTGTTGGATGTAGATAAATAAATATGTAAAAAAAGATATGCTAATCCAAAATGTCCACATTTACTCCCTAGCTGTTTTGCTCTTCACCTTAATTTGATCCAAATTCACAGTGCTGTGTTGATCAAACTATGTCTAGAGCAGGGAAGATCTTTCATTTTGGTTAAACCAGCCTTACAAAAGCTTGCTGCTTACTGTGTTGTCTTCCTCTGAGCAGTTTATTTTATACTGCTGCTCAGTTTTGCAGTCCTGCTCTAAACAGTCCCTGAAACTTTTACCTCCAGCATGAAGCACACAGACCACCGATCCCTGCATGTGTTAACATCCCAACATTTGGAGTAGCTGGAATATATGACCCACTTGGGGTTAGAGTAATTCTACGGGGCCTTAGGACTAGGCAAGAATAGTGAAAGCTGGTGTGCACAACTTAAAGTGAGGGGCTTTTGGTTTGTGGAAAGAGAGTTGCAATGTGAGTGTGACATAAGAATATTTGGCTCCTTGACTAAGGAAATGCTTTCTATCTCCCAGTAATTCACTGTTTCAAAACTGGAACCTGCTCAAAAGTATTAAGCATGAAGATTAAGGTGTGCTGTGGTCCAGGGAGTTGTTGGGGATAACCTCTGGTGTGGTTCTGAACACATGGACTGCAAGGCGTATCCACTGTGTATATCCACTGTGGATAGACTTTTGTTGTTGTTGTTGTTGTTGTTGTTGTTGTCACTGTGCAAGCTGAGTTTTACAGGATTTCTCTCTGTAGTGGGTTTATGTGACAAGGTTTTGGTAGCAGGGGCCATAGGGGTGGCTTCTGTGAGAAGGATCTAGAAGCTGCCCCATGTTTGGTAAGGGCCCCACTGCTGACCAGAACTGAGCCAATAAGTGATGTTGTTTGTGCCTCTGTGAGAGCAGATTTAAGACAGGGAAAAAAAACGCTGCGCCACACAGCAGCTGGGAGAGTGAGAGGAGTGAGGAACAGCCTTGCAGGCACCAAGGTCAGTGAAGAAGGAGGGGGAGAGGTGCTCCAGGCACCGGAGCAGAAGTCCCCTGCGGCCTGTGGTGAGGCCCATGGTGAAGCAGGCTGTCCCCCTGCAGCCCATGGAGTACCACGGTGGAGCAGGGTTCCACGCTGCAGCCCGTGGAGAGGAGACCACGCAGGAGCAGGTGGACCTGCAGTGATGGAGACTGCGGCCTGTGGAAGACCCCTGCCGGTGCAGATTCCGGGCCGGACCTGTAGGTCGTGGAGAGGAGCCCACGCAGGAGCAGGTGACCTGGCAGGAGCTGCTGCCCGTGGGGGACCCAGGTTGGAGCAGTTTGCTCCCGAGGGATGGACCCTGTGGTACGGACCCATATCTGGAGCAGTTCTTGAAGAGCTGCTGCCTGTGGGAAGCCCACGCTGGATCAGTTCAGCAAGGACTGCATCCCGTGGGAGGGACCCCACAGCACAGGGGACGAGGGTGACCAAGAAGGAGCGGCAGAGAAGAATTTCTATAGACTGACCATAGCCCCCATTCCCCCGTTCCCCTGCGCCGCTCGGGGGGAGGAGGTGGAAGAGGGTGGATGGGGGGGGGGGAAGGTGCTTTTGGTTTCTTTCCTTTGTTTCTCACTTCTCTAGCTCATTTGTAATAGGCAATAAATCTTACTATCTCCCTATGCTGAGTCTGTTTTGCCCATCACAATAATTACAGTGCGATCTCCTCGTCCTTATCTCAACCCTTGAGCCCCTTTCATCGTATTTTCTCCCTGTTCCTCTTTGAGGAGGGGGAGTGAGAGAGCGGTTGTGGTGGAGCTCGGTCACCCACCCGAGCGAAACCATCACACTCTCCCAGGTTGAGTGTCCAAGCCAGTGAGAAGCACTGGAACCATCCTTGCTGGGGAGCTGATGGCACCTCACACCCTGGTGCTTCTTCTGGTCTTGGTTTAATTGTCTGCAGTGTGAATTTGAATCCTGCTTTTCTAGCATTCATGGCGTGGGAAATACATGCACTTACAGCCTGTCCTTATATAACAAAGGTGCATACAAAGGTGATGTGAAACCAGTTTGCCAGCACTTGTAAAGACTTCAGGGTCAGGGAGCTGTTTTTTTTTTTTTTTTTTTTTTTTTTTTTTTTTTTTTAAAAAAAAAAAAAGAGAGACCCCAAACTGCCAGGTGTATCTGCAGTGAGCCTGGTGATACCTGTGGTAAAATTCACTCATTTTACCACCAGCCAGCTTTTGCCTTCCTTCTTCAATGCTTCAATATACATATTTTTTTAAGGGAGGTATGACTGTAACACCACTCAAGCACTTCCAGTATGCCTACCCTCTCCTAAAAGAAATGTTTTGTTCTTTAAGTTGTACCCTAACACTCTTCTTCCATATAATCATTTTTTCTGTCTTCAGGTATATTTTCCCCAGGGCAATGTATTTGTTGTGTTTGTTTGTTTCTTCAGGTAGCTGGGTTATTTGCGTTTCTGTTTTTAATTGCAAAAGTCAATACAGCAGGCCAAATTCAGATGTGGTGGAGTTGTACTGAGTTAAATGCATTTATTTATGTGCAGCATTGCCACATTTTAATATTGCTTTTCAGTATTAAATATTAATGCATGTACCTAGCACATTGATTTAATGGGCACTACAGCAGTTAAATGCTCATCTATGAGACTAAAACCATTACTGGCCACACTGGGTGACACTGCAGAAGCATTGCTACTCTCACCAGAAGCCCTGGAAACTGCAACACAGTTTGTCAGACACCAGAACAAAATAAATAAATAAATAAATAAATAATACAGCAAATAGCACTGTGAATTAATGAATCATCCCTCACTCTCTGGCTCATGTTTTGTATGTGTGACTGCTGATAGCAACAGGGAAAGAAATCAAAACCACAAGCCACATATGGACAGAAATGTGTATTTTCATACATAAAATGTCATTCTTCAATATAACTTTTTTACTTTATTAGTACTAAGTGCCCCTACCTGTTTTTTGTGATATACAGGAAAATAATTTTATAGATAGAATTTTATGTTTTGTACAAACACATATGTTTCTGGAAGGCCTTTTTCCCCTTTCCACGTTTTGCAGAGGGCTGCGTGTGAGCTGCTGAAGTCAAATCCCTTGGAACCTGCAGCCTGGCTGGGTGCTCACCAAGCCCTGCTTTCCAAGGCCTGCTCTTGAGGGCTTTGAGGTCTGGGTGGCAGACCCCAGCAGCTAAGGTTTGCATTGCCTGAAAGGGAATAAAGCATTAATCCCTCTGGGAAATGCTGCAGTGGTGTCAGCAGCTCTCAGCACAGCCAGTTTGGGGGTGTCCTCCCATCCTCCCTGTGTGACGTCCCCATCCCTAGTGCCAGCTCCTGCCTCCTCAGACAATCACTCTGGCAGACAGAAGTATTGCTAGCAAATTGCCTTCGTCATTAATTATTTCTGAGATGCTCAGCAACTTCCTGATGCCGGCATTTGTGTTAGTAATATCTATGTTGTAGTTGGCACTAGAAATTAATATTATTGTGGGCTTGTTTGTGTTCATCCTGAAATGTCTGGATGCAGAGCTTACTCCAGTGCTCACTATTGACACAGTGATCCTACGGGTCATCGAACTGAGGCCATAAGCTACCAGTACATTTAAATCTGGAAGTGTATTTTCCTATTTCTATGCCTACCAAGCTTGTGGGATAAACATTTGGTTTAAAACAGTCCACTACCAGCATTGTCAAAACATCACTTTGCACTTTACCAATATCTGTTCTGTAAGAAAAAAAGGCATGACTGTATTTGTTGGCTAAAGCACTTTTTTTTCCCCTACTGCATTGCCCAAGATGTATGACTTCATTCTATAGTGCAGGTATATGGGAGCAAGCTGCCTGTGCCATAACATCCACAGTACCCAAATCCTCCTCTCACAGGTGTCAATAGCTGCGTGTTGGGACATTAAACCTGTATCTGGTGGCTCCTAGTGGGCAACATTGGGAAAGGATATGTTTGCTATTCAAAAACCCGCGTGGTAAGCTGGCATGCAAACTCTGTGGAGCTTCTCCCCAGTAATTTCTGTGCCAAGGTTTTGCATGTGAAATATATTGGCACTGTTGAGGGGATATGAAGATGTGAAATAGCTTTCAGTTGTAAGTTGTGTGAGATGGTAGGAAATATATACATACTTATATGTATATTCCCCTATACATATACATACTTATATGTATATTCCCCTATACTCCCTGATACATACTTAGTTTTCATGCTGGGCTTTTCTTTTCTGTATTGCCGTATTTTGTCCATGTCCATTTTCCAAGGATCAAGAGTATATTTATAGTTTATCATGTGGTGAATTAAAAAAAAAAAAAGGAAAACTTCCCTTCAGAGAGACACTAATTTATACCAGATGGGTAGATTTACAGGAAGGCAGGAGGTTTGCTATGCATAGAATATGGGACTGTCACAGCTTGTGCTCGATCAGAAAGGAACTGGTCTACAGATGACATGCAAGATACTGTAGTTAAATAACAGAGAGTATTTTCAAAGTTTTGTGTGGATGGCTGAACAATTAAACCAATTCTGTTGCTGTCTGAAAAGCTGCCAAGGAGACCACAGAATCTTTTACTGGCCAAACTGCTTGGGGTTCTGTGATGGCAGAATTTGCTGTTTCCCTTTTCCACTATATGCCTGCATATTGTGGCATAGCTATGCATATGACATTTGTCTGCAGTTCCTGCAGAAGGATGTATGCAGCAAAGGTTTTGAAGCCAGTGAAGATAAATCAGATTTTTTTGTACATATGCATGGGGAAAGCTTGGCATCCAGCCTGTGCTGAATGCTGAGTATGCATCTGCCTTGTTGCACCCATGTGCTTTCATGTGCGTGTTCGGATACATGCACAATCCATATGTACATGTGCTTCTCCGTGGCCATAGGGTCCTGTTCCCTTTACACTGCCCGGAGAGTATCAACATAGTGTCTAATTCATCAGGGCAGGATGCAGACTTCATTATTTTGGGGAGTATGTTTTCTGAACAGGAGCATATAAAAGGAAGCAAATGCTAGGTAGGGCTTTGCTCTTTTTAGCATTACTTTTGTTTTAGCAATTTTTAGAATGGCAATAACAGCTCTGCTTGCTATTAGTGGCTTCACTGGAGGGGCTCTGAGCTCTTTTAAATCAATTACTTTTATAAACAATCCATCAGTTACAATACTAGCATTTCACTACAGGGCATAAAACAGCTTGGAGAGGTCAGGCTCTTGCCTGCAGTCTTGGATCAATGCAGTGACCCAGCACTGAACCATGCTGAAGATTTCTGACCCTTAGGCCATTTTTTTTCAGCCATTAAACCTCTTAGTCACCATAAAATGGGACTTAGCAAATGCTACCAGTTGGGAAACACAGGTGTTTTGAAAGGAAAAGAAGAATAATCCTGGAGTAAAAAAATACCCTGCACCTTCAGACACTTGCAAGTTCAGACTTGTTTCATGACCAGTTTTCTACATCACTGTGAGCAAGCACTGATGGTGACATTTTCCAAAGCATCTGCATTTTCATTTTCCAAAGAGCTGACTTCCAATGAGACAAAGGCCTGTTTACGAAGGATGTAAATCTTGGGAGGTGAATTTGGTGTCTAATGTTGCAGCTTGGTGCCTGACATTCCCTCGCACGTGGCTTTTCAACACCTCAGCTCCTCTGGTTGCAGAAGAGGAATAAATGATAGCACAGGGCTGTGAGTGTCATCAGATGCGGTGTTGACAGTGACTGAGTATGCATGTTAGTCAGGAAAGAGAATATCATGGTTTTTTTTTTTTTTTTTTTTTTTTTTTTTTCTGGAGACAAATAGTTGACTGTTCTTCATTTCATATTATACTGTAACTTAGCAAGAATTTCTATCCAGTTGCATTAAAGAAAACACAGGGAGAGCTGGTATGGTATGAGCACAGCAATTTACTGCACACCAGCCTAGCAAGCAGAAGATTCACCAAAATACTTGTCTTCTTCAAAAAAAAAAAAAACCAACACTGTCAGATGTGCCCCCAGTGGCAATTGTGTGACTTGGTTTCCCATGTTCACCCATTTAGCAGGCAGTAGATGCTGAAGAAACCTCTGCTTCACCTCAAAGGCATAAAGATTTGAAATTGTTTTCAGTCAAGAGTTTCCTCCTATACCTAGGTCTTCCCCCCAGTCTAGTAGCATAACAAGATGAGGGAAAGACAGTATCTATTCTCTGTGATGCACTTTAGCCCTTCGTGAAGCACCCCCAAAAAACAGAGCCACTCTGCCGTCCTTTGCTGCTCCTGCATTGCACAGAACAACTCCTTCAAGGCATGGCAGTTCTTTGGTGATCAACATACAATGCAAAGTGATTTGTAAAATACTGTATTTCTATAATATGTGCATGACCCAGGCTTTCTGATGTCCTCTGGCACCTATACTTCACGTATAGGAGCATTTCATATGCATTTAGAACAGAAGAGTCCTACATGCACATGAGGACACAGGAGCTGTCTGCTCAGCTCCCAGCTGCCCCAGAAAATCAATTTTCTGAATGACCTGGGGAAAGTCACATATGCTCAGCAAACTTCTGTGAGCTGGAGTCCCACAATGAACAGGGAAACCCATGCTTCAATGCACTTGTGTGTGCTTGAGATCAGAAACACTTGGGCCCTAGCCTCATACACTCTCTCTTTTCCAAGAGAGAAAATCCATATTTTTTTTTCCAACACTTTCCTTATCTTGTAGAAAAGCAGTGCAAAGACAATGATACCCATCACTGTGAGATATGCAAAGAGCTGTGCAGCCACCTTGGCTGAGGTCACATCTGCACTGAGCCTGCAAGCCACTTGCTGTGATGGGAAGCTCATGGGGAGCTCAGCTGCCCACCATCTTAACCCAGTGCCTCCTGGACAGCGCTGCCAGGAGGAGTCCTAGCCCACAACCCCTTTCTACCCCACTGGACAGATGTCCTTAATCTATGCTGTGTCTCAACATGCAAATTTTGTGTTTCTGTCCCCATTTGTCACCAGTCCTGGTGCCTCACGTGCCAGGTGCTGTAGTGGTCTCCCTGAGGAGCCTGCTGTCTTTTCCTGGACTTCACTCAGGGTCATGCCTCGGAGGATCAGTCTCACCGGGCTGCCTCTTCCCTACGGCAGTTTTGGAGCACCACAGCTGGTGAGTACAACGTGCACAGCAGAGCCTGTGGCTGTTTGTCTTTCAGAGATTCGTGCTGTGAGCTTGGCTGCTTCCCCATCAGATACTTCAGAGAAAAAGTAGTCTTTGGATTTCACTAATTTCCATGTCCTTTATTAGCTGTCTGAGTCTCTGCAGATTCATAAAATGACAGTGACTGGTTTCGGTGGCCACAGGGCAAATTCAGCTCCTGCGTCCTGCTTTGGCATCAGTTGCTCCAGTGGCAGGAAAGCCAGACAGCTTCCTTGAAGAGTTAAGCTTTTAGCAGTGATGTAAGGCATGCTGCAGTGTCTCACTGTAAATAATTCACAAAATGTCAGTTGATGTCAAGATATGGAAACCTTCGGAACACAGCAGAGGTGATCAGTCATGTGTTTGCTTCTGAAGCAAGGCTGGAGTCATACAGGAACAACACAAGGTGCATTAAATGTGTGGGCCTTATAAACTGCTCAGTCTCAGATATAAATGTGAAGAGCACTGCCCTCCTCCTTCCTTTTACCTTCAAATAAATCCTTTGGCAGAGCTTCCTGCTTTGGTATCACACACTATTGTGCAAAGTCCTGGGGCTGTAAAAATCTCACAGAGCAGAAAGAAGCATCAAAGGGTGTAAAACCACATAATAGTGACTGTTTAAACCCTCCACCTGGCTTCCCGAGCAATGCTGCCAGGCATCACCCTCCCTCCTCCTCCTTTCACCCATGTGGAGAATGGCTATTTTTATTTTATTTTATTTTATTTTATTTATTTTATTTTATTTTATTTTATTTTATTTTATTTTATTTTATTTT
>NC_048926.1:27775468-27787414 GCF_011077185.1 Oxyura jamaicensis | reverse complement strand
TTATTTTATTTTATTTTATTTTATTTTATTTTATTTTATTTTATTTTTAACCCAGCAGAAGACAGCAGCTCCCTGCTCTCCAGCCTATGCTCTCTCTCTCGGGTACCACATAGGTGGGTGCTCCAGCTGACTTGGGGCTGTGGTAGCAAGAGGCACAGCATTGCATTTCCCATAGCCAGGGCTCAGTTGCTGAAAATCATGGCAAAAGTCTCTGCAATCAGCATAAATGCAGAACTGGTCTGTTTTGGTGTGTCACTATTTAGATGTCCTGCATGTTTTACCGACCATGTCCACACCAGCTACCAATTCCTAAGCATCATCTTCCCTGTGTTTCTCTGCCCCTGAGAAGTGTCAGCCTGCAAAAGGCTGGTGCTGCAGGGACTTGGGGCTGTGCAGCAGATTTCATTCTGCCACTTGATGCCAAAGTAAATATACATTGAAAAATGTATATATTATTTTCTCCCTTTCATTATCATGGGACAGAGGCAACCATGTGAAGGACCAAAATTTAAGGGGATTTTGAAATACTAGAGGAAGAAGGAATACTGCCAATGAAGCCTCAGCAATCATAATGCAGAAGTGGGTTTTTGCAAGATCTTTATGTGTCTGCCACATAGCCTGAACATTACTTATGCATTTAATTTCTGGAAATTCTTCAAGAGGCTTTCCTATCACCAGAACTGGGTGTATTGCCCAGAAGGGCAGAACTTGAACCCACTCTGGGGCCAAGCTTTATGTCCACTTCTGCAGCCTGCTCCAAGCCAGTAGCCATGAGACCAGCCCAAGACCATGCCAGCACTGTTCCTGGTCCTCCAGTGGCTGCATTCACTAACAAATGGGGGCACAGCCATCACCCTTCTCCCCTTGAAGGACCAGCACGTATGTAGAGGAGCTAAAAGCCTGTTCCCGCCTTGGCCCTAGTACCATGAATGGTATGCATGCTGCATTCAGTGTCGCTTTGTGCTGGGAAAATGGGACAATTCTCTTTTCTGAAAAATAGAAAATACCTTTGACAAGAGCATCCTCTTTCTAGGTTTTGCCATTAGCATTCCTGCAGCTTGGAGAGGCTGCTTTTCCTTGTCCTAGTGGGATGGAGATGGTGCAGGAAGGACCCTCAGTGGTGGAGGTAGCCCCACAGCCTTGCCTGGGGGCTCAGGGGTGAATGCAGAGCAACTGAGGCAGAAACAAAATTCCTTTTGGTATGTTCCTAATGTGACTTGAAAGGTGTTACTTCTCAGGAGGAGCTGATTTCCAGGGCTCCCTGGAAGACATGCAGCACCTTTGTGCTGAGAGAGGGAGAGAATGGAGGGACTAGTATCCTTTGGAGAAGTCAAGAGGCCAATGAAGGTGTCCAGAGCTTTGAGCATCACTGCCCTGCTCCAGGCAGGGAGAGGGAACCATCCCTTCCCCATGCATTCTCACAGATGTGTAAGAAAGCATCAGCTGGTGTGAGAGTCTGTGCGTAGCATCTGCAGCAGTAGCTGCAGGGCCACTGGAGTGTTTGCACCACAAGATATTGCTCAACAACATCCAGCATTATTTGTGATTCTTTTGTAGGGCCCCATGCCACTGTGATCAGTGGGTATCAAGCAAAATTGCAAATTCAGGGGAAGGAAGAACATGCATAGAAGCATATAGGTGAGAATGATGGAGCTGGCAGTAATTTCAGTGTAGTTTCTGAGAAACTAAACTTTATGGAATTAAATTCTTACTCCAATTAAATATCTGGTAGGAACTGCCAAAGTCAAAGCTGATCTTAGAAGAAAATTGAATAGGTACAGTCATATATGGATTTTACAGTAAAGAAAAAGTTGGAAAAACAGCTTGTCATTGTACCTTTTTTTTCTAGTTATCAGAAAGGCACCAAACCCCTAAAAGCCACAGTCAGTGCAAAATCAGTCAAATTTCTGTATCTCTATGATACATAATTGCCCATCTAGAAGAGAAATTACCTGCCATATAGGACTGTCAAGGCAGCTGAATAAAAAGTAGACTTATAATTATTGTGTATGGTTTTCTTGCAAATGACCTTTTAGTTTCACTAGAAATTTGAGCTCGTTGTGATTAAAATGGAACCTGGTATAGGATTTGAGTGTTTGGTTTAATAGAACAAAGCAATGGGTGAAAGACAATACTTTTCATGGACTCACATTGGGGATGGTTTCCTCAGTGCTTCAAAAATGCAGCAGAAAAATTGTTCTAAAGCACTGAATTTGACACCTTGCTATTTTCTTGCATTAACAGCATAATGATCTTCCATTTACAAAGAACTGTTAGAGCAAAGCAGAATCTAGGTCATGTTGATCTTTTACTTAGAAGTTTGGTAGGCCAAATTTATTTTGTGATTTGACATTTGCTTCTAAAAGTATTGGCTCTAATTTACCTCAAGCTCTGACTGTTATTTTTCACATAAGAAAGCAGGTGATTTGTAATCTCCAGGCATGGTGTTATTAATTCCATTACACATTGTCTCCCCTTTTCCAGTTGTTAGACGTGTATTTGCCAATAAACATTGGTGGTAAGCTGGAAGAAACCACAGCACAGTGCCTCACACTCTGTTTCACACCTAGGCAGGTGGGGAAAGGCACCAGAGACCAAGCTGCCACTGCACATGTGGGCTTAGCACTGGGCAGTTAGTGACTTAATGTCTAATCTATACAAAAGCATGTGCTTTTTAATCACTGAATCAGAGAATTATAGAATGGTTTGGGTTAGAAGAGACCCTAAAGATTATCTAATTCCACTCCCCCTGGCATGGGCAGGGAAACTTCCCACTAGACCAGGTCCTTCCCCTTTGCACTTTCCTAACCCATCTGTTTTTCCTCTGCCCAGACCAGGTCCTTTCCCCTTCCTTAGGCACCACCATCTCAGTTTTGCCATATAGCTCTGACTCCACTAGTCACCCTTCCTTTGCTGTCCCAGTGCAGCTCGTCATTTTTGCCCTCATCTGAAATACCTCTTGCTTTTTCTTTGCTATGATTCTGCTGGGGGCTATGCTGTCCTATTTCATCCCCTCACTCCACTTGTGAACAGCTTTCACCCTGTTATGTCTGGAGTAAGCCGTGGCTAAAGGATGCTTAGTTGTTCCTTAAAAGCACTGCAAATTTACCTGAAGGAGTTGAATCCTGGGATGTATTGAATAATGGCAGTGTGTGGTGCATGGATATGTATATTCTAGAGAGTGATACATGCAGGAAGCAGTGGAAAATTTTCCTGAATAAGTGAGAATGACCAGTGCTCATGGAGTGTGTATTCTTTCCTGTGGTTTTCTCTGAATGTTTCATTTTTTCCATTTGTATTCTGTCCATTTCTTCTAACCTAATTCTGTGCATTAGGCTCATTAGCAGCAGTGACGACAATAGTAAACATTGACCTTCAAGCTAATTTTTTCTCCCAGCCTTTCGTACACTTCTGCCTCTCACTTCTTGATGCCCATCTGCCCCATAACATGATGATCAGGGGTTACCAAGCAGAATTTGGCATTCTTGTTGCCAAAGCTGATATAGATGGTCAAAGATGATGCCATAGGAGCTGCAAAGAGTGGTGATGGTGCAGGAGAATGTTATGGGTGTCCTAAAGGCAGGCAGCTAGCATAGCAGCCAGACAGTCAAACACTCAACTATAATCAATTGAAAAACTTGGCAGGTCTGTGGTGATGAAAATGGTTATAAATAAATGTCAGGTGAGTATTATCACACAAACACACAGTTGTATAGGTAGCCATAGGACTGATAATCCACAAGTAAATGCAGAGGATGTCTAAAACATTTTCTATCATTGGTAACTCAAAATTAGCCTTGAGACTGAGAATTCTTGGCTGTTTTCTGTACATTTACGTATGGCCTCCACTCCTGGGGTTTGATGCAAGTGCTAAGGCTGTATCAATATTGAGCAGCAAAAAAGCATCCAGAAGGAAGAGTTTGCATTTGCTTACCTGGATCCATATATCCTTCCACTTAAGCATCTGACAGATTATGACAATCTATCTGTTTTTTTACCGGCTTGATATGCCAATACTAGGGACAGCAATCCTCTATTACTTTTTCCAGTAAGTGTCACTGTTTTGAATCCGTTTCAGTATAGATTGTAGCTGGCTGACCTTTGAAGACTTGTTCTTTCAGTTAAACACAGAATTTTGAGTTCACAATCAATTTCTGAATGTGGCAGTGTTGCTTATGCACAGCACAAAACATTGAATAAAGATGGAGAAAACATAAAAACATGCCAGAAAGTTTTTGCAATGCATAAAGTATCTGTAATAAAGGATTCCTAATATAGCTTCACGTATAACTAATACCATTCCAGAAACAGAGGGGTTTGGAAAGATTGCAGTACCTAGGTTAATGAAAATCTAACAGGAAGATCACTTTCATAGGAAAAAAAAAAAACACACACACACACATAAAAAAACCCACCTCCAATGTGCCCAGACCATCAATCACTAACTGTCACTCGGCAAAGCATGACTAAGGACAAGGTAGAAGATTTCACCCTAGAATTTCATTTCCATTTAATAGAGCTTGGGTAAAATGTTTCTGTTTTAAATTGTTTTTATTTTATTTTTATTTTTTTCAAAGGAAGATAATATTCACAGGCAATGAAAGAAAACAGAAATGGATTGCACTTGGTCATCTGTCTTCCTTTACAGTTTTTGTATCAGTTTAATGCATTGGTATTTGAGTTTATTCATAAAGTTTTAGAATTATAAGAACAGTGGAAAAAGATTCAGACTCTGTATTTCTGATTTGAGTAGGGATTGAATGGGTTAGTGATTGATTTCATGTCTCTGGTAATCTTTACTTGGATTCAAATACTTGGATATTTATGAGCATATCTAATTTAGATGTGTGAATAATTCAACTTATAGGACTACTCACAAATTTAAAGTTAGTCTTGTGCCAAGGTATCATATTGAACTGATGCCATAAATCTAAAACTATGGCCTACCATATTTTTCTCATTAAAAAATGTATTTTCAGTGAGGGATGTAAAATGTTCAACTTTTGCACTACATATAAAAAGTTCAAAAAGGATTGTATTATTTTATTTTTGAAGAATTTTTTCAAAAATGTGTGCTATCTCATCTTCTTAGAATGTGAGGATGCTAGAATGTACCAAAGAAGAGAAGCTTCACTCTTTATGTACTGCCAAATACAAGGAAAAGGAGATATTTGATTAAAATAACCCCCTTCCCAACCTCCCCCCCCCTCCCCGCCCCCTTTCTTTTTCTTTTGAACAACAGTGGACAGAAAAACATTTACATAAGCATCCTAATTGACCATCCAAAGTTCCTCAGACATGCATTTACTAGAACATATCAAAGAACCATTGTGTTCATGCAAAGCCATTTTTTTTTTTTTCTCATTTCTAAGGGAGCTGTAATGAGGGAGTCCAGGCCTGGGTCCACAGCATGCTGTTCCATTCATTCCCTGGACTACATCCATAATAAATCAAATGAAGGCAATGTCAGGTTTAGTAGATATCTTATTTTAAAACACAGACATTAAATAGATAAAAATTAACATTTTGTTTATTTATTTCATTAGTGTGTTCTACAGATTGATACCTATGCTTGCACTTAAAAGTCACATTATTCTACTGCCTGTTTGGTTTTCACAGAAACACCTTCTGCACTTGTAACACAGATATTAATATAGCCACACAGAGGCATTAGGACAGTAATAATTTGATAATTCATTTATTTGGTAATTTGATTAATTATTATAAGTTATCAAATGACTATGACATTTTTTTAAATTCAAATAACTATTGCTAACAAAAATTTGTACATATATATATATTTCTTCATTCTTTTCAGTGGTTGACAGCTACTTTCAGACTGACCTTGAAGTACTCTTTTAAGCTCATAGCAATCAAGAAGGTATGTGGGACTGGGTATAACCAGACATGTCAAAGACCTGAAATTTCAAAGGTGATGGAGTGACTACCTTTTTATAGTGCTGAAAGAACTACAAAAGTACAAGTTACAGATAAGTGACTATATAATTATAAAATCTTTGTTCAATAAGAGCTTACTGTTTCCTACAACATTTTATTCCCAAGATACCATAGCTCATGTGAATAGCCTGGCCATTAATTGAAATTAAATGCTGTCAGACACTAAGGCTGCTGCCCCCATTATAAACGCTGCCTGTGGTTCTTCCTTTCTCAGTTGGTTTTGCTTTGTCTGCTTTCACAAATTCAAGCAGTTGTTTTTTGCTTTATCCCTTTCAACTCATGTTTGCAGAAAATTATATGGTACATTGACTTATCTTGCCTCGTTGGCATTAACAAATGAACTTTCAAATACTATCCCTTTTGTGTTTCTGAAATAAAATTTTAATTGCATCTGTTTCAGGAAGGGAAAAGAAACCTTAACACCGTCCTGCCTCTGTCTCCTCCTGCAGAACATGTTGACCTCCTGTGCAGTGCCCATGAGGACGTGATAGCTCCAGATGTTGAGCATCCTCTCTGCCGCGTAGGCAGAGGCTGTGGGGAGGTGCTGGGTTTTGGGGAGCAGCTCAGCAGCCCCTGGGGTCCCTCTGGCAGCACAGATCTGTGGTAACCACAAGCCTTCAGAGCTCCAGCCCTGTCTATGCCCAGGGCATTGTCTGCCAGTGTTTCTACAGCCACAGTCCCATCAGGGCATTAAAGCTCCCTGATGAAATTTTACTTGTTAATTCTTTCTGATCTTTGTGCCAAGCTTGGGATATTCCGTGCAGTGGCATTTGCTGACTCAGGGTGAAGGTCTGAAAAAAAAGAGTCGCTGATTACACTTACTGCCACATCTGCAGGAGACAGCAAATTAAATACAACGGAGTCATGCAAAAACTTGTGAGTGTTTCTGCTGAAATTCAGACCAAATACAAGGTGTTTCACACATACCAGTCAGACGTGAACCATAAAGCAGAGCCTAAACCAAAACACATCCAAGAAGTTATCTGAAGTCCAGAGACCGAGATCTACAGCTGCAAAATTCAGTGTGGGTTTCAGAGGGATTAACCATGTTCAAAAAGCACCAGCATAGCAATGCTTGGGAAATTTTTGAGATTCAGGTGAGAACCAAGTGTCTCTCTCTGGTAATGCTGCTTTATCTCACAGTGGTATTTAAAGTGCATATCCACTGTACGCTGATGGCAGTGGTGAGCTCTCCTGCCGTTGGCTATGTCTGCGTTTGTTCTCAGAGGACAAACAAAGACACAGACAGTCCAGTGTGGAGCTGCTGCGCTGTTCTCTGTGTGAACCCTGATTTCGTGCAGTGCCCTGCAACTGGATAAAAGGACAAAGATGCGATAAATGGTAGAAAACTGCTTTTCTCTGCAAATAAGAAGATAAAATCATATAGAGATAGAAAGCACCTTCCTCACAGGACCCTGCACAGTGCCACAGGCACTCTGGTGGCAGCAGGCTGCCATCAGCACCAGCTGCTGCTCCCCTCCCTTGGCCCCGCACCCCCCACTGAGCAGCCCAGGTCCCCGCGGCCAAGGCCGCTCTGCACCTGATGTCCCTGAAGGGCATCTGGTGCCTTCGGCCTCGGCACGGCAGCTTGGCCAACACGCGGCCCCTAGGAGGGTCTGGCAGAGGAAAATTTCCAGATTTTCAAGGCACAGATGAGGAACAATTCCACTGCCCACTCCAGGATTGGGTGCATTGGTGAGCCCATTGCAGGGCAGTCCTAGCAGTGGAAAATAGCAGCAGAGCTTTACTTTTGGTTTCAGGGCCTTTTATTTTGATATTTGCTCTGATGATTTTGATATCTGAGCCAGCTACCAGTCATTTTTGCCTCTGAAGGCTTGCAGTGATTGAATGACATCAGACTTTTGGAAATCCCTGCAAATACATTATCATTTTTCTAGTAACTAATGTTCATGCCCCAGTGGATAATAATCTTATGTTTGCCAGCATATCAATCAGCTGTTTTTTGATCTGGCTATTATAAGCTCAGTTCCTTTTTAAGCCTTATTAATAAAAAGCTAAAATATCCTTTGGGATTTGTAGGTTTTTTTTTTTTTTTCCTCTAAGTTTCTACAATTCACTTAACTCTATCTGCAGCATTGCTGTGGTGTTTTGCCTTTAAGTTACCAATAAATACTTAAAGCCTGAATGAAAACAAAGTTACGGTCAACTGAGGAAATAACTGCAAAGCAGGGAAATGGAGGAAGAAGGACATAGTACAAGCAGATTTTGAGGTAAGTATGGTAAAATGATCCACTCACCTCATAGGTCTATCTATAGAAGCTTCATGGCTGTTGTAGCACTGCTGGAAAAATAGCCATCTCTGGCAAGAATATTAAACTGCTGAAGCCCCACTCTTACAAAAGTTACATTCAACTTGTGTTTATCACAGTTTTGCATTCACATGGTGGTCTATATGTCTCCTGTTAAAGCTCCAAACTGAAGCACTCACTGTAAACAGTCTCATCTGAAATCATCCATGTGCCAGGCATTCTTGCTTTATAACATAAGCAGAAAACTTCTAGAAACACAGTGGAAACGAGTTCATTATTAGTTTTATAACTCTGGGGAATTGTGCTAATCTTCTCTGTGAGAGAAATCTAAGTAGGATAAACAAACTGCAGAGATTCAGCAAGGCTGTTGTTAACAATGATTACTATTTGAACAAATAAATGAGGAAAAACTGAGGAACATTGTTAGGAGGTGAAGACATCAAGGTACCAGTAGTACCTGTGTTTAAATGCTATCCCACCAGACCTGTGAAAGTGTCTGAAAATTGCATTCTGCAAAGGTGAACGTGGAAAATATAGTCCTGGAATGGCTGAGCCACTTGGCTGCCACATCTCTTCTTTCTAAATACTGTGATGTGGATGTTTTGGGAGTCAGCTCTAGTATAGACTCTGGCAAACAACTTGTGAACTTGGGTGCCACAGAGATTCAAACAGTGGAGATGGGCTTGACTATGCAATGAGATAATATCCACCCAACGCTGGCACCATAGAGGTTCAAGTAGCTGGGAGAGTGGGCTCCTGCCACTCTGCCAGGCATCATCTCTCTTCTGCAGCACAAGATATCATAGCCACTGCAGGGTAAGATGAGTGATGGAAAGCAGTTTTCAAAAGACCGCAACTGGTATGACAGACAAAAATAAAATAAAATAAAAATGCAGAGATGCAGCCATTCTCCTAGCTGAACCACAATGCATGTTTTCATACTCTTACACTGGGAGCTCTGTATAGCCAAGTGATTTATAGCAGGGTGTTAAAGCTATCTTGTAGATCACATACACATTTCTTCTGTATTGCCACGTGAGATGCAGAGTGACAGGCCTTTGGCAGTGGCGTACGACCTGTCGCCTTGAGATCTGCTGAGCCTGACAGCCCTGAGACATGTCTACTTGTGCCGAGCCAGTGACAGGGAGGTGCACCCAGCAGAGCTGTGGCTTCTCCTGGGGAAGCCAGTGGTGTGTCATCACCATGTGACTGCACACTGTATTTTTACCCCAGGCTATCAACATACACGTAAATATCTTGAGATCACTGCTTAAAAAATTACTACCTGCAGCAACTCTTTCTCCGTCCCTGAGACTGAAAACTTCTATGTTAGAGGAAATCCAGTGTGAATTAGCATTTCCAGTTGATGGGGAACTGCTGCAGCACATCTAGTTGCTAGTTACTGGAATGCAACTGGTGGGCCCATGTGTCAGAGTGCACAGCTTTAGGGTATGCAATACAATAATAGCATGATATTGCTGCTTGTTATGTTATGGCCTATTGTTCCATAAGCACCTTACACCGTGTGCTAGGGGTTGTTGTATTTACCTGCATTGAACCTAGTCAGAGGATAGTTTTCTGTGTCTAATGGTCTAAAAGGTTAGACACATAAATCGAAATAGAGGAACTCAAATCTAAGCAAGACAGCAGAGAGCTTGCATGTCCTCGGGTAAAAGTCTCTCTCTCCTTTGCTTCAATGCTCTGTTTGCATAGTGATGCCTAATATTTTTCTATGCCCCAGGAGGACTGTGAAAATTCATGTGAGGCAGTTGGAAACTATTGCCTTGGGAACCAGATAAAGAAGTGTTCCTGATGTGCACTTGTAACCTAGATAAGATGAGTCTCATCCCACAGAGACATGGGGATGCATTAAGAGCTCAAGGAGTGCTTGGTGGAGTAAGGGCAGCAACGTCCCTGCCCAACAGTCCATTCCCTGTCACTTCAGTGGGAGAGGTTTTGGGGATACAAATGTAATCTCCAGTCCTCTCTGGGACCCCTTTTCCTCCTATGGTTTTCTGTAGCCATTGCTATTGTGAGAGGTATGTTGGAGAGTTCATCTTTGACCAGTCCTGCCCAGATCCCTTTGTAGACCTGTTGTTTATGGGTTTGTCTAAACCTTCTCTGATCCTGCTGATACCATCTGATGCCATCTGCCCCAGCCTTCTGTGGCAGCAAATTGCACAAATTACTGATTGCTTCTGTATAAATTCTGTATAAAGATCAGGAGGCACTTTGTTACTGTGTGGGTGACATGCAAGAACACTGGCACAGATTGCCAAGAGGCTGTGGAGTCTCCCTCCTTGGAAATCCTCAAAAGCCTCCTGGACATGGTCCTGGGCAACCTGCTCTGGGTTTCTCTGCTTGGGCAGGAGGAGTAGACGAAATGACCTACAGAGGTCCCTTCTAGCCTCAACCATTCTGTGATTGCATGGTTATTTCCTACTGATTTAATTGCATGTCTCTTAATTGCTCAACTGCAGGATGACAGGATGAGGGGGAATGGGCTAAAGTTACACCAGGGGAGGTTTAGGTTGGGTATTAGGAAGAACTTCTTTTCTGAAAGGGTTGTTAGGCATTGGAATGGGCTGCCCAGGGAAGTGGTTGAGTCACCATCCTTGGAGGTCTTTAAAAGACGTTTAGATGTAGAGCTTAGGGATATGGTTTAGTGGAGGACTTGTTAGTGTTAGGTCAGAGGTTGGACTCGGTGATCTTGGAGGTCTCTTCCAGCCTAGATGATTCTGTCATTCTGTGATTTAGATTTATTAGTATTTATCAATGCACAAGTATTTTCTATAACAGCAAAGCTGCACACTCACTCTTGGTCTCAGCACACTTCCCTGTGATGCCCAGTTTGTTGGCTCTTTTAGCTACCCTGGAGCACCAAGCCAGACACTGCAGGACTGCCCACGGTGTCACTAAAACCTCTGTTATCTGCCACTCCCAGGTTCAATATCATGCAGGCACAGATAAGGTCTACTGCCTTACATTTATCTTTGATACCAGTCTGCCCACACATTCCTTGGTCTAATGTCATTCAGGAGGGCCTCACCAGTGAGTGATCACAGCCAGTGAGTGATGGAAGGAGCTCGATTGCTCCCTGCAAACTGAAGTATTTCACTGTTGAGCCTATTCTGTAGGCTGCTGATGAAGGTGTTGAATAAATATGATTCCAGCACCTTCCTCTGAGGGCTCCAGGACTGATTCTTCTCCATCCCAAGCTGTGACATTAAGCTCTGCTCTTTGGTCCTTATCCACTAACTGACTTTAAATCCTCAGAAGGACATTTCTTCCCATTCCTGGCAACACATCATCTATAACAACCTTTGTTGTGGAATCCTGTCAAAGGCTTGATGTAAACCCAAGCACACAGAGTCTACTGGGTTCCTTTTCTCCATAAGTTTGCTGACATCCTTGAGGTTCCTTCTACAGCTCTTGGGCTTATAGATCTAAACTGTTAAATTGTCTGGGTTGCTTCTCCTGGAAGTTCTCTTTCTTTCTTTCTTTCTTTCTTTCTTTCTTTCTTTCTTTCTTTCTTTCTTTCTTTCTTTCTTTCTTTCTTTCTTTCTTTCTTTCTTTCTTTCTTTCTTTCTTTCTTTCTTTCTTTCTTTCTTTCTTTCTTTCTTTCTTTCTTTCTTTCTTTCTTTCTTTCTTTCTTTCTTTCTTTCTTTCTTTCTTTCTTTCTTTCTTTCTTTCTTTCTTTCTTTCTTTCTTTCTTTCT
>NC_048926.1:27758948-27770468 GCF_011077185.1 Oxyura jamaicensis | reverse complement strand
CATCTGACTTGTAAAATTTTGTTCATTCCTGAAAATGCATCTCAGCTCTGAATCAAACCATTTTTGTCAGAATCCCTAATCAGGTAATTCTGTGTGTCAGGTGATCCAATCCTTACTCGCTGGGGATTCAGAGTGTGGAAACTCTTCTGCACATGAGTGCCACAACAACCTGGAAGTCCACTAGCTTCCAGGCTGAAGGAATGAAAGGAAACATGAGGGAAAAATTGCCAAGCAATGATGTTTAAATTCTGCAGACTTCACAGGTGCCTGTTCTCACCTCTCCTAATACATTTGAGGAAAAAAACAACAAACAAACTTGAAAGTGAAGCTTGCCCGATGTGGTTGCATTATACTGTCACAAAGTTCTGCTGACTCCAGAATCCTGGTGGTACCAGAGGTTCATTACCCCAGTCCAGGAGGAATTTCCATGTGTTATTACATTGTTTTATGCTTGTCACATCTTAAACATGTATTTGTTCTTATTTGGAACAGCTGTTTTTATTCTGCTTTGCAAAGTGCTGGTGGCTTTCTGATTCATCCATGCCATTAACAGGAGGTTCTGCTGCTTGTGGTGTCATCACCAAATGAGATCAGCATGTTCTTAACATGTAAACTGTAATTACTTGCTAGCTTCACAGACCTCACAGAACAGTGTTGCTTTTTCCGTGCTTACTTACTTACTGTCTATCTTGTTATTGGCAATGGAAAGCTACATGTAAAGTTAAAAAAAAAAAAAAAAAAGTATATTTTTACAGTATCATAGTCATCACAGGTCTGGGGACAGGCCTTCCTACCCTTGTTTCAAAAGCAAATACATTTATTTGAAAATGTGGTATTTTCTGTTATGTCAAGAGGTTAAATATCTACTGATTGATAGATATTATGACATCCTGCTGGATGTAGGTTGTGTGCCTTGTCCCATTTTCTAGTAAGAGCGGTGGCATGTTGGGTTCAAGCAAGAGGCTTCCTACTGCTGGGGTCACCAGCAGCATTAGACACAAGAGGGGATGTCTGCATCCTGAAGAAGTGGTGATGACAGACTAAAACGTCTCAGAAACAGGCTATTTCACTGATCTCTGCTCCCTCCAGAGAGATGAGAGTGAGGAAGCACTCACAGTTGTATAGATTGTTGTGCATCTCCAAAGTGAGCTTGAAATCTTTTATATCCATGTTTTTCAGGTCTGACCAGGTCTTGTTTTTTTCTTTTTGGTTTACTTAGGAACAGTTTACAAGCATTTATAAGAATTTTATTAGCAGCGTTTAGTCTCTGTCTGCTCTCTGTCCTGAAGCTACCTATACACCCCAACCCTTGTGGGTTTAAAAGAATCTTCTCTCTGCAGTAGCAAGTCCTGTGGCTTAAGAGCTGATGTTTCAAAGTGGTCTCCTTGAGCGTGCATTGAATTTTGCGTGTGCAAATTTCTCAGTCCTGAAGGAGTTGTCTATGATCCCTCGCATCCCAGAAGGCAGAAGGCCGATGTGTGTGACTCCTGCTCACACAGCACACAGGTGGCTGGTGACACTGAGAGCTCTGCCTGCCCCTTGTGGAAGTGTGACTGCACCAGGAGCACCCAGTTCACACATTAATAGGAAGCAGAGTGCAGAAACATGATCCCAAGAGGGCTACAGTTATTTTAGACGGGTTAGGAAAGACACAAGACAAATACAAATTGCAGAGCAAATTGGAGCTGCTTTAAAAGATATTGGAATGCAATGATTTTGTGAAAAGCCTGATACAAAACAGATGAATGAGGCAGTCACAGTAGGTGAGGAATGAATGAAACCACTGCCAGCGGCACCAGGGCTTTTGCAAAGAGTTACAGTTAGGTTTTGTTTTATTTTGTTTGTTTGTTTGTTTTTTAACTGTCTTCACTGAACTATAAGCAGACTAATAGCCCTAAAGATGTACAAATATCAAAGTTGTAAGGAAATTTTCAGCAAGCTACTCAGCAACCGTACCACAATGCAAATAGGCTGTCCATTTATGTTCAGACTGGTAGCTTCATGCAAACATAAGGGTTACTGGGTGCCCCAGAGGAGATTCCCCCACACCCTTTTACCTCACCGGCAGGTGAATAGCACAGGCAAAGGACGGCTGTTGGGATGTTGAGGTTGCTTCTGGGGGTGCCAGCATCTGATGCCACTTAGAATAGTCATTTGGGGGCTGTCAGTCACTGCCACGTCTGCACATGGAGAAGACAGATGTGCCTTTGCCTCTGAAGTCCACTTCTAAACTTCAGCACTCTTTTTAGCTTTTTTACTCCAGGTCAGATGCAGGCCCCATATCACAATGTCTCCATCTTTGGTGACATAGGAATAGGCTGTCTATGTGGGGACACTTATACTGCTCCTAGGCTATAGACATAGACCTCTCAGTGTTAAAAGCTGCCTGTAGCTTATTCCTTCCCTTCAGAAATTTAGCAATAATGAGTAGTTCAAGCTTGAATGTGCAGGTGACAGGTGAGATTTGGAAAATGAGAACTGTCCTTCATCAGCCTGAAAAATCAGATCTGAGTCAGGACTACAAATATTCAAATAATCGGAAAAGATGTCCCCAAAGTCTTTTGGCAGATAAGAATGACAATTTGGCTCAGCTGTTATACAGTTACAATAAACACAGTCCTGTGTGATGCTGTATTCATGAGCATGTCTGAAGAATTGAGAAGTTTCGTAAGGCCAAGCACAAGCAACAGCCACTTGAAAATTCATACCCAAATGTTCCCTGCTTCCAGTTCCAGGCTCATGATTAGTTAATAACCTGTTCTAAAGTTTGCTGTTCAGGCAGGGGAATGAAGCCAGATCCTGTGACTACAGTAATCAATCACATCCTGGGAAACGAATGGCTTGACAAAGACAGATCTTGCAATGCCAGCGTGGAGCCGAGTGTCCCTGGAGTCCTGATGCCCTGAGTCTGAGATGTAGAGCATGATAGCCTCCCTCCCCCAAACACCAACAGCATGCAGGGAAATGGATGATGCACAACTACTGTTAAATGAGAGATGGACGTATGCTATGCTTCCCAACTAATGACCACGCTGAAGGAAAACACATCCTGAGCTGCTGGAGATTCAACTAACAACTCCCCTGGAAGGTCTCAGAGAGCAGAAGGTTTGCAGTATGGCTCCCAGTGCAGAAACAGACCTCAAAGGGAAGCACTGCCCTGTCTTTATTGAGAAGATTTGCAGGTGCAAGTTTGGCAGTATTATCAGAGCATGCATCTGCTTTGACTTGAAATTGTATATATGATTGTACATAAATAAAATATGCAATATGTTATTTCTTGCAGATTTGTCCCATCCTTTAAACAGAGAGGGGAAGAAGAAAGGAGCTTTCCTTTTCTTCTCTGCAGTGCCAGAGCTGCCACAGGGGTGTGAACTGCTCACATCAGCCGTGCTGGGGGTGTGGTTAAAAAGGAGCAGGCAGCATGAATGTAGGCGTGGGAATGGGCCTGATCTCTGCATGGTCTGCGCAGTTATCTCACTTTTGGGCTCACCACTGAAGGAACAGCTTGTACCACAAGCAGGGGGACACTGCAGGACCTCAGGATTTACTTCTGGAAGAGAAGCAAAAACTGTGTGAAGACCATAGCTCTCTTTGCTCCAGCAGCATTTATTCTTGATGGCCACTACTGCTGTGTCAGAGGCAAGACAGAGACCTTCAGGCTGCTATCTCTTTTAGAAACAGTATCTTAAACCTTCTCACTTCTAGCACTCATAACATGGCATTTCCTTTGCCAGCACTAAAAGCTGTTCTGGAAATTATGGATTAAATATTTTTCATTAAAACTTATTATTATTATTATTAGTAGTAGTAGTAGTAGTAGTAGTATTGTTATTGTTATTATTATTTTCTGGTAGAAAAATGCTGGCTTTTATGATATTTTCACCCAGTGCTTTTCTTTGGCATCTTCAAGTGAAAATGAATATGTGCTCTACTTGTTTTGAAAAGTCTTCTCATTTGAACAGAAAAGCTAAATGAGGTAAAGAAAGTGAAACATACAGAATGTCTGAAAAACATTTTTCATACAAAATGTCTGATAAAACTGAGCAATGGAAAATGTGTTCAGTGATTGAAACTGAATATGTTTCAGTTTACCTGGATTACTTCTGGAGTTCCAGTTTGTGGAAATGTGAAATTTTAATTTTTGGCTTGGAAAACTCTTCAGCATCTCAAAAGGTGCTGAAAACTCCATCCACCTAGGAGCAGAAGTGGTGCCAAAATCACATGGTGTGCCATGTCTAGCACCTCATACTCCAGCAAACAGGATGGAGAAGCAGTGCAGAGTGCCCTGCAAGCATTCCCCTGCTTTCTGCTATGTGCTGTTCAGTGCCGATGCAAGCTTGCTGCCAGGGAACAGGTGCTGTGTTGTGCTTTCTTGCTTCCACTGCACCTCAGAGCAGGGTACAAATCCTCCTTGCATTTTGATACATCTGAAGCCACATTTGATAGGAAGTACATCTATGGCTACCTTTTACAGGAGGCAGGAGAAATTGATTATGATTCTGCCTTTTTTATTTCTGTGTTGCCACTGGTGGCAAGATTTTTGTAACATGAAAACAGTACAAAACCGAGCTGTTCCCATGCTTGGCAGATTGACTCCATGTTGGAAGTGGATTTTGACTGCTCTTCATCTGACACAAGCAAAACGAGTGGCTGTTAAACAAATGTATCTGTGTTTCCCTGCCCTAAAACCTCTCTCACAACTTATTTTTTCACTGGGGTCATCCTCAGATCTGTGCTCCACTGTGGTGTGAACAAGCAGGTGAAAGGTAGGAAAGAGCCTTGCATTTATCCCCTAGGGTCATACTAGGCCCCCTGTGGTCTGTGCAAAGCAAGAATCATGTCACACATCCCCAGACCCCATGGTGGAATACTATTATTTGCCCAAGTAACCACTTCATTTCAATCTTCTCTTGCACTGATTTCAACCGAAAACAAATATAGGGAGTCTCTAGCTCCCACTTTTTAACAGCAGTGTAGCACTGCAGAAGCATTCTGCTCATAGGAATAATGAGGCATCAGCAAAATGCATAGACTGCTTTAGCTGATCATTTTCAAAAAGTCTCATCTTTGAATTTTTAAATTTTTTTTTTTTTTTTTTTTTTTTCCATTATACTGTATAGCAAATAGCTTTTGAGTACATGGGGTAGAGGAGTAGAAACATGTTTTCCTTTTGAATCACAGACATCTCAGCAGAGTACACATGTGGACTGAGCTCCCCTATTAAGAAAAATTGCACCAATGCACTATGGAGGTGATGACAATTGTACAGTTTTGCAGCCACTATAATCTGAATGGATTTTCTTTTCCACCTTGCAATAACAGTAGCACTATAGGATAGTCAATGTAAAAATAAAATAAAATAAAATAAAATAAAATAAATAAATAAATCACATTGTAGGCCACTGTAGTACACTTTGCTTAAGTGTATAAAGATTGAAAATTAGTGTAGTGTTGTAAATAACTTAGGGTAGCATTGCAAATCTTTGTAAGCCTGCAAATAGCCTGAAAGACTACTAAGGTTTTAGATCTCTGTGCATGTCTCATCCCTAGTGTCACATCCAGTCATCTCATTTAATGGTGGTCCTGTGTTTTCTATACCTTTGAGATAGTGACCAAAGACATTTTCTGCTATGTGAGAAAATAAGTTGTGTTTTTGCAGTAGAGAACTACTTTTCTGTATTGCAAGGTAGTTGTAGAGTCATAACAAGGAGAAAAGCTAAGTAGATAAGTGGACAGTAGAAGGACTCACTGTTCCAAAATAAGGTGGAAGCTTGAGAAAAACAGGATGAGCAGTGTGGGAACAGTAAAACAAAGATCACAGGTTCTCAAAACATAAGAAAAGGGGGGGAAAAAAAAAAAAAAAAGAGGAGCGTCAAGTAGCTTGTGAACCTGTAGTACTCAGCCAATGTAGTACTCAGCCAGGGGAGGTGATCAGAGGTGATCAGGTGTCGGGTAATAGGGAATAAAAGGTTATGATCTGTTTACAAAAATGTGTTCCTAATTGGCAGGACGCCCGCCACTGCAATCACAAATAAAATAGCTTCACAGAAGATCCTATCTGAAGAAAATTATTTGAGATTTTTGTCACATGCTATGCTTTAGTTGACTGTACATTTTTATTGGAATTTAGAGCCAATGGTGGAGAAAACACATCTTGATTTTTTTCCAATAAACAGGAGGAGACTCTTCCCATAACAGGAACTGAGACTTCTCCTGATCGAGTTGTGCCTTGGCATGTAGCACAGAAGGTAATGGCTGGAGAGGTCTTTGTCTCAATTATTAGCATTTTCTTGTTACAGCTGGACATAAAATAGTAGCAGCAGAGATGTTCTAACATACCTTAAACTCCTTTCCCCATTCACTTCTGCATGTAGCTATGCATTTAACGTTCTGCTCACTATGAAGGAAATGTGACTGCAGTCTGCCACTGGCACAAATTGGCACAGCTCCCTTGACTCTCACAGAGGTACAGTGAGGATGCAGTCCTTGGGATCAAACTGAATGTGTATGAACTGCAACCTTTGAAAAAGATCCCACATTGTCTGAAACACAGGTACAGTGCCGTACTCGATATCGAAATCTGCCTGACAGTTCCTATTAATAGCATAGATGTAAATCTTCTGCTAACCAGCACATGTTCACACAATATGTTTGCCAAACAGTAAGAATTAGTTTGGTGCAGCTTCTGAAGTATTTTTTGTTTTACTTTTTAATGATATAATGCTTGCTTGGACAAAACTGGATATTTTTCTAAGGAGATGGTCTTTATCCAAAATGGGCAAGGCTACTCTGGCTACTCTTGAGACTTAAAGAGAGATGTGGAGATCAGGTCACTCCCTTTCATTTCAGACGGAGCAGGTGTTGACTCTTCTGAAGCCTTTTCTATCTGTTTTTCAACCAACATTTTTTTTTTTTTTTTTTGTGTAGCAAGTGTTGAAGAAGCAACTTGTAATTCTGCACAAGATGGAAGCTGATCTGAGAATACTTGAAGAGCTCTGCTCCAGAATTTGCTCCAAAAAAAATAAATAAATAAATTGAAAACTACATGAAGGCTTCTGGGTGTGGTCCCTCATTTTTTAATGCATTGGAAATGATCACCAGTGAATCATTTGACTACTGGAAGGAAGCATTTCAAACCCTCCTCGTTAATATTCAGAGACAGCTTGAAAAGATATGTACATTGTGGCTTCTTGTCCAGTAGGGCACATGCCTTTATTTCTCTTGTAAATTTGCCCAGGGAGTGTTTCACAAGACACCCGCCTGATTTACATTGCTCCTGACAGTGATGTCAGACTGAGCAAATGCTGAGGTCATCTGTGAGAAACACTGCCAGCACGATTCAGCAGTGCCGGATTTGTAGGTGGCTGCCTTCCCTGCAGTAAGCAAAGCTCAGCCCAGCAGCACACCTGCCCTTCAGCCCCACCATTTGCTTGCACACACCATTGCCTCCCACCTGCAGGGACAGCAGGTGACTGAGGCACTGTGAGAGAGGAGGGAAAGGGCTTCAGCCCCCTCCTGCTCCCCCTCCTTTCTGCTTCAAGTCGCACCATGTGGTGCATGGTGGCGGTACACATCTGCTGGCCTGGAGATGCAACCTCCCATAGCTGCCCTGGCTGTGTTTTGCTTTATATCCCCAGTCAGTGGCACTGAAGAAGGAATAGTACAAGCCTCCTGCCAGCACGGACCATGGGACTTGGGGTGTCCTGTGGCATGAGGTTCACCTTGTGGTACCCAGTCAAGTTCAGGGCCCCCTCACTAGAGAGAATGCTGAGATGGTTGCTTACAGCAAGCACGTCTTTTCTGCAGGGCTGGACTACTTGGGAAAGGTGTGTATGCCTTTTTTGTTGTTGTTGTTTTTCCTCATTCACTATCCCAGAAATGAGAGGAATTATCATTGTAACTGCAAAGCTCAACTCTCTGCTGATGAATGGAGAAAGAAGGATCAGCTGTCACTGTGGGAAGCGGATGGTAAATGCTGCTGGCAGTCACTAAGTGCATTGAAAATGCTCAGCATCTCCGACAGTGTTGCCTTGCATGTCTCAGGTTACATGCCCCAAAACCTGAGGCATGAAGATTTTGATGGCTGCCCACAGTGAACTCAGATACACTGCTGCTGATGTTTTGTCAGAGTTACTTTTTTATACTGCAGAGCTCTTTTTATTCTTTGCAGCCTAGCCTCTACAGCATTACCCTGCCACTTTGATAGTACCAGGGCTGAATTAATCTTTATTGTACCTGATGCAAAGCTGGTCCCTGAGCATGTCTGTGCCAGTCCCTGCTTCTGCTGTGCAGTCCTGGGTCTTAGCAGGGTGATGTTGCTGTAGAAGAAAGTTGAAGGCTTTGGCCTCCCTGTAGAGTCTAACACCGCCTGCTCCAAGTCTGAGATCTACCGAGGCTGCTTTGAAGACAGAATTCATGTGGCATTTACAAGTGATTAAAAATGTTTTTAGAGAAAATTATTGCTAAAAATGCTATAAGAAATGAGAGAGGATGTAATTCTAGGTTTTTGCATAGTGTTATCAGAGGTGTGAGAGCAACAGAGTTATGGGGAGAAAAGCTCCCTCTGGCCCGATGGAGCTGGGCATTTATAAGAGCAAGGAGGAGCACCTAGCTCAGGACACACTGCCGGAATGACCCTTTGCTCTGCAGCACAGAAAGGGTTTCCTCCCAGCACTAAGGAGCACAGTGCTGTGACCTCTTGGCTGGAAATGAACAAACTAAGCTGTCTGCATGTGTCTGCACAGGCTGTGACTTGTTTTTCTGGAGCTGACCCACTCGTATCTTCTGCCAGAAGCCACTCTCTGCCTCCAGCCTGCCGTGGGCTAACAGGCACAGGTGTGGTAATATTCTGCTTTATATGGAGATCTTGTTCTGCTGGCTCTGACAAGATAACAACACTACAATGTTGAATATCCCCTCTAAATTTAGTACAAGGACCTGGAGTACAAGTGCATTACAGGTCTTTGAACTGAGGCAAGTCATGGAATAGAGGATTCATGCCAAACCAAAGCTGCTGTTGGGACTGAATTCAGTGTAATAAATGTCTCCATGTGCTGGAGAAGTCAAAGCCACTGTCTCCCATTCTTCATCTTAGACGTAAATGTAGAATTTCACAGACATATGCTGTCCATGCATATCTGATGCGCTGTTTGGAATTCACTGCTTTGAATACATGCATGTAGAAGCGTGCCTATGAGACAGCAGAGAGAGAGATGGTGTATATATATACATGTATATATATGAACATTTTTTTTCATGTTCATGAGATACACTCTGCAGCTCCTTGTTGCACACAGCATGGTGCCTCACCTGTGATCTCTAGCCAAAGTGAGGATCTCTGCTGCCTGCTGCATAAACACGTAATCATAATAGTGTCTGTTCTGATATATTTACAACATAAGTGAACAAGGCCAGCAAAGGACTTAGAAGGAGAGTGTAATTTTGCAGCTGGGGACCTGAAGCACCAAGGAATTAAGCTAACTGCCCGAAGTCACATCAGAAGCTGTCTGGAAGGTGCACATCCCAGCACAGAGCTGCAGCCCTGTGGAGAGCGCCCTGGAGGGCAGTGAGCCAGCTTTACACACTCGCAGTCCCTGCCTGTCACACACAGCATTTTAGATGTCCTGTGTGTAGTGTAGGGCTGTGTTATGTTTTATTTTTTTTTTTTTTTTTTTTTTTCTTATGATTGCATTCTGTCATGTGTGTCTCTTGGTTTTGCTTTAAGACCCGGAGACTATTAGCAATGCAAAGTAGGTCTCCCTACGTTTCTGGTGTTTGCTGCCACCAGCCTACAGCCAAGGCCTTGCAGGTTGGTGTTTGGTGGCTTGGGAATGAATGGGAGAGTCAGAGGAAAAACAAACAAACAAACAAAAACGAGCTCGTTGCTTTCTATCAAGAAGCATTAAAGTGTATGTTGGCAATCATACATCATAAAACAGCATGAAATCTGGGTGCTTCTTCAAGACCATGTGCACCAAGAAGGGTTTTCCACACTGCCTCACCTACAGACGGCTGGCCACTAAGGCTCCCTGCCCAAGAAAATCCAGGGGGCTGGCATAGCTTGGGGTAGCACGATATCTCTCCAAACCATCCCCCTTCACTCATGATGGCATTTCTCATTCCCATTTTCCCTCCCAGGAAGGAAATGGTTGTGCTGGGATAGAAGACTGCATCATTTCTGCTTCATGTCTTTTGGCTTACTTAACACATCTTATTGCTTTTCTCCTCTAACCTCCATCTGATGATGGAGATCTGATCTGTACATTTAACATTTTCTTTTATGAACTTCATAGGATTCATTCTGACACGAGCTTCACATAAAGATTTAACATGAAGTAATTGAGAGTGGGTTTGGGTTGCTGCTGCATGCATGGTGCTCATCTTATGGGGGGCTTCTGGGACCCTGTCACAGCGCATTGGCTATACATAGTAACAAACTTTTTGTTGAAACACTTTTCTCCAGTGTGGAAAACTATTCCTGGAGCATCTCAAAAGCATCTTGACTGCAAGCTCTACCACCCGTGAGGCTAAAATATCTCCCCCTACCACCAAGCCTGCAGTCCCTCTGCCACAAACAAGTACTGTAGCAACAGTACTGCAAAGCTTGGACTAGTGATGGCACACTTTAGTAACCTTAACAAAAATGGCATACTCAAAATCAACACTATGATGTAGGCCCAAATGACCTTAATATTCTGGGGAGTGTGGTGAGTTGCTATCACAATAGCTTTCTTTTTTCTCCTGTTGATGACTTCTCTTCAAAATTAACTGCTTTATTGTGGGTGTTCAATAGGTGAGGCTGATAGAAATCTTTCTTGCTCATGTTACACTACCAGTCAATGTAATTGTCTACAAATTCAACAAAATCAATAACTTTTCTTCCCTCCCCCATGTGACGCTGAGACAAAGGGGATGGATTACCTGACTCCACTGGATGTGAACATTGCTTCCCTCTTTTAAGACAGGATCATGGTGGCTGTGTAACCAATACAAATATTTCAGGTGATGTGTCAAAAAATGTACCACTTCAAAGCCCTTATTGCATTTCATCTTGACTCTGTAGAGGATTATATGATGTGTGAGCAATCTCTTCTGGGTCCAAGATGAAGCTACATTTTACAAAAGTGTCTGTGTCTCAGGCCCTGCTTCAGTGTTGACATGTATTGATTTTCTTCACCCTTATATGTTCACTATTACCACTTCAACATACTTTTTTTTTTTTTTTTTTTTTTTTTTTCAGAGTTATTTTTCCTCCTAGTAGCTGGTAGGGTGCTATGTTTTGGATTAGGATGAGAAGAGTGCTGATAACATGCTGATGTTTTAATTGTTACAGAGCAGTGCTTACACTAAGCCAAGGACTTTTCAGCTTCTTGCTCTGTCCTGCCAGCAAGAGCTGGGAGGGGACAGACGCAGGACAGCTGACCCAAACTGGCCAAAGGGGTATTCCATAGCATCAGGTGTCATGCTGAACAATATATAGGGGTGGCTAGACAGGGTGGAGGGGGGGGCAGCTGCTCGGGT
>NC_048926.1:27741320-27758848 GCF_011077185.1 Oxyura jamaicensis | reverse complement strand
TATTATTATTATTATTATTATTATTATTATTATAACAGGCTTTCCTTTCCCTTTTCTCTCCCCCATCCCAGAGAGGCAGGGGGGAGGGTGAGCGAATAGCTGTGTGGTGTTTAGCTGCCAGCTGGGTTAAACCACAACAGTGATGTACTTCAGGGAGTGTTTTAGCTAGTGATATTGGCAATATGCTTTTATAATGGTATTCCAGAAAGAGCAGGAATTTCCAGACATCTAACAGGGGACATCCCTGACATAGAAAAGCTGCCAGGTTAAGGGAACAAAGTCAAGTCCATGACATTAGGCAGTCGCATGATTACAGGAGGATGTTCTTTTGAAGGAAGGCAACTGCAACCAGGGAAGGAGTTTCTGCATAAGAGGAGTTTGTATAGCACAAGGTACGCAGCTGATTGACCAAGAAGCTGACAGCCAGGACAGTGAAAGTGAAAAAATGAATGAAGTGTAGTAGGCAGAGACTTGAAAGCTTAGCAGAGGAGTGCTGTCAGAGAAGAGTGGGCTGGGCAAATCTCTACAGCCAGCAGCAAGGTTGCCTCTGGTGCAGTCACATTTTTCCATGCTATCCCATCAGCATGGGCTCTCCTCCCAGCCAGGAAGGTTTGCCTACACAGGCTGTTTGTTCTGCCTTTAGTGCTTTCAGAGAGAAAGTGGCATGTGGTGTCCAGCTGCACCATGACTAAGGCTCAATTAGAAACAACACAGTTAATGAGAAATGATAGAACCTATAGTCAGTCTGCCTGAGAAGCATGCACTTCGCAGAGTGCATATTTAATGTCTGAGCTGGCACGTTTCATGAATGTGTTCAGCCACATAGAAGTACCTGTGTGTGCTGAACACCCACAGGTACAGGCAAACCAGCTAGCATTACAAATGTCTGCATTTCAAAAATTCTTAAAATCTACAGTCAGGGAGAGCTTACTGAAAAGTAATCCTTAATTTCAGTCCAGATTTATTAAATCAAGCATGAATCTGGGAGAAATTTCCTAACGGCAAGCAGATTTCCTGTTCTACTTATAAAAGTGGGTGAATTATATATTAAACTTTCCCACTTATGGAATAAATATTAAAATATCATTCTTTTTGGCTCCACAGAGCTCATGAAAGAAAGCTATTGCTGTCTGCTTCCACACATTGACTTGGACAAAGGTGTCAAATTAAAAGAAATATGTATCAGAAAAATAATATATATATATATAAATTGACATAGTTTTTATATTGTCTGTGAGATATTTACTTAACAAACTATATATTCTGTATGTGTTATGATATATTCAAGGTATGTGTTTAGACATGTTAAAGCATCTGTGTAAATGGAATTGTAGTCCTACATGTACACACACATGGCTAAGTAGAAGAGTATAATATGTCAGAATGACCACAATGGCAAATTATTGGAGAAATATTCAGTGCACAATATGGAACAAAATAAAAATGTAAATGAGACATTTTAGGAAAATTATTAATGCCTTCTATTTCTGCCTGTGGAATATGAATATTGACCTTGCTCTGGTTCTGTTTTTCCCAGAGGTTAGCAAATGGCTAATTACAAAGTGTGATAAACAATCATTTTCTTAATACAAGACATTCTGAAATCAGTTTTGGTTTAACTCTCCTCTACTTCTACTATTTACACTCTTCAATATTGATCCTTCATGGTTTTTGGAAACAGTCCAAGAAATAGAAACTTTCAGCAAAAGAAATCCATTCAGAGAATAGGTATTGCTAAATAATAAGACAGTGTAACATTTCTGTTTGAAGAAACCAATCAATGTCAGTGAAAAACTTGACAAAAATAGCCTAGTAAAGAAAAAGATTTGAATTAAACTTCCAGGGATAGAGTCCATCCTTCTTTAGTTAAGCAGCAGATTCTGGTGACAGAAACAGGAGAAGGTCTTGTAAATCAATTCATGATAGCTGAATGGGGGGAATATGTAGATCAAAAATTATAGGTGAAAAATTTTTGGTCAAAAATAAACATTCAAGCTTGGACAAGCTTTCCCATAAAAGGTCTGGTTTTTTTGTTTGTTTGTTTGTTTGTTTGTTTGTTTGTTTTTAAGATGAAAACACTTTGTAAACAGAGTAATAAACCTTTTTAAAAGGTTTTTAATAGGCTGTAGAATATAAAGTGAGGTTAATGAATCAGGGGATATTCAAGCCTCGTGAAGGATGTTACCTGGGTCAGATGTCACCTGGGTATCAGGGCTGTGACACTCTGACACATGAATTCTCCAGGGAAAACAAGTTCCCTATTTAAGAAGAAGAAAGAGCAAACTGAATGTCTTAAATTCTAATCCCAATTAAAATACCGTATGCTATAATCATGTTAGCTGTATTGCTAGCTATTGGAGACAGTGAACTTGGTGAATCAAATGGGATGTGGAAAATGATGAGCATGAGAGAGGAAAATTCCCAAAGCATAAACACAGCAAAACAATAGGGAAAAAGCACATACAAAACAGATTGTGATCTCCAAAGGTTAATAAGCAAAACTGTGGAAATGACTGAAAATATGGAGCAAGACACTTTTAAGATACAAATGAGTTAATTATTGAAGACATGCTAAAAGAAGACAGGATAATATCAAAAAGCTTTCAATTATTTACACTTTATTGCACTGAATCTATAAGCAATGTGTCATGCTTTGTCTCATACTGGGGCCATGTGGAGAGAGCAACCACCAGAATAACACCACCAGCAATTTGTCTCCCATCAAATTTATGGTCATATAGATCCACTTCCTCATTTACAAGTGAGATTTCACACAGGGAGTACTCACTGAAAAGTCACCTGCTGGGAAAATAGCTTCACGATCACTCGTCTGAGTGTGCATAGGGACAGCATGCAGCTAAAAGGGTGTAATTCAGAAATACCCTTTATTATAAAAACAAAACAAGGTTTATAAAATCTTTGTCCATGTGAAACGTCGTACTATTTATCTGGTGTTTTATTTTTAAATAATCTGATATCTTTTTGAACATACCTCATTCTAATAAATTGGGCTATGATTTCTTGGATCATGACAAAAAGTCAGCTTTTTTTTCACTGATAGCTCTCACATGCTTTCTCTCTCTCTCTCCTCCACCCTAAACAACAGCAGTGTACCAGCAATATTTGATATTGCCCAGAGAAGGGTATATCTCATTTGCCTTAAGTAGATTATACCCACTTTAATCAATGTTTTTTACTAATACACTTATGCATGTGTTTAGACTAGACCGGGAAGAATATTTTATTCATTACTCAGACAACAGAATCCAGATGTGATGTTTCATTTCTTGCCTGGTGTCATGGTGTGTCTCTGGGCCATTTTCTTCTAGAAAGGCGGAAAATTTTCAGGGAGAAAACCTGTCTGAAAACCAGAATCTGCAGGTTTTCCCTGCTCCTTACTTCAGGTCTCAGACATTTCACCCACAAAAGTATTGCATGGATCACGTGGCTTGCTGTCCGCACAGAAGCAGTGTGCCCTAAATGTGCCTCTTGCTCCTTAATACACCTTTCTCCAGGGCCCCCACGTGCGAGTGTGTGCTCTTTGTTTGATAAAACAAAGGTTTAAGCCTCTAGTCAGATGTCTTGCAACAAAAGAGTACGAGTAAAAGAAAACAAAAATCAAATTTATAGCTTAAATTTAATATGTATTTAAGTCTCTTATTTAACTGTTTCCAGTTTACATTCTATCAGCTTAAATTGCAACTTCAGAGCACACAGCAGCATTTTACTTTCTGAATGATGCCATCAATTCTGGACAGTTTGACTCTTCCTCTGGCCAACTGTACATGCTTGTAGAATAAGCATTTGAGATATGGCTGCAAAACACTTTGATTGACCTATCTAGAAGAAATAGAGAGAAAAATGACCCCAGGAGAAAAGGATAAAAATGACCCCAAACAGCACTACAGGCTGGGAGATGTGTGGTTAGAAAGCTGCCTGGCAGAGAAGGACCTGGGAGTAGTGGTTGACAGTTGGCTGAATATGAGCCAGCAGTGTGCGGCTGAGGGAGCTGGGACTGTTTAGCCCGGAGAAGAGGAGGCTCAGGGGTGACCTTATTGCACTCTACAGGTACCTGAAGGGAGGCTGTAGCGAGGTGGGGGTTGGTCTATTCTCCCACGTGCCTGGTGACAGGACCAGGGGGAATGGGCTAAAGTTGCGACAGGGGAGGTTTAGGTTGGATATTAGGAAGAACTTCTTTACTGAACGGGTTGTTAGCCACTGGAATAGGCTGCCCAGGGAAGTGGTTGAGTCACCATCCCTGGAGGTCTTTAAAAGACGTTTAGATGTAGAGCTTAGGGATATGGTTTAGTGGAAGCTTTGTTAGCGTTAGGTCAGAGGTTGGACTCGGTGATCTTGGAGGTCTCTTCCAACTTAGACTATTCTGTGATTCTGTGAAATCTTGGGTGTTTAGCAGGGATTTCCCTCCATCTTTGTTTCACTTCTAATCATCCATGAGTAGATAAAGACATTGTAAATGCTATTAATTAATGCTTTGCAATGTGTAGGGGAGGCTAGATGCTATTGCTGTGTGAGACATTATACACTATTGATCTTTCACAAGTCCATCAGCGAGTTGCTCCCTGGCCTGACAGCATGATACGTGTCATAGGAGTTAAAACATCATGATTATCCTTATATATTGGTAAAACCACTATTTCTGAGAGGTAACCAGCTTGGTAGAGAGTCTGTGCCTGATACATAAATAAAGCTGATGACAGAATGAGTAACAACTTCCTTTGCATTACCACATTGCATCTTCTCACATGAAAATCCTGTGAATTAAGGATGAAGGTTTTACAAAGATATTGAGTGCCTATGTAAAACTCTCTTTTAGTGAAAGTAGCAAGCCTTAATTATTTTTTCACCACAACAGAATAACAGAATTTGAAACACACTTTTGTATTTCCCTTGAGTCATACAAACACCAGTCTAAAACTATTTTTGAGAGCCTCAAGACATATTATTCTGTGCTAAATGTGTACTTCATTCAAGTTATTTGTTCACAAGCAGCTCTTGGTGTGCCCACCAGTAATGCAAACCCTTGGTATTGTCAGATATTTTAAGATTTCCCATAATGGGTGACTGCGGAAGCCCCTGAGAACTGGCCATGAATTGTGGGCTTCCTCATTGGTGACCCAGTTTTCTTCTGTTTTTCAATATCCTTTTCTTATGAACAAATGGATTTCTTTAATAAGCACTGATTTTAAGGTATATGTTTTTCAAGGGTATTGTAGTCCTGACCTATAGAAACACTGATAAGCCTTAACTCAACCTCAGTGACCAAGGTACATTGGCATGTTAGAAAGGAAGTCACAACATAAATTTAGTCAAAATCAACAGGAAAAAGATCCTCTGAAAAGCTGTTCGCATGGTGCAAACTCATTTTCTGAATTGTGTGAAATCTTGCTGACATGTCCGGGGAAAAGGATGAGGTGAGACTGAATGTGAAACAATCATCCTGAATATTAAATTTAATTCAGAAAAGTTGCAAATGTTTGAAGCTGACAATTTTAAGGGAGACACCTTTCTTTCTGCCCTGAAAACATTTCTGTGGACTGATAAATTCCACATGTCTAGTCCATGTTCATAAATGTACATACATGCACACACACTTGCTCAAATGATTACCCATCAGCCCTTTATTTCAGACTGGTAGTATCAGACTCAATATGAAGTAACTGTGACATGCTTATATGTGACATGTGGATGCAGATTGTTGACATCGCATTCTGCTGGAATGAGGAAGTAAGGAAGTGATTTCTTCTGTCTTTATAAATTGATTTTTAATGAGATTTTCCTCCAGTGGGGTTTTGCACACAGTCCACAATACCTACCATGAGTGTACACCTGAAGAATACTACTGAGTGTCTTATAACTGACTGTTCATGCTGAGGTCTTTTACAAACACAAATACTGTGATTACATATCATTTGAATAACACTTGTATATCAATCTGTGCTTCTGTTTCCTATTGGGTGACCATGAATATCAATCGGCAACACACTGGAATTGCACAATTACCACAGAAAGCTTCATAAGCTCTTGCTAGGGATAGCAAAAATACCATGGTCTTCTCTTATCACGTACCATATTATTTGGAGAGATGTTGAGATTTTGCAAAGTCGTAAGCCTGTCCAATGCCAATGTATGAATGAGATAGCCTAGCTCTGCATTTGAGTAGAGCAACCTCCTTAATTTAGAGCAGCCCTGGCACCAAGTATTCCAAGTACAGCAGCCCTGGCACCAAGAGTGCTTTCCAAGCATCCTGTGTTCTTCACCAAAGCCCCTAGCCTAAATGATTGAAGTAATTCACCAGTTAGGGATTGTTCACCAGAAAAATATGTCTTTTCCATACAAACTCTTTCAAAACAGTTGTAGGTGGTATTTTAATTCAGATCTTAGAATCATAGAATTTCCCAAGCTGGAAGGGACCCACAAGGACCATTGAGTCCAACTCCTGGGTCCCCAGATGACCACACAAAACCTCAGACCATGTGTCTCAGAGCGTTGTCCAAGTACTTCTTGAACTCCAACAGGCTCGGTGCTGTGCCCAGTGCCCTGGGGAGCCTGTCCCAGTGCCCAACCACCCTCTGGGTGCAGAACCTTTCCCTAACGCCCAGCCTGACCCTCCCCTGTCCCAGCTCCATGCCGTTCCCTCGGGTCCTGTCGCTGTCCCCAGAGAGCAGAGCTCAGCGCCTGCCCCTCCGCTCCTCTTGTGAGGAAGCTGCAGGCCGCCATGAGGCCTCCCCTCAGCCTGCCTCTGGGCTGAACAAACCAAGAGACCTCAGCCTCCCCTCATACATCTTCCCCTCTGGACCCTTCACCATCTTTGTAGCCCTCCTTTGGACACTCTCATAATAATGTACATAGTGGCTTTATGTCCTTCTTATACTGCAGCACCCAAAAGTGCACACAGTGCTGGCAGTGAGGCCGCCCAGCGCAGCGCAGAGCAGGACAATCCCTTCCGCCGCCCAGCTGGCAGTGCTGGGCCTGATGCACCCCAGGGTGTGGTTGCCCCTCCTGGGGTCCCATAAGCCATGACACTGAGCTTCAGATCTTAAATCCCTAACGTCTCCTCTCCTTACTTAAAATTTAAATTCATGTGTATTTTCTTGTTGCTTTGCTGTCCTCAGGGATGTAAACATGCTGATCCTTCTACCCTCACAAGGACTTGATGTGCTCAAATCAATGGCCTCAATGGAGAGAATTTTCCTTCCTCGATGTCTGTGTAAGGCTCACCTTGTCTCTGATCCGCCAGGTTGTAGTTGTGGAGTTAGATTTAATATTGAAAACAAATCAGTGTTGCAGAGTAGGTGCAATTTTTGCTTCAGAGCAGTAATTTGTCTGCAATGCCTTGAGAGGAATTCCCTACAGCAGCATTCAAGTCTCAATCTGCAAGTTAATGTGGCTGTGGGACTAGAGCAACAGGACAGTGTTTCTCTAGCAGGAATGAATCTTTCATGTGCACTAGTGAAGAGGATTTCCCAAAGAGGAAAAGGAAAGAAGATACTGTGAAATGGTAGAGAACCATGTAGTATACTTTCTGTCTCTCTTTGACTTTGCAAAACTTGTTGGTTTCAAAACTTGTTTTCCCCAGTAAAGGGGAAGTCATAAACCAAGATCACACCAACCCACAGATGGAAATACCTCAAATGTATGCATAGAAAAAAATATCTGCATGTCTTTTTAATGTTTGTCTATTTATCTGTTAATCACCTAACAACAGTACTGTCACAGTAACATTTGCATTACATCTGAAATCAGCCCACCTAATACCCGCACATCGGCTGCTACAATCACTCTCACTTCAGCCAACCAGCTTTCACATCTGACACTGACATGAACCTCTTAATGAAGTGGTAGGTGAGCTGCACGTGAGCCCCTCCACCCAGACGTTTGTTCATTTGCTCTCATAATTTTTATGGCTTTTTTGTCATGAGAAACTCCTATGTGAAGGCATGTTAGCTAGGCTTACAACCAGAGAGGAAAAGTGAAAGTAATCCCCAATGGGCAATATTTCAGCTCCTGCTGTAAAAAGGGATTAATTCAATTACATTAAATATATGGCATCCAAGAATAGGGGTCGGAGTCGGTGACAGGAACTAAGTGATGGGAGCTAATCTCTTATTAACACAGCACTGGTGAGAGAGAAGAAGAAGAAGAAAAAAAAAGCACAGGAAGTGAAAAACATCACTTCAGACTAATATTTGAGGCTGCCCCACCTTTAAGACTGTCACTGTGTAGCCTTCTATAGTCATTCATAACCATTTAAGAATGTCCCATCTTGCTTTCTATTTTTGGTGTTGCTTTTCAGTTACCTTCTAAACTGATGTGGTTGATTGCTGCCCTTGTTTGCCAGTGTTTCCAGTCTATCTCCTCCTTATTGTATTTTTTTCTTCATAAATGTTAATAAACATAAATTAATCTAAATAATTTTGTTGACTTCCATCCTTTTCAGGAGAAGCAAATTCAAATCCAGTAATCTTTTTCTAGGATTTAACCTTAAAACCCACAGTGCCTCACAATGGAAGGCAACAATACCCCACCATGATTAAAATCTTGCAAAGATTTTTTTCTATCTATAAAGCATATGAACTTTTGCAATTCTATCTGCACTTAAGCACCTATCATTGTAAATTTTAGCCAATTCTACAGGAAACTACAGAAGAAATAATAATTAAAAAAATATACCTTTTCCCATGCTAGATCAGTACTGATATAATCAGATGTTTCTTTTGCATTTTTGATCCTTCTAACCAGCTCTGACATGAAGTGTTAGAAAATGTTAGACTTCTGCTTAGAACTTACACCTTTCTCCAAAAAATTGTCCCACCATCTTTTGTGAGCTAGCCCATGTGGATTCACAGCACCAGGCTTTTCCTACAAAATTTACTGCAGCATCACATTGCAAAGTAAGAAGTAACACAAAAGCGAGTGTGAGGACACCTCAAGTTTAACCTTATTTTTACCTTAAGTTACTCCTTACTTATCAGATATTTTCCTCTCCAGCCATTGATTACACTTCTTGTCCACAGCTACCTTCAGAGCAGGAGTTGACACACTCTTTTCACAGGGATGTGATTGAAATGAGACACCTGCATCTCCTGCATAGCCTGTGCTCTTGAGATGGAATTTCAATATGTGCAGAGCATACTGCCTCAGTTGAAGGCTATGGAAAAACCTCCCTGTCATTTTAAGTGGATGGCTATTTTAGCTCTGACTGCTGTCACTAAAAGGGCCAACCAAATGCATCTCTAAAAATATGGAGATTATTTTTCAGCTATAAATAGATGCCTGGAGAAATGAATACAGTCTCAGAGAGATTTTAGTGGTTGCAGACACATGTAATGGCTTGCCCTGTGGTAGATGTAAGCCACCTTGCACTTACAGCAAGAGGTAAGAATGTGCAGCTGGGTGATAGATAGCCACTGATGAGCCCCATGCTCATCTATTTGCTCCAAATTGTTTGTCTGAGTAGCTGCCCTGAGTCCTTTGAATAAAGGACAGCTACCAGCTTACAGTCAAAGATGTCATGAAGGTGCAGGCAAAGAGACCTGTCGTGTCCGCCCAGCTGGTGAGCTCCAACAGAACAAGAGTGCTCAGCCTACCCCTGCACAAACTTTGGCAAAGCATAAGGGGTGCACAAGAGCGACACTTGTCCCTCATCCTATGACATCTCCATTACAGCAGAGGTCAAACAAAAGGACCTGAACTTATTTGTCATTTTTATAGTTGGGTACAATGATCTTTGCAGGCCCCTTCCAAATTAAACTGTTCTGTTCTGTTCTGTTCTGTTCTATTCTATTCTACTCCTATTCTATTCTATTCTATTCTATTCTATTCTATTCTATTCTATTCTTTCTAGTTTAGGAAAGATATATAGAAAGATGCAGAGTTTTTCATAAGCATTTGTTTGGCAAGGTAGTATGGCAAAGTCCCCTAGAATGACAGCTCTGTTCATTTCCTTTTTATTTTTTAATATTAAAAAATAAATAATAAAAAAAAAGCCAAGGAAATAACAATGTTGCTCATTATAAAAACTGAAATAAGGAAAAACAAACAAACAATCAAACAAACAAAAAACAAACACAAATGCTCTTTGAAGCAGTATGCTATTTTTACCTGAAAATAAGATGTGCCAGAAGCTCCTGAAAGTAAGTGGGGGACTTTGTTAATAGTTGTTGTTTTATGTGGAAATCAGTAAAGTAGCAGAGTCTTATAAATGCCTCAGATCAATACAAACCTTGGTTTGTGAAGTCCACAAAGGATGCTGGGGCTGGAAATGAAGAGTCGCTGACTCCCTTGTCTGTTGCTAAACTGCTAGCTCATGTCTTTCTATTAATGTTGGTAGTATTTTTAGAAATGCTCCACGTTACTTTTTCACTTACCTATTCAAACATATTTGTTTTGTCTTGACCTACTGGCTGAACTGTAGTTACTGTTTTCACCTCTTACAGCAGAAGTGACTGACTTCTGGCAACACTGCAACATTCCTCTTGATGTCTCCTGGCTGTAAACTAAGGGCAGGCTACCATAAAAACAACATCTGCTTTCCTTGCTTTTGTTTAGCATGGCTTTTAATCTTTAGCTTTTACTAGGCAAATTAGTTTTCTGTGTCTTGTATGGTGCAGTTTCTGGAGAGAGGATGTCCCATGCTTATAAAGATTTTAATTAAAGGCTGACTCACATATTAGAGTTTATCAGCCTATAGAACTCAATTTTACAATGTGCTGATCTGTCTGACCTTGGTAATCATGGGCTAATAAGTGTCATGAATATCTGTTGTACAGGCACACTGCTTGTGATAGCATGATGGGAGAGAAGGCACCTGTGTCGCTGCAGAAGGAACCCATTTTCAGTTTGCTTGGTGATGTTTGGAAGAGCGCAGCCTTTTCACCTAGCTTGACTCAGGTTAGAAATGGGTGTTGTGAAAGATGAGAGTGAACCTTGTAGGTTAGCCTGATGCCTGCAAAATGCAGGGGCTCCTTCCCTGAAATAGTTGGGGATTTATTTTTATTTTTATTTTTTTTTTTTCCAGCAAAGCATTCCTTTTTTATGAATTTCTGATGAATAATCAAAATGGAAAAGTCATGTGTGGGGGCAGTTTCATTTAGTTCCTGGACCAAAGAAACTAATGCCATGCCTGCAAAGGGGATAGGGAGAAGAAAACACAATTCTGATGCTGCTAAATCATTTGTATGCACAGGAACTGGAGATTTTGTGCAACTCTGCTTCTCTGTCTCAAAGAGACTAGAGTAGTAATCAGAAAAGCCTAGAAAAGAGCGGGGTGATCAGATGTGAAGAACTGCTTCTTCCTGAGAATTTTTATTTTTGTTTTTATTACCTTGGAGAAGAGCTGACCAGCTGTGGAGGTGAGGGGGTCCTGCAGAGCCCCGGAAGATGGGGCACACAGGGAGAGGAACAAGAGCTCAATGCCTTCTGCACCACATGCCATGATGCTGGGGCATGGGTCTTCACATGACCCATGGCTGAGCCAGGGAACTCCTTGGGGCAGGGTACAGGAGGTGCTGAAGTCTTCAGCAAAGTAAAGGGCAGATCAGAGCAAAAGGCAGGGAGATGCCAAATACACACCCAGCTTCCTGGGCTGCTGGCTGCCCAGGACAGCTTTACTGCATTCTTGCTCTGCCCTTCCCTGCACATTGGCTGTTGACAGCTGCCAATCATAGGATACAAAAGAGATAAACATTTGGTCTGACCTGGTGCAAAATTTCTTATGCAATACCTTTTCAAAATTCCTAACCTGCTTTATCTGGATGCTTCCTCAGCAGAAAGTGTGTTTTCAGAGAGGAAGTTTTTGTTTCAACATGCAAGCCAGTCTCAAAGGACAAAAACAAAACTCAAATAATAACTGGTATCTGAATGAAGCTTTTGAAATTAAAAAAGCAAAAAGCTTTGCTTGACCCAGAGCACACCCTTTTAAGTTTCTAAAAATGTCTGAGCTGGTCTTATCTGCTGCTTTTGAACAGGATAAAATGCAAGTCCTAACTGTTAGTGTTGACAGAAATCTTCTCTTTGCACATTTTTCCTCAATGTCAGGAAGATACACTGAAATTTGGCTGAGCAGGGCTATGTGAGGTGCTGTAACAGCCCTGTAAGGTATGTTGGGGTTTCTAAACACTATTGTTTAGAAAGTCATTCAAAAACTGAACACATTATTGGAAAAAAAAAAAAAAAATTCAAAAAAAAAAAAAAAAAAGCTTGCTTCAATGGGAAATGGTAAAAAGAAAAAGAAGTCTTTTTAAAAGCCTCTGTTTTTATGATTCATATACTCTTTTCTACATTGAACTAATACTAGCTGAACTGCTTCTGATACATATGAATATAAAACATACCAAGCATTAAAACAAAACTTGAATAAACTGAAGAATACAAGGTTTATTTTCTTCTTGAAAGGGTGAGCATATGGGAGACCCAGCCAAGATTTTTTTCTGAGTGACTGTAGAAGGGAAAAGATGCTAATCTGCCAAAACATGTAATTCTGTTCTCCCTGTGGAATGAAAAAAAAAAAAAAAAAAATCACAAATACAGTATGCACAAAGGAAGTAAGGCACTAACTGCTGTTTCAGTAGGGTGAAGAGAGTTTACTATGAAGAACATTAATTAAGCTATCAGGGGTTCAGCATTATAAACCCATGTTGGACTACATCTGCAGCGGAGGGCATGGCTTGAGGGTTCAACGTGAACTGAATTTTAGCAAAGCCTGTCAGAAGTAGCTCTAACTTACTAGGTTCAGCTAAACATCTCCAAACTGAGAAGCAAAGACAGAGGCAAGATCACCTGTTCATATGCTCATCAGTGTATTTCCTACTGGACTTATTCAATAGAGGCTACTACAGAGCTATTTTGCTTTAGGAAAAATCCCAAGGGAATTTTGGCAATGTAAACAGCACCTGCCTGCCAAGGGGATGGGCAAGGCCCCATCCCTACAGAGTGCAGCCTGCAATTAAAAGCTTCTGTGACTAGTGAAGGGGAACAGAAATTGCACTATAAACTGCCTCCTGTCATCCATCTATAGAGAGCATCTTGGTTTCACAGACTACAAGAGACAGGACTACAAGTCTTCTGTTTGTTGAAGGATGTTGCATGGCTTTGATCTGCAGGGATGCAAACATTGGAGGCTGTTGTTTGATGGGCATTCGTCCCATGCTGAATGGGTCACTCGATCAAGCACAAACTATGGTTAACAAACCCCATGGGATCTACTGCAGTGAGGTTGTCCAGTGAAGAGTCTTCTGCAAACAGCACCCAGGCTTGAATGTGAGAATCAGTGATGAAAATCTTGGCAGAGGGTGGCAGGATACACTGCTACTGAGAAGGCTTCCAGCCAGAAGTCCAGATAAGCACTAGACTGTAGTCTGGTCACTGAGACCTATGGTCTTTTGTGATGCACTTCTGAAACAAGGACAAACAACTGCCAATTGCAAAACGAAGGAGAAATGCCCTGCTTTCTAATGGAAGTGGATTTTTTTTTTTTTTTTCTCATAACATTTCACATGAAATAAAGATGGATGAACAGGGTTTTTCTAGCCAACCCTCTGATGCAGGTATCTGCTGTTTCAGGAGCTGCATAGCACATTTTGTTGTTTGATTGATTTTTGATTCCCCAAAGTGTTTCATGTTTACATACAGGTAGTCTTTGCGCTGAAGAGCTGATGGGTTTATATATGGACAGTACATACACTTACACTAGCGCTTAGCTTATCTGTGTTGCCTTCACTGCAATGGGACATGGAGCTGTAACATTTCCTGGGTATGCTGTGAGACCAGGTCTTAGTTCTTAGTCGTAGTCTTAGTAACTGCTGGTATTGATGCAGTCTTCTGATTACCTACAACACCCATTTTTGCTTTCATTGTAAGTCTTTGTTTCCCTCTTTTGCTTGTCTGTTTAACCTTGTTTTGTTTTTTGTTTGTTTGTTTTTCTCCATAAGTACTTGCTTTGAAACTCAGGCTTTTTTCTGCCTATGCTGGAATCTTCATTGCACTACACCCCTCTAAGAGATGTGAAGAAAAGGAGCCCAGGAAAGAAAAGTCTAACTGGGAAGGATAGTAATATGAAGCAGGTGGAGGCCTGATGAAGGTGGTAACACCTAGTAGCATTAGAGCATGAATGAGGTAAGAAATGTGGACTACTGGAAGCATCTGAAGGTGGCCTGGTGTCTTTGCAGCAGCTGGGTGATAGAAATGTGATGCGAGTGCTGCCAGTGGACAAGTAGGACCCAAGGGACAACAGCAGCAGCAGGTGTAGGTGACCTCAGGGGAGCAGGGAAGTGGCTGAGCTGTGCAACACCCTTGGGCAACAGCTAGAGACCCCAGAAGGGAGTCAGGACAAGGCAGGCAGTCTGGGTGCTGGTTCCCAGACTTCCCACTGTCTTTGGAGGCCTTTCCTAAGCTTGCTGGTTTGATTTGTCACCTGGTACATATACTGTTCGTGGTCCGTGCTGTTCTTGAGCATGTTGGTCACCACACCTCTTCTTTTAGTGCTCACAGTATGCCTCAGGGGTTGTGAAGCTTTCTTCAGGCTGGTTCCTGGAGTTGCAGACCACAGGGATCCTGTCCTGTAGAAGCACTGCACGGCTACAGGCCCCACTCACAGCTCTTGGAGGAAGATGGATTACATGGACCTCTAAGTCATGCCTGGAGCAGCTGCCGGTACCATTTTGTAACTAGGCCATGGGTGTTAACTGAACTATTCCTACCTCTAGATCTTAACTCCAGGCACGTCCTTAGAGAAAGAGTTTGAAATAAAACATTCAGGTGAGAGAATTAGCCTAGAAAGCTGTTCTGTTGATTAATTATATTTACTGTTTTTGTTGTTGTTGTTGTGTTGGTGGTTGTTTTTCAAATGGCTATTTTTTGACTGTGAATTCATCTGACTTCTGCTTCTATCCATTTGATCTTATTAAGTCCCTGTCTGCTAAAGGGCTCTCAGCTAGCAGTAATAGCCTTCACAGGCAGCTGCTTCTAGACAGGGAGTATGTCACCTCTTAACCTTTCCCTGGCTAACTGGCTAGACTGTGCTTCTTTGGTAAATTGCTTTTCCTGGTCCTCCTATCATTCTCCTTGTTTTCCTCTGAGCTCTTTTCAATGCTGTTGGCTCCAAACTGAGGCGTGGGATTCCATGGTGGCTGAATAAATACCACATATAGCTGCAAGCTGACACCTCTCTACTTCTTCTAGCAGCAGTCCTGTATTTATTAACATTTTGTTAGGTACACTTGCAGGGCAGTGCCAACAGGTTAATCTGCTTGACCCCAAATCTTTTTGAATCCTTGCTTTCCAACCCACAACTGCATTTTTTTTGTCCTGTAGCCTTCACTCCTACGTACATATTTGCAGGCATAATGAGAATGGAATAGATTAATAATAATAGAAGAACAATTCATAGAAGAATAATTCATAGAAGAATAATTCAATAGTTGTCTTACCAATGTGATAAACCATTCTACAAGTTTTGTCTTATCTTCCAACTTTTCCAGCTGCATGTTTATCAGTATCTAGAATAAAATATATCAAATGGCACTGGGCTTTGAACTGACTCTTTTGGCCCACCAGAAATACCTCTATTTATTGTCTATTTTTGTAACTTCGAGATCCAACAGCAGGCAGACATATGAATGTGAGTCTGCCAAGTTGATGCATGAAGGTATCTTCTGGCCAGTTTGATACTGGGTGGGTAGAGTTTATCCAGTGTCTGACTCAAAACTGGACTGAAAACTCTGCTGAAGTAATGTTTGGTATAGATCCAGGATCTGTGCTTCGTAATTCATTCCAGTCTTCAGACTATGGCTAGTCCCCTGTGGCTGATTAACAGTGATTTTCCAGGAGTTAAACTACAAAGGATGTCCTGTATGTTAAAGAAAGCTTAAAAAAAAAAAAAAAAAAAAAAAAAAGGAAAAGAAAAGAAAAAACAAACATACAAACAGAAAACAAACAACAACAAAACAAACAAACAAACAAAAAAGCCACCACCTCAACAATACAAAACCATAAAAACAAACAAAAACAACAACAAGAAAAAAAAAAAATCTCCTCCTGCCCCCTCTTATGAGTCCTTTCTGGATTTGGTAACAGCAGAATGAGGGCTGTGGAGACTCTACATAAGCCCTGAACTTTGAAATGCAGGCATGCTAGGCTGTGTGCAGGACAGAGACAAAAATCGGGTTATGTTTCATTAGGCCAGAAGTTGCCAGCTGTATGGCGATTGTTTTTGTACCTACTGCTTGGAGCTCCTTGTCCAGCTCCCAGGACAATTGCCACCAGGGTTAGTTTTATACCTCCCAGCCCCACAATGTGGGCATGAAGCTCTTCTCCCGGCCCCAGGTGTTTCTGCCTCTGGCTGTTTCTCCCTACTCTGTGCACAGAGGGTGCATGAGGCACAGGGAAGCCTTTAATTTTTGCTGAAAATAAAGGATCAGTATCTCTGTCAGAGCTAAGCAGGTGAAAGCCTGCTTTGAGGCAAGAACAGATGGTACTTTGGAGAGTTTCAGGGTTGGGAGAGACAGAAAAATGAACAGATAGTGAAGGGGGGAGAATAGCATTAAGGGTGCTCGAGGCTGTATAGGGGAGCAGGAAGACATGAGGCTGACCAAACATGCTCAGGGGTTGGTGCAAGAGGTTGCATGGAGTGAGAGGCTGTGCTGGAGGAGTGGGGAACATCCAGAGCATTTCATGAATGATTTCGGCACCTCTGAATATGTAACACGTTTATTCATGCAAATAAGGCCCAGGAAACACCTGACAAAAAAGGGTATTCACTGCTCGAGGAAAGAAAGTCCAGGCAACACGTGCTTCAGCCGTAAATCTTCCATCTTTTCAGTGGTGGGAAAATAAAATAAAAGCTAGATCTTGTTACTAGGAGGTGAGCCTTTGAACAAAGGGAAGGTTCAAGGGTTTGTGGTCATCAGTCCTGTAAGTTCCTGTGCCATCAGGTAACTATACAAAGTTCTCAGCTTTATTGTGGTGAAAATAGTAAAATATCAATAGGTGACCACAGTTTAAAGGTGTGTGATCACTGGGAGGCTACATCTGCTATTTTCTGAAAGCTTCATTGACTGTAGGCATTTTGCATGTATCAGTTCTTTTTGTGAGGTCTTATCTTTTAGGTAATAGCTCAATAATCTATAAAGTCAATGCAAACAGTTAGATCTTCTTCCTTTGTAGACTTATAATTTCAAATTACTGGCCATCAAACTTGGACCTGCTGGAGTCTTGTGTGTTTGACCTCTTCACCTCTTCTTCTCAATGTGATGTGGAATGGCAGCTTAAATACAGTTATTTTTCTCTCTCTCTCCCCCTTTTTTTTTTTTTTTTTTTTAATGTCATGTCCTGTAATTAGAGTTCTTCCACAGTGTCAAGAACTTTTGTGGCCAGTAAAATAAAGATCTCCTATTCCTATGATTGTTTATTTATCACCAATGGATGTAGTACAAAAGAAAAAGAGTTTCCAAACAAAGGCTTGTGTATCATTCCGTGAAAAAAAAAAAAAAAAAAAAAAAAAAAAAAAAAAA
>NC_048926.1:27709797-27741220 GCF_011077185.1 Oxyura jamaicensis | reverse complement strand
AAAAAAAAAAAAAAAAAAAAAAAAAAAAAAAAAGACTGAATAAATAATAATTTTTAAAAGGCAAACCAACCGACCGAGAAACAACAGCTACTTACTGTGGAGTGTTTCCTAAAAGCTGCAGAAAATACAAATGCCTCATTAAAAAAGATATTCCATATCTCAGAGGCAGCATAAATAAGCGTATGATGTGGCAGTTTCTATAGTGACTACTTGCTTTCATTTGAAAGCTCACTAAGCAGCCAGACAAAACCCGGAGCAACTGGCTGAGGTGTAGTGTGATTATTCCCCCCTCCCTCCTCCAAATACTGAATACACAGATTTTCTGCTTGTGAATTGGGAATGCCCCTCCCTGTGAAAGAGCCTTTGTTGCACGCTAGAAAGGATGGGGGAGGCTCCAGAGAGAGCCCAGCAGTGGCGTGGAGAGCAGAAAATTGTTCGTCTTTCTGCTGGCTGTGGTCTGGCACCTGGCTGGCTCCGGCGGGACCCTCAGTGGGACTGTTCCCCACGGCAGCTCCTCTGTGCCCCCAGGGCATTGTAGCCATCTCAGCCTCTCTGTCCTGGGAGGTGAATCACGAAGCAGAATAATGCTAAGAAAAAAATCACCAGAAGCAGAGGGCTGTTGTAGTTGACCCTCCTGAAAACCTCTGGGCAGTGCTGCAGGGTCAGGCAGAGCACGGTTACAGACCTTGGGAGAAAGATACATGCTGGTAACTTCAAGGAAAAAGAAAAGAAGAGCTGCCTTTATTTCTGGAAGCCTTTTGTTCTCCTCCAACATCTTTGCCCTACTTTTATTTGATAGGGGGTTAACAGCAACACTTTTTTTTTTTTTTTTTTTTTTTTTTTTTGTAATTCTCAGAGAATGGAGAATAAGAGAGGGGCTCCAGAGAAGTTTATTTTTATTTTTATTTTTATTTTTTTTCCTTGCAGCTGCTCCTACTATATTAGCAGTTTCCCTTTGACGTTGTCACTCAGTGCTTCAGGAGCTGCCAGACTATCCCCAGTGGCTGACTGCAAAAGGGAATATAAGCACTTTAGTCATGGGGGAAAAAAAAAGAGAAAAGCAACAACAACAAACACCGCTCAGTGTCCATAGAAGTATGACTCACCTGACAGTGCAAGATGCAGTAACATTGAGTTTAACCTCGCCTCTAAAGAAATACTGCTCCAGATATGTCCTGGCTAGTTCTGAGTAAATAATTCAGCAGTACATTATTTATTTGATTCATTTCAGCTCTCTTACAGAATAGCATTGAGGCAATCCTACTTTCCTATTATTGAGTTTCTCAGTTGAATTTCCTCTTTCTTTCTTAACTCTGGATTTAAGGAAAATATTCTGCTGTGAGAATTCAGTGCTTAAGGCTGGAGGTACATTGACTAGAAGCATCAATCACCTGGCATTGCTTTGTTGTATTTTGGGTTTCTTACCTTTTCTGGATGGATATAGCTTGTGATCAAAAGACTGGGAGATGTTTGTTCAGAGAGGAGAATTTTGGGTATCAAACCTATGAATTTAAAATGTGCTTTCTGCAGGAGTTATGGGAATAAAATGAACATGCACCAGTAATCATGGGAAATGGTTATTTCAAAGGAAAGATTATATTTCAATGAATAGTCAGAAAAACGTGTGTATACCCTTACTAGTGGCCATTTAAAAGACGATGGTACATTGACCGTGAACTGTTCTTGTGGTAATTAGCTTTACTGCTGCTAAGTGATGTTATGGTGTTAAAACAGAGTACAATTATGCTGTGAGTTTGTGTTTGGAAGGACAACTCAATGTTTTTGATGTATTAATATTCTAAAACAGAGCAGAGACAAAAGGGTATGGCAGGGTTGGTTTTTTGGCAAGAGAAACATTACCAAAATTGTTGTTGTTCTTAACATACAATGCACTTAGATAATGTTTGAATTAAAAAAAAAAAAAAAAAAAAAAAAAAGTATTCTGTTAAAATAGACCTCAACTTTTTCTAAATTGACCAGATGAAACTGAGTTATGTATGTGATTGTGATCTCAGGTACTCCTCTTCAGTCTGATGAATTGTTTTGCTTCAGCCTCTGTGGTAAGTCCAGCTGCTGTAGATGTACTTTCAGAAAGAAGCATGATAATTTAATATGGTGTCCACACATAAATACCTTAGAAAGGGTGACAGGCTGGTCGATACAGTGGTTGCAGAAATGTTCCAGAAATTAGAAGAGCTGATTTTAATCCCCGAGTCTGCCACAGTCTTCCTCTGAGACCTTGCACAAACCATTGAAAGCTGGTCAACGAGAAGCAGTCTGGGCATGCTGTGAGCTGCAGCCCAGAGGGCCAGGCCCAAAGCTGTGCCAGCATACGGTGCTTTATGCTGGAATGGTTTATCACCTCCTCAGAGGGGTATCTGCTTTATTGGTATGAGCAGTAGTGTTCATGGCTGGGATTTTCAGTAGTTCCTAGGACTGACCTAGTTTTCTTCAGTGAGCTCAGTGGGATCAGAGTCAAGGTAGTGCAAGATGGTTTTGGAAAACGAGCCCTGCAATGTCATTTCAGAACTAACTGGTCTGGTTGCAATAGGAACAGAAAATAATATCCCCACCATTTTCATGATTCCTCAATGACCCTTGTAATGGCATTCAGATAATTTATGTAAATAATTTCATACTAAAGTTTGTTGGTTTACTACCTGCCAGCGATTCTTTACAAATTGCAAATGGGCATGCTAAAGAAGAAATCAGACACAGGATTTATCAAAACATTTTTCACCTCAGTTGAGTTAACTTGAACACAGGCATATCTGTGAGTTTAACAGGCAGGATAGAGAAGAGTTTGGAGAGGCCTTGCTTTTTTATTTTATTTTATTTTATTTTTTTGTTTGTTTGTTTGTTTTACAGGATGCACCGACAGGCTTTTGTACGAAACAGCATGCCTGTGTTAGAAATCACCTTTCTGATGGATGTCAGGTCTCTGCAGGATACGAGCAGTGACAGACCTTGCTGCTGTGACACTACCTGGGAGCGAGCTGTTGCTTCAGCATGTTCTGTGCCGGTATAGATTTGGGTTTCCCAGGGGTGCTCTATCACCCACCTGTGCCCAGGCAAACAGTGGACTAAGCTGGCTTTCCTCTTGCTATTTGGGCCTGACTGTGATAATGACAAATGGATGCACACATTTCTAATATATAGGGGAGGAGTGCTAGTGACTTTAAACACTCGCATCTTCCTAGGTCTGGAGTCTGCTTCTTTCTGCCCGAGATACTGCCCCTCTCGTTGCATTTCCACAACCGTGCTTCATTTTGCAAATACAAAAACACTTCTGCAGAGCTGTGCTTTGAACCACTAACAAGGCTTAGTCACAAGCTCAAGTGAGAAGATAAAAAAAAATGATGAGTTTTTCACCTTACTAGGTGCATCTTTGGACATTGCCCAGTGCAGATATGCCATTTCACTGGGTAATAAGGTTTCAGAGACCTTACAGGTTGGTCAGGTAGGATGCAAAACAGGCAGTGCTTGCTTCAGGCAAGGGCAGGTGAAGGTTTTATATACGTCTGGTGATATACGTCTGGTGGGTGGGAGGAAGGTTTGCTAAAAGGGCACTTCCCTGAGCCACAGGTGAGCATTGGTGCCCTCTGAGGTAGTTGCATTTACAACATGCAGGTTGTTAAAATTCTCTGTCCAGAGAAAGAAAATGTATAGCATTGGAAAACTGTTCTGTCCTAAACCAGAAAGCAGAACTATTTCTCTTGGATTAGGCAGAAAGATGCAGCACCTGAAAATACTTTGGTATCAAAAGAGGGAATTCTCAAATTGTTGATGAGAACTTATTTGGGCAGTCTATCATACTTCCAAATGTACTTTACACAGTGAATTAGCAACAAAGCTTTATAGCTGACTCTGGCTCTCTGTAGAGACTTTTAATTCCATAGTAACAAAATAGTATTATTCTGTATCACTGAAGATACTCAAAACCTGAATGGACACCATCCTAGGCAACCTGCTGTCTCTGACCCTGCTGGAGAAGGGGGTGGGACTGGATAATCTGTGGAGGGGCCAGCAAGCCTCCTTGGTGTTTTGACTCATTTGTCCTAATTCTAAAGCTGCTGTTGTTGTTGTCTTTGATTATTTTTTGTTGTTTGTTTGTTGGTTGGTTTGTTTTTTCTTTTATTTTTTGACAGAAATAGATTTGATAGGAGGATCTGTCATTTGTTTTTAATGAACAATTATTAATTAAAGAGGCAAATGAAAAAGGGACAAATAGTATTTTAAACTTAAAAATATAGGAACTAGTTGGAAAATCAATGCTGAAAATAGCAGGTTAAAGTAAAACAATCAAAAAATGAAATAACCTTATTTATCCCTTGAGAAACATGTCAGAGTATTTGAAGTCAAGGGAAACTGAGGCAGACCAGACTGGTGAAACTGAAATAAAATGATGGCCATGCTCCCCTTTAGACCAGGGACATCTCACTGATCTCCCTGCCCACAGCCTTCATTCATACCTCAGAAGCAGGGTCAGAGGTGGAGGCGGGTGCTGCTGGAGGCCGCCAGTCCCTGACACAGCACAGCTGCTACTGGCTGAGCCCACCCTCCAGCTGGAGGCCTGCTTGCTCTGCCGCTTGGTGCTCACTCGGTGCTTGCTGAATCCCCACTCTGCCAGACCTTAGCCTTAGTAATAATGAATAATAAAATATAAAAATGTATAATGGAGAATAAAAGCAGGCACTGCTTTTAATTCAGAGCTCTCTGTTTTCAACAGACATGTACCATTCTTCAGGGGCAGGTGCTGATTATAGGGTTTACAAAGGAATTAATGGAGTAAGATTTCTAAGCAATTATTTTGATTGTTAGAGAGGCGCATGCTGGTACAACCACATCTGAGCTCACTGGGACCAAAGGAACAGGACTTAAGCATCTAATGTCTCTTGTCGATGGCACTGGTAGAACATGAGTTCTCTCATTTTGTTGTGTTAAGAACAAAAGTCAAGTGGCTTTGACAGTTTTGGTTAAAATCCTACCCAGAAGCAAGACAGTAGAGTTCAGGAACCTGAACTGGTGAATTCACCCTGACAAATCTCTCTAAATAGTCACCAGTTCTTTTATAATGTTTCATTTGTTCAGGCCACTTTGGCTATGGTGGACACATGACGAATGACCTTGCATGAATCCTCTGCTTGGTGAAAAGCACCAGAAGAGCAGTAGCTGTAGCAACTGTAGGAGAACTTCATGTCCACTTGTTGGGAATAGCTCCATGACCTGGAATAAATGCTGCACAATGTGACACTTCTATGACAAGCTGTCCCTGGCAAAACAGCCAGCAACAAGTCTAACACATCAAAGTGTTTTGTCACTTGATGTCCACGCTAACCGTTTTATAATGAAGTATATACAAGAAGAGGATGAAAAAAATAAATAAATAAAACAAAGCAAAAAAAACTGTTATTCTTGGTGTCTGACGGATATTCAGAAGGAAAAAAAAAATCCTTTGTAGAAATTAAATTAGAAAACACTGAAATGCATCATTAAATTTTAACACTTGACCATAATAAAAGAGGGTCATGCTAAAGGAAATTGGACAAGTGATTGATGTAGACCTGGCACATTTCAATTCTATTAAGGTAGTGAGATGACTGGTAAGCCTGAAATGCTCTGTCTGTGCTCCTTGAATTAACTTGCCAACCCCAGTCATTCTGCTCCTGCAATGACACCAAGTCTAGTAGCCAGAGTGTGGATGTTGCTGCTGTGGGAAGAAGCAACGCTGATGCAGCTGCAAGCTCTCGGCTTGTGACCATTCCTGCACTGCGTGATTTCCTGCTTCTCTCGGAGCAGGGGGGCTTGAGGGGCAGCAGTGAAAACCCTCTCCAGTTCCAAAAGGAAGATTTATTGATTCTTGAGAATATTACACTTTATAGTGATCTGCCTTTTCCAGCTAATGCAACTTGAATCTGAACCTGGAAAATTTATGGTGGCTTTTTAGATCAATACAAGCCATCCCAGAAGCACATTGTTTATGCAGTGATCAAAAAAATAAAATAAAGGGAGAGACCAAGGTTAGGTATTTCAGCTGCATAGCTAGGAATTGGAGATTAATTTCCCTACAAAGTGATTCAGCTCTCTGAGACTCCAACAAGAGAAAACAAAATATGCCACAACTTACAAGTAATCTTGTTCAATTGAAAACAAAAATTTTGAGCAAGGATACCACAGAAATAGCGCACTTTAATAAAAATAAAAATAATAATAAAAAAAATAAAAAATAAAATTAAGCAAAGAGAAGGGAAATATCCCTTCTCTTTCATGCAGTGCCAGAAGGAAAAATAAAATAAAATACAGTTTTCCAATGGAAAACTGTCACTGGCCCTAACAACACAGCTGAGTTCTGTGGATGAGTTTTCCACATCAACGTACAGCTTACACATTTCAGAAATCCAGTCTAATACTTCGATGTCAGTCCTTCTTTGTTAGTGGGCCAGACTAGGTGATTTGTCTTGGTGTCTACCAGGCTGCCCTTCTCCCTCAAGGCTGCATCTAAGAATCTCAGAAGTAAGAACATAGGTAAGGCAGATTAATTATAATTATTATGGAGCTTTAGTGGTTTAGTGTTTTTGTAGTTGTTTTATTTATTTATTATATATGTATATATTATATATATTTTTTCAGGCCTTTGTATTAGATAACCTGCTGAGGCAAACGAGTACTCAAATGAAAAGATAGTAGATTTCTAAGGGCTCCATATATTTTTTTAGTTATTTTCTTTCAAAAAGGGTGATATTGAAGACATAGGAAAAAAAATCGTCACAATAAGGGAATATTCAAGTATAGGAACAGCGATTACAAATGGTATAAAAAAATCCATGGTATATCATGGTATATCAGATACAGTTGCCTGAGTAGTGGTGTGTGGCCAACAAATGGATAAGCCATTCTCTTTTAGTTTTTGTGTTTTGTTTGTTTGTTTGTTTGTTTTTGTTGTTGTTTTTCTTCTGTCTCTGATAACTACAATGATTGTCATCCGAGTTTTGTGTATCTCTTACCCTGGGTGTGGAATCAAATGACACCCCTCCCCTGCTCCTTTCTTTCCCCATCCCAGCTTCACCTTGATGAAACAGTGTTCTTCTGAGTCTCTAATAAGCTATGGCAATCATGAATTACATGCTTTACTGACATGTAACCTTAACTCTCATTTGTATGGACCACACTTACATGCTCCTAGTAACTTTTTCACTCTGGTTGTTGATTTTTTTATTATTATTATTATTTTTTAGTTACCATTACTTATTTTTTTCAGAAACATATCCCGGACATACCTATCCCAAAATCTCTAAGCGCTTCAACTGCAAACCTTCAGTTTGGTGAAGATGCTGTTCTTTTTCTGGCCAGTGCCAAAGCCATTAAAACGTGCATGAGTTGTCAATACTTGGCGTTTAGCTGACAGCAGAGTACAAGCACCAGCTCAGTAGCCAGGTAAATAAGAGAAGGCCTGTTCCACTGACCTTGTTGTCTGTTTTCATATGTCAGCCCTTGCCACCCTGAAATATGCCCATGTGGGGAAGCTACCAAGGGGTTTCTGCTTTTTGAGAGACTTCTCAGAGACAGATGATTGACTTTACCTGTTGTTGCTCTCCATAAATTACTTAAGTGGTGCTCTCAGTTTTAGCTTAGTTAGCTCCAAATCTGGCTGTGAAGGAACATTTGTTAAGGAAAACTGAACACACCCATCCAATCCTCCTTCTACCAAGTGTTTCTTCTTGTCAGGGGCACTGTTGCAGATCTCACACCAACACTTTTGTGAACATAAGATGAATGCAGAAAATAATATATATATATATATATATATATATATATATTTGAACAGAGAGTGTCCTTTAGCTTGCTGGGAAACAATGCTGATGTTGTAACCACTTGAGTGGCTAGGTTTGAATGGGTTGCTGAAATAAAAGCAAAATAGCTTCTTGCCTCTGTTTTGTAACATGCAATGCCCAAGCACTGCTGTCGGGTCCCCACTGCCAAATGCTGCTGAATGCTGGAATTCACCCAGTTCCCCTTCAGCTTCTGAAATGCTCCATGCAAGTACCTAGGATTCACTACAGAGTACTGTGAGTTGCATGAACAGTAACAGTATGATGGAGAGAAATGTTTTTAAGAGAATAAAAAGTCAGAAACGAAATGTGTTAGGGAAGCATCAGAATGTCCATTCCCAGCAGGCCTTTGTTTCTGTTTTGGTGAGGGTTTGCAAAGTGCTTTGCCTTCCAAAGGAAATGTAGGGTCCTCCAGAATAAACTTGTAATCTCAGCCAGTTTATGGTTTTCCATCACCGCTTTCTGAATACAGCTGCAGTGGATTGCAAAGCCCCTGTGATTCAGCCCTTTTGCCTGACAGTCTGCAGACAAATGCATTCACTTTCAATAAAGGTCATAAGTTAAAGGGAAGCAGGAGAGCTATAAAATGAAAATGTATGCTATCTGAAACACTGACAGAAACAATATAAAGCAGATATTGGTAATGCAATGTAAACATTGGATGCAAGCCCAGCAACAAAGCTGGAAAAACAGCATTTCAGCTAGCACAGCTCAGAAAGATGAACAGAAACTATGGGAGAGTTTTAAGCCTGTCAGCCTCTGTTTTGCCCTTATGGTTTGAAATTGTAGCAGCAGGGGTTCTTGCTTAGAAAGGCCATCTTTCATCTCCATGCTGCCAGGGACTGTGAAAGGCATCACATGCATATTTTTCCGTGGGCACTTTGAACAATGAGGCAAATCAGAAGGGAAGGTGTAGCAAGGACTTCTTTGAAAATAAGGAGTGAAATGATGTGGGATAATAGGTGGTGAGCTGGAAACCTGCTTGCAGACCATGCCGTGCAGAGCCAGGCCTGTTTTCATTTGTTGCTGCTTTGTGGCGGAGGCATATTTCACTGGGTTAATGGCCCCCTGTTTTCATTGAGGATGCTCACTTGCCATGTTTAGAGTTTATTTAAAGTTTGATCTATTTACTGCTTATTAAGTAGAGGATTAAGCACTACTCTGTGACTCTTTGGTCTCAGCTACAAAAAGTTCAGTGTAGAATTATTGATTATTCTTTCTATGTTTAAAAATACTGGTGGATTTCCATTTGTCTCTCTCCAAATGATGCTGTGTTTCAGCTGGGATTAATAACACTTTGTTCTTTCATCCGAAAGAAGTCTGAAATGTCTGCACTCTCTCCTGGTGCTAAAATGATGGCCCAACTTCAGTAGAATCACTTTCTACTCATGTTTGGATCAATTCAAAGCCTCCCACTCTTCTCATTTTTGCACATTTCTGCCTCTGAATTTTAGCTGGTAAGTGGTAAAGGTCAAAATGCCAGTGAGATTCAAACTGCTGTTTGAGGTCACATGTACATATGCTGAATTTTCATTTATTTCTGCTTTCAGAATTAGCTTTTGTGTATGTGTGCAAAGGCCGACTAATAAGCATCTAACAGTGAATGTATGAATTTGAATGAATGAACACCCATTTGCATGCAAAAAGACATGTTTTACATCAGCTCCAGTTACAGCCTTGGAGGCAGGAGTTCAAAAATTGTTACTGAAGATAGAACTTTAAAACAGGGAGAATGGCTAGAGGCTGGAGACAATTCGATATGATGCCTATAACGAATGCCAGAGCTGCCAAGAAACAGTGTCCACAGTACCAAAGTTGACTTGCATAAGGGTAGTCAATAGCAACATTGTTATGGGTTGTTCACTGAGTAATGAATTTCACGTTTTTAATGCCTCAACCATCATGAGATATACTATTACATGGCCAAAGGGGATTGATATGAGCAGTGATTAGATCTTGTGACCTTTGAAGCAAATTCAGGATTAGAGATGCAACATGCCAAACCTGTCACCAAGTGTTATGCTAATCTCCCATTCACTTTTCTGGCATTTCCCCTTTCAGGGTGATGGCAAACGGCCAAGGGCTCTGAGGAAGGTGGAGCTGTCCCCCCCCAGAATGCTAGAAATGGAGAACAAGAAAATTTTGTTATCAAGCAGAAATAGGTATGCTGGGGTTCAGACCATGCTGCTATCATTTTTCAGGTCTTTGTGAGAGAGACTGGAGGAAGGACTTCATCTTAAGTTTTAAGATTCCCCAACAATACAAGGCAAGCAAACCTAGGGGTCTCCAAGTGAAATAAGAGAGGAAGGCTCTGAGAAACTGTTACAGGTTAGTGGACCTGGAAACCCAGGAAATAGGGTTCATCGTATGTAATGTGCAAGAGCTGCTGGGACAGTATCTTCTGTCCTGCAGTACAGATGCCCTTACCGTGAAAAATGCCCTTACCATGGACCCTGCAGTGACAGGCTTAAGGTCTTCCTCCTTCACTAAGTTGTTTTCCCAACTTTTCCAGAGAAGTTTTTGATTTTGCTGTCTGTCAGTAGAACATCCATTGCCTTGATTTTGTAGGGTTCAGGTGCTTCTCTTGCATGGGCTCAGATGGAGGGTAACATTTCATTACAAATCCACTGTGACTTGCAGTTTCCTGTTTTCTTCCATTGCTCCTGGGGGTAGTGTTGCAGATTATTTACATGCCCTCTTACTAGCAAATGTGTCCTCCTGTGTCGAGCAAGCAAACCTCAGCTTTTTAAACAAAATTTCCTCCACAAATGTTGGCAATTACAAAGTAATCAGAAAGCATGAACTGCAAAAACTAAGTTTAAAAGCTCATTTAACAGAACAGAAATATGAAAATAAAGATGTAAATCGTTAAAAAAAAAAAAAAAAAAAATGGGGAGGGAGGTCTAGTCAATTTTTGAAGTCCTTGATTTGTAACAAATGTTTTTCTGTTTACATTCTCCTTACAGTAAACAAGTAAAGTAGAAGATAATGTCCAAGGACATTAAAAAAAAAGACTCTTGGAAGTTTCTAGCTGAGAAACGAAAAGGAGAAAGAGAGGAAAAGAGCACTGAGAGGAAAGATGTATTTAAAAAAAAAAAAAAAAAGAGTAAAAATCAAACATAGTAAGACAAAAAGAAGCAACAGAACTAGGGAAGGTACCACTTAAGCCCAAGGAAGATGGCTTCAAGGAGGCTGCTGGAGCAGGGGAAGGTCCCTGCAGTCTGCCGTGGAGTTTGTCTGTGTATCTATATGCAAGCAATGAACTCTGCTCCCTTCCTGCTGCTAAGTGATGAGCAGGGGCCCAGCTCCCACAGCTTGCCTGAAATCCTCACAGACCTGTGAGGGGGTATGGTCCCTTCTAATCTTTCAGACCTTGGTATTTTTTATCACCCTGCCAAACTTTCAAGCAAAACAGCCAGCTCTTCCGCTCAGAATGGTTAATGCTTTCCTCATCCTACAGAGTGTAAATTAGAGGTGGACCAATTCTGAAGGGTAATGATCAACACATTGGGCCTGAATTACTCAGCTCTATGGTTTGCCTTCAAAACTGATAGGAGAGCATCAAGATTGCTTAGAGAAAATCTAAAACTGCTGGAGTAAGAATGGAGATCTGGGACATCATGGGCTCTTAAGGTCAATTTGCTTTCAGTGCTGGCCAATCTGTGCCACTGGAAGAGAATTTGGGATGCTGGTATTTGCAGGGCTTGGAGACCCTCTTGTGCCCATGGCCCTTCCTGCTCATTCCTGCTTCAGCACTGTGAAGGCATTTTGCTGCACTTGGAAGAGAATAGCCTTTACAACAGCTCAGTGGGAAGCAACTGAGACGTGTGGGTGGTGGGAGGGCTCTCTGGGGCTGGAAAAGCTGCTTTCCCTATAGCCCAGCAGCACAAGGCTCATCCCCACCAGAGAGCACACATCAGTCCAGGTCAGAAGACTGCCAATAGGAGATGCAGACTTAAAAGTGAAAATGACATCATTGGTTATATTTTTAGCCATTGCCTTATTTTAAATGGTTACTTACAAATGTAATTTTAAGAAGGGTTGATCAATATGTTTGTTTCCTTCTCATACAAAGCTGAATAAGCAACTCATACAAGAAGTATATCAAGACTTGTTAATTTTCCTCTGATTCTGAAAAAAGAGAATTTTCCCTATAGACAAGATACTTATTATAGTAATAAATAACTAATGTGCTGAAAGCAGAGTTTGAATTCCTACTGCTGGCTTTCTGTCAAGAATGGCTGGGTATACACTTTTAATGTAACTTCAGAAGACTGTTCCCTACATGCATGTGTAACTTAGAGTTCTTTAGGATGAGATGTGTGTGTGCATGTATGTTTGTATATGAATGTAGAGATAGCACATGCATGTGGATAAACAGATTAATCCCTCTACCTTGTGTATACATTATATATATTTAAAGAACCACAGTGCTGTAGGGATGTGGCGTCTATTTTTAGCATGGCTGAAATGCAGCCATCATTACAGGGTGGAAGGAGGAGGACCATTAGCAAACCATTGTGCAGGAAACAACAATTTCAGCCAAATGCATCAGGCAAATTCTTGTTCATTTGTGAAACCCAATGCTATCTTGAACATGCAGGTAGTGAGGAGGCAGATGGTGGGTTAAACTGTGTGAACATCTAATCTACACAAACACACACTCTTGTTATCCTTGCTTTATCCTCCTTCTCATGCATCTGTTTCAGGCAATTGTTTATTTCTGGTTTTGGTGGAAAAATATTGTCCTTGAACACTGTGAAGTGCTCTTATAGTAAGAGCCAGAGAAGGATGTTTTCATTTGTCTGGAACAGTTACTATTATTTTCTTTCAGATATCTGCAGCACTCAGCACCAAATTACTCATCTTGGATTTGGGTTAGTGGGTGATGATGTGATACAAATTAATAATGATATGGTACTGCCATGTGTACGTGAGGCAAAACTAAATAATTCATTAAAAAAAATAAAAATAAAAGGATTTTCCATGAAAAGCTTATACATCTAGCAAGGCAGGGTGGCTGTGGCCTCTCTATGAGTGTGTCTTTTTTTGCTCTGTACAGCACTATGTGTTTTTTTCTTACATTAGAAATTTCCATCTTTATCCTAGCAGACTTTCTTGAAGGCTGGGGAGCATCCCCTGTCCCACGTATGTTAGGCTGGGAGATAGGCCTGGATGCAGCCTCATTTAGTCAAAAACAAAACCCAGGAAAGCACAGTGAGGAGGCGTTTTTCCAAACTTCCTCTGTGCCCCCAGTGTACATCCAGGGACCGGGGTCCAATACACCAAGGCAGCACCAAGGCTCTGCCAGACACTAATGTAGGGGGGAATAAATGCTGTCATCCAGCCTGGCTGCAACTGCATGATCAATGCCAGGAGGGTGGGCAGGGGGCTGCATGGATGCTGGGGTCTCACATGTACAAGGACACATGTGGGACAGTGTGTATGTCTTTTTGGTGGTGGCACAGGACACATTCCTCCTCATGCTGTAGAATGAAGTATGTGTAGCTCCAGGGATATAACTGCTCCGAGGGTGGGGGAACATAAGATATCCTTGCAAGGCTGCAGAGTAAAATATGTTTAGTGCAGAAGATCAGCGTGAACTGGGGAAAAAAAAGTCTGTTAGGAATTTTTTCTTATGCCATTTTTCTTATCTTTAGAGCCATACTGTGACTATTTTAAGTTAGTACACTACATATAAGCTCACTTCTCTGTTGTTTCTTTGGTTGATTGGTTGTTTTTGTAAATGAAATGGTGTCTGTGCTTTGGAAACAGCTTTGAAGTTAATCGAACTGTATATAAAAGGCTGGCACATATTTCACTTTAATATGCCACCCCATTCTGCAATAGCAGCAGCTTCTCATACAACGGGTAGGATGCTGCTCTCATTTCTATCGGTATGAATCCAGAATAACTCCACTGCCTTTGATGTCAACGCATGGCAATGAGAACCTGACAGCACAGCGCTCTCATTCATTCACCAGCTGCCACCTATGACTTGTTGGTTGCATGCCCCTACCACCCTGTTTATTTTTTTTATTTTACATGCACCATGTGGCATGCCAGAATGAGTTGCTCTGCCTGTATGAGACTTCTTGAACTGCCCAGAGCAGTCCTGCCTGCTGTGGGCTGGGCAATCATCATCGGAGCAAAAGCCTTCAGACTGCTGGGCTGATGGGAGGCACTGAGCAGAACAGGCTCCGTACCAAAGTAGAAGAAATTTTAACACAGCAGACAGCTATATGTATGTTATCTTGCCTGATGGTTCAGGAAAAAAAAAAAATAAACAGGGTGGTAGGGGCGAAAAAAAAAACCTTCTTGTCTGAAACCTTTACAATCTGAAGAACAGGGATGAGTCATCTCTTCTAAAATTTCTAAGTCACTTCAGAGCCCTCAGGATCCCTTTTTTAAAATTCTGGCAGCTAGATTTGCTCTGCCTCATACACTAAACCTTGCTGAACCAGCTCAATATAGTCTCAGAATAGCACTGCAAAGTGGAAACTCTGTGCTGTTTCTTATTTCTTGAATACGAATTTGACAAGAGATGTAAATATTAGGAACAAATCCAGTCATCATGATTCCTCCATGAATTTTCTGTCCCAACTGCTAGTAAACTTTGCCTGTGTGTGCAATTAAATAATGCCTGCTCAGGCAATGGAATTAATAAATCAGTATAGATTGATGCAATGCCATTTGAAAGCAGTGCCCAGTCTCACACTGATGTGGCTGACTCTGGACAATAAGACAGTGGAAATGTTTTTTCTGACAGAAGAAAGGCTGCTCTGTAATTCTGCTCCTGTTGTTTCATTATGGTGCACGTAAATGCTTACCATTCTCCTGCATCCACTGAAAAGCATTTTTTTTTTTTTAGTAGATAAATGAATGAAGATCTGGGCAATATTTTGGAACCACATCACTATATTTATTTTCTATTACTTTAGTCCAGAAGCGTGGCACAGAAGCTGTATCTGCTGTGAATCACTGTGTCACTACCATGATACAAAGCATATGTTTCTGTGCTTTGAAAGAAAGCTCTGTGCCTTTGTAGTTTCTTTTTCAGCACACATGTGCAAGAAACTGTTAAATAACATGCAAAAATGCATGTAAAATGACTACAGAAAGAACATGACTCTATCTTAAAAGGAAAGAAAAAAATGGACCTATAAAGACAGGAGTTCCTTTACAGGACCATATATCATAAGCTTATGACTGCAGGGTATAAAAGTCAAAATTGCAGGGAGTGATGTGCCACAGTCAGAAGAAATCCCATCATCAGCCTCCTGGGATATCATTAAACTGATTCAGGACAAGATCAAAATGGTCTGGATAGTCATTTCCAGGGTCATATTGATGATACCCATCCAATGGCCCCAGCATCACCAAAGCTGCAAATTAAAGGGGAGTTGTCAAAAAAAAAAAAAAAAACACAAAAAAACAAAAACCATCTCATGGAACCTTAGACCACTGGTTTGTGTTAAAGACCTATCTTCACACAAAGCAAACTACATGACACCTTCTTTTTTAAAAAAAAGTGTTGAATGTTGTTATGCACACTTATCAAAAGTGCAGACTACCTTAAGATATATCTTAGCTCAGCTATCACTGGCATATCTCATTAATATTTTGATTTATCAGACGAAGGGACGGAAGAATGAAGATAGGCTTAAGTGAGAGCAAAATGATACCAGTAGCATGTGCCTGTTGTTTGGGAAATGCAGTGTTGGCAGAAGAACGAATAGAATATTTCTTCTGTATTTATATTGCTACAGTGCTTTCCAGTTTCTGATGCCAGCGGTGAGAGGTAGACCACTGAATCACTTATTCGAATATAACTTGTTCTGGTTACCAGAAACTACGCTCAGACAAGTGATTAGAGACATATCTACTGGGTATTACACTAGAAAATAGAAGTGAACAAGAATACATTTAAAACAATACATAAACCATTCTAATCATTTGTCCCATATGAAACATTTAAGTTAATGTCCCTTTACAATGCCCTGGCCAAACTGCTGTCATCTGAATCAAAATAATTCCATTGACTGCCATGGCATTGCTCTTGTTTTCACTAATGGACCTGGGGATAAGCCTGGTCCTCATCTATACTTGTACTTACCCAAGGCTACAAGAACCATGTTTCAGAAACTCAAAGCTATTATTTGACTAAAGTTGATTCTTAGCCAAATATTGATTCATCAAATTGGTTGCTGTGCTTTGATTAGAAGAGTGTAAGACCCAGTTACTGTAACTACCAAGGATCAGAGTTAAAGATATTATTCCTTCCTTCTTGGGAATGAAAGGGCCCATGACAATAGAAAAAAAAAAAAAAAAAAAAAAAAAAAAAAAAAAAAGCTATTTTTGGCTGCTATTTGGTTGCCATTCTTCTGATCAGTTTGGCATCATTTGACCCTGTGTAATCTATGAAATTCAAGAGGCTATGGGAGCTTTACAAAAGACAGATATTTGTCCCCATACAGATAGGATATTCCTAAGTGATGGGATTTGGAATTTATGTATTTATTTTGGTAGTGCATGGATTTGAGACTGTTTAGCCTGTTGGGGTAATCTGTGACTTTGGCTAGAATACTATATATTGCTGCTTGGTAGGATATGAACCTACACAACTTCCAAGCTGTGTACTGCATCCATAGGTATAAAATGAGGTTCACATACCATCTATGAGCTATTGCTTGTAAAACAGCTCAAAAGAGATGATATTGCACTGTGAGCTGCAGATGCTGTATGCCTCGTTGAGGAGATGTTATAATGACCTTTTCTTCCTGTGCTAGCTGCAGTAATCTAAATAAAACTATTCAGACTACAAGCATGTGTGAGCTGTGAAGATGCATAATGCTCGGTTTCATGGAGTAACATAACAGTGTTGGATGGGAATTTCTAATGCAACTAGGGACTTGTGAAATTTAGAGAAAAAAAAAAAACTGTTTTCAGTGAAGGAATACAATAAACCATGAGAATTGTTCTTGCTGTAGAGCAAATGAGGAACAAACTTTCCTATCAGGCTCTGTGAATGCTCTTTGTCAGAAAGCGCATAGATTGAATGACCAGACAAGCCTCTTTTTACAGTGACCCTGATGTCAAGATTGCTTTCATTTCTCTCATGTGTTGAAATAAATGGAAAAATTCCTGTCCGCTAGTGAGTACAAGGGAGCTACAAGCTTCTTGAATAAGCCTTCTAATATATGTTCTTTGATCAAATTCTGCTTTAGACAATTATAATGAACTAAAAAATTAGAAAATAGATAGATATATAAGTATACATATATATATATATGGTAATCTTTAGTGTATCCTCAAAATTTCAGCTAATTAGTTGCCTTAAGATTTCTGCATTGCTCTGAGTGTTCTCACTCTTTGGTTGTTGTGGTTTAACCCAGAAGGCAGCTCAGCCTCACACAGCTATTAGCTCACTCCCCCTAAGTGGTATGCAGGAGCAAATCAAAAAAGGTAAAAGTGTGAGAACTCGTGGGCTGAGCTAAAGACTGTTTAATGTAGAAGAGGGAAAAAAAAATAAAGAATACACAAAGCAAGTGTTGAACAGCACAATTACTCACCACTGCTGATCACTGCTAGCCAGACCCTCAGCAATGGCAGCCCCCTGGCCAAGTCCCCCCACTTTTATGGGACACCCCTGTGGCCGGTTGGGGCCAGCTGTCCTGGCCATGCCCCCTCCCAGCTCCTTGTGCACCCCCAGCCTCCTCGCTGGTAGGGCAGCATGACAAGCTGAAAAGGCCTTGGCTTTGTGTAAGCACTTCTCCACAACAACTAAAACATGGGTGTGTTATCAGCATTATTCTCATCCTACATCCAAAGCACAACACCATACCAGCTACTAGGAGGAAAAATAAACTCTATCCCAGCTGAAACCAGGACACTGGTAACCTTGCTCTCACAGTTAATCTTGCCTCTGTTTTCTCAGCTTGACATTCTACTGTGTTCAGGAGTAACCTGGGGGCTACTTGTCCACCCTCAGATCCTCCAGCACTTTGGTGGAGGTGACAAAATTTACCACTGTTGTAACACTTCACAGAGATTTTTAACAACAGTGAATTAAACTACTAACACTTAAAATGATGGCATTTGAAAAAGATAGGAGAAAGGACTGCTGAAATTGGCTCTTGCAGGAGAGAATATACAACTCACAGCAAAGCGTTTTTCATTAAAAGTACAGGATATTGGGAATATAATTATCACCTAGGTTTCACTCAGATGCATTTACTTTAACAACTTGTTTCACAGGGGCAGATAAATAATCGTTGTATGGAGGTGGATTTTAGATTGATTCCTGCAAGATAAGTATAGTGTGGATAAAGAGGCAAGGAGAGAATGTTAGTCTTCAGTTTATCAACTATTTATATTTTTAAAGACTACGAGAACAGTGATTCACTCTATTGTACCCCAGAGAAAGACTGAAGATTGACTTCCTTTTTCACCTTTCAGGCCGTAAATGTAGGCTGACAGTAATTAGTAGACAGTGGGTGGCTTCTGAGCATGCCTAGTGTGGAGGCTTGCTTTTTCCAAAAGACAGTTTCTATCTCGAGGAGGGAAAGATGGAATAGAGTTGTGCTGCATCACTCTCTTGCAATCTGTTCTGGCACAACTCCTTGTGCTGTGCGAGGGAGTTCAGCCATCCTGCAGCATTGCCTTCAGACAGGAGAGAGGACTAATGAAGACTGAGGACTGAAGGCAGCAGAAAGAGCTGAAAATATTGTAGTATTTTAGGAGGTGATATATGGCACTACTGTAATACTGTAATGTATAACCTCTTGCTTTGCATGAGACTGGTGATGCTGGAATGAAATGCTAACCTATTTTCATAGCAAGATATATGTGAGAATCCTTGAGGTCTTCCATTTACTGGAAAAAAATAAAATGTGAGAAAATAAAAAAATAAATAAAAACAGAGAAAACCTTAAGTGCTATTGTTTGAGAGAAGCAACCTTCCCCGCCTGTATTTAAGAGATCGATCTCTGTGTAGCTCAGCTGATTGTAGGCTTTGCTTTATCATCACTGCTGAGCCTTCAGTTGGACTGGTTCCTAGAGCTAAAAGCCTGAAGCTTCCAGAGAAGGGGCACACTTGGCCGCAGTTGCTGATGGTGTAGCACCTTTCAGGGTAGCTTGCCTCTGAGCAGTCAAACTGGAAATTTCTTCAGAGTCTAGTGGTACAGTTTGCACTTGTCTTTAGCAGCCACCTGCAGAGCTCAGGTTTTAAACCAGATTTTGAGCATCAAGGAGAGTAGCACAGTGAAAAATAAATAAATAATCTTCACTTTTACTTTTTAATTTTTTACTCCTTTTTCTGTTTACGCTTTATGGAAAACTCCATGGATGGCATTCACATTGGGCTTGCAGCAGCAAACTATGTCTTACAACAAGGTTTGCTGTGCCTGTGCTCTCCTGTGTCACAGGGCACGCTGAACATTTTGATAGCAAGCTGCAGAAGCCGTGTTAGGCTGGCAGCAGCATAGTCACAGACCAGGTTTCTTCTTAGCTGCCAGGGAAGCAAGCAAGAGGCAGTGTAGCTGTTCAGGGCAGGGTTGAGGAACACGATGATAGGTCCATTTATCTGGTGTAGCTCAGCTCTTGGAAACACGGAGCAGAAGCCTCTGGTGACTGTGTTACTATAGAGACAATGCCCAGTACCACTCGCCGTTTTACTGCAGTCAGCATCTTGCATGAATAAACTCTGCCAGAAGACTTCTGTTAAGTATTTTCTCCAAGATGGAGGTCTTGCATGACATGCAAATATGCAGTCAGACACTCTCCTTATTAATCTTTACACAGAAATCATGCAGGTTCCTGGTTTCTCAATGCAGCATGTCAGCTCTGCTTGAATTTTTTCCTTCACAAGATTGATTTAAATGACAGGTTAATATTATGTTCCCCCAACCTATGTGTGGGCACACAACTCCCTGCCTGCAGCACTTAGCTGGTTTTTCTACAGCCTAATTATCGATCACTTCTATGATGATTTGTTATTTGTTGGTGGTGGTGGGTTTTGTTTTTGTTTTTGTTTTGCTTCCCTCACATGTTATTTTACTAAATGCTACAACTGAGAACAAGCAAACTAACAGACTAACTGGTCACAGGTAAGAAATCAAATGTCATTCTCTTTCCCCACCCAGTGCCTCCAACAAAGCCATGTGCAAGAACAAGATGTTATTAGTTGGCCACCTAAACTGGTCTGCTGCTGAGCTGGGCAACCAAAATTGCCATCACATGTTACAATTTCCTTTCTGTTTTACACTAAATTGCAGAGACTCGTGGAATTCAATCTGTGCTTCCAGCTGGGTTTCAAAGAGTGTGGGATTTGCATGATCACACTGTCTGTCTGTCTGTCAGCTTCCCTCCTTCTCCTCTATGTGACTTCCGAGTTTGTAGACAGGTTTCAAAAAAGTCTGAAAAAAGTGTACAATGTCACAAATACAATTAAGTTATTGCATATATTATGAGCACTAGAGGCAGGGCAAAGGGAGAGAAATTAGCACCACAGTTTCAGAGAATGCAGTAAAATCTGATTAGTACACAATTTGGCAGTAATCTGTGGCTAGCCAGCAGTCATGTCCTGTTGAGCTGTGTGTGATGCTTGGCCAACTTAGTATGCGTATGCATGTGTTGGTTCCACAGAAAACATAGGGAGGAAAGCTGGGCTTACTGCAGCAGAATCTAAACAAAGGGGTTTAGAAATTTCTTTAATAAAGTTACTGAAATCACTCTTCTTAGATATTTAATATTTTTTAAAAGAAAATATTTGTTCCTGGAATTCTGTGAATATAAGACACTGTTTTTATACAACAACAGTTTCTAGCTTGTAGGCTTTTGATGAAAGCTTTGAAGCAAGACCTTCAAATGAGTTTCAAAATAAAATAATAATTAAAAAAAAAAAAATCACAAAAATTTGTTCAATAAAATCACAAAAATTCTTCAATAATTAACTTTAACTAACTTTAAGTAACAATAAGGAAGGAACTTTATCAAATATTCTACAGTATGGTAATACACCTGCAACCAAGCTGCTTGCCCAGTGACTTCCATGAGCTGAATTCTGCAACCCTGTGAGCTGCTCTACAAGTAGAATAATTGATATCACAGGAGCAGATTGTATGGAAGAAAAAATTTAAAGCATTAAGTGAGCTTGTTTTTCAGAAAATGTGCTTCTCTCCCAGAAAAAAAATCTGTTTAATGAGTTGGTGGGAAAGCAAGTCAATAGCCTTACACATAAAATATTGGCATAATGCTTGTGGTTACCAAATAGTACATATAGATGTAATAATAAACTAGGAGAAGAGCAATTTAGGCTCTAAAGCTAGAAAAAAATATATTTTACTGTATTTAATCTTCATTTAACTTCAAGTTTGGGATCAATATTTTTCTTGCATGTGGGCTGTATTTAAGTAACAAATTTTAAAAGCTTTCCCAGGTTTCATAGTGTCTTCAAGACTGAAGACACCAAAAAGAATATGTATTGTGTATAGTTTATATATAAGCTTAGAACTAGAGAACCACCACTGATAAAACAAAGTACATATATGTTTAGAAGCAGTGAAAAAAAAAAACATAAAAAAAAAAAAAAAAAAAACAAAAGGATTTTCCTTTTAACTTTCATATTTAAGATTTTTTTTTTTCCCCCCAGTGGTATTTCCTCTCTTTTTGCTACTTACAATTTTTTTTTACTAGTAGAAGAAAATTTATAAGGCAATTCAGATTCAGACAACCACATCAAACTAAGCAATAAAATCATAAGAAAAGCATTGCTGCCAGCAAGAACCAAATATACTACTCATTATCTCTTCTGACAGTACAGTTGGACTGTGAAGTTTTTGCTAACATCTTGAAGGCAGCTGAGTCAGATTCCCAAAACACTGCAGGTGCATAAAACCCATAGACAGAAACCTGTTCATTGCTCACTGAGGCTTCTTTCATGGCCATGGTTTGTCAGAGGTTTGTCAGTGACTGTCCATACCACGTGGAGGGTTTTTCACTTGAGCCTCACTGACCACACGGAAAGTTAAGCATACAGAGAATATGTAAGAAAACTAGGGCTTCAGTCAGCAACTATCTACTTTGGTATGTTATTACCTTATTGGTTAAACATCAGGGAGGGTGTACACCAAATGGAGGACAATTGCAAAGATGCTCTGGTTCACATTTATACCAGAAAGTATTGGGAGTTAAAATGGTTGAAAACCATTTAGCAACATGTTAAGGAGCAGGAAGCGTCCAAGGCAAAGCCTTGCTACGCAAAAAGTGATGAATTTGCAAGAACTGTTTTTTTGTACGCTGTTTCAGGTATTAGACAGCTTGTCTAGAGGCTTTGCCCTTCTCTTACAGCCTGCCCTGTTCCTATCATCAAGTTGATCAATACATTGTTTTAAAGAACCTACCATATTCACCATCAGTCACAGGCTCACAAAGGGACTAACGTCAATACTGGACCCAGTCAGGCCTCTTGGGTAAGGCTGATCAGTGCTCTCATTTAGCACTTAGCATAAAAATGGGAAAACAGCATGAAGGGATAAAACTGTGGACAGCAGAAGAAGCTGAGCTGCAGTAGTTTGACTCTCCATGAACATTGTTAATTTACAAAATATCTCCACGTCAATTTCAGTTGGAAATATTTGTAAAGAAAATAAACCATAATTGTAACCGATTGTTTGTAGCTGGCCCATAGAATTTTTTGTTAATGCATTTGCTCAATTTGCATACTGAGGCACAGAGAAAGTAGTACGAAATGATGCTTCAGAGGCAATACTCAGGGCAAAACTGTTTGTAGTCCCTTGACATATTTAAGAACAGAACACCTTATTCGACAGTACTTGTAAGCATCTGAATAATGGAAGGTATTAATGATTCTGTACAATGACACACTGGTTTGTTGTGCAGATCTGGAGAGAACCGAATGCTTAGCAAAATCCCACCAAGCTTTTTTCACTATGAGAGCAAGAATGCATGGCACAATCTCCTTCTCTTCTGGGACTTTGTCTTGCATGCTTGAAGACAAGCATTTTAGAAATCCAGCACAATTTGTATATTGCTCAGAACAGGTTTACAGTACCCCACTGCAGACATTTATATCAGGGACCTCAGCTGGAAGGCTTCTCTTCTTCATTTTCCATTAAAGTCAACACAGCAGAAAGCAGGGGAACACTTACAGAGCTCATTTCAATTCTCTAACTGCCTCAACTATAAATAAGATTTAAGTAACTTTTCCTGCTATTCCAGTTGTCTTCTGCACCAAGAAAATGAGAGTGGTGGTAAAGATCCCACTTGGAAAACAAGAAGAACTAAATTACAGAGCTGATGTTTCTGACAGTAAGAATTTATATTGAAGAAACATTTATTCATTAATGAATATTTCAGTCATTGCTTGCACGTTTGTGGTACATTCATGTATTTCATTAAATTTAAGTTTTAATATCAGTGAATTTTATTTGATAGAAAACAAACCTTTTGTAAAATGATCCGCATTACAAAATGATTGTGACATCTGTGCTGTTGGAGAACCAGGTGATATTCACTGAGAACAAATGCAAATCAATACTGTAGGATGAGGTTACGGGTCAGCATCTACCAATATGACAAGGAGGCAGAGGCAAAGTAAATGAGCTTTCTTTCATCATGTTTTGTTTTTGTTTCCTCTGGGCATCCTGGTAGTCAATGAATATTTCAAGAAGTAAAATCAAGAGGTTCATCTCCAGTTATATCTTTAGCTACCATTTTATTTGGACAGTTTAGATGAAACACAGCAATGAGTCTGCTGAACTAGCAGTAAAGTGTCCATTCACTTTTGCAGGACTTCACATTCCACTTTTACAAGCCAACACCAGTAGACATGTAGTGTCTTCTGATAACCAATGCCCTTTTGACTTGCCATCAGCTGAGAACTGAAAATTACATTACTCAGTTACTTTCCACACACAGCATAAAACATTACCATAGTTATTTTTTCAGGCATTTAATCTGGTGGCCTGAATTCAAAGGTTCACCTCGCTCATTTCCCATGGCAATGAGTGGAGGAAAAGGGGTGCTGCCCCTGGGTGCTGTCACAGCTCTGAGCACCATCTCATCCTCTCCTGATGACACAGGGCAGGGAGCTGAACAGATTTCCTTCCCAAGTTTGGCATTTTGCTTAGAGGGAATGGCTGTTACCAATATTTGCAGTACATTTTTTAAACGTGACTTGTAATTGTCACTGTTGTGAAATGCAAAAGTAATCATCACCTTAATGCACACACATGCAGCATAGGTAGCAATGCACAAGGACAGACCGTTTCATCATTATGGCTGCTATGAAGACAAGAGATGCAGTTATTGTGGTGTAGACTAGAGCTGAAGCTGCAGAACCACCAGACCTCAACTCTCTTCCCATTAGAACAAGTGAGATTTTTGCAGTGAATTCATTAGGCTGCAGATTAGACCCAATGTGAGCTAAGGCTTGGAGAGATGCACAAGCAAATTGGAAAAGCCAGGCAATAACTGAATAAACTGGACATAAGAATACAAAGTGCAAATATTAAGGATATTCACTTTTCTGGACATGTAACCTTTCAGGACAGGTTGAACTAAGTGAATACAAGTATATTATGTTTTCCGAAGTTAAGACTTGAAGCTCTTTAGGGCCACTTCCACATTTTCAGAACCCCTATGAAATGCTGAACATGTTTTTAAATCATATGGCTCATGCACACCTTGTTCCCTTGGCATACCCAAGGTTGCTTATGCCTTATTCTGGCCCATCGTCCAAACCTGAAATACCTGCCATCAGTCTCAGTTTATAATAACGCCCACAGCTGCATTTCGGGGCTCTGTCTGGGGACTGATGGCTTATTGCTGTGCCTTGGGCCATGTGTTTATACCTGTCAGTCATTAAACCAGCAGCAATGCTCACCCCTGATCATTATTACTGAAGTCAATATCAGGCTAGTTACTAAGCAGATGAGCTTTTATTGAAGTGGTTAGGATGTGATAACTGCATAGCTGCAAGCAAATCAGATCATCTCTATCCACATTATGTATAAAAATAATTCTTCCAGGTGGTTCAAAGCAATTGGCTGTGTGCCTAACAACTCACCTAAGCATTCTGGGAGTGCATAATGAAATACTACTTGTCATGCCTTATTGCTTAATTATTGCTATCAGCCTCCAGAACTTCAGTAAACTCAACATACTGCATAATGAGGTTATTCTAAGCCAGAGGCATTGTATCGCAAATACAAAGAGAACTATACTGTATTATACTGTATATATTATTGCCCCAACATAGTAAACTTTTAAATCTCTTATATTTTGACTAAAAATAAAACCTGTTTATAGTAGACTTTTTTTCCAGTGTGCCTGGATTTTAAATTCTCTGAGATATGATAAACTCCATTTGTTAATATTACCACAGCAAGTTAAAGTGCCTCTGGAGAGTATATGAGCAGATCCCTCAGGCTAAGAGACAGCAAAAAGGAAAGAAAAAGGAGAATGATCATTCTTTCATGCTACAAAATCTCAACTTCACACATTTGCATAGAGACAGCATCTTCCTTTAAAAGAAAATATATATATATATCAATGACATCAAAAAATAAAAATTTAAGGTAAAGAAAACAATTCTGTAACACTAGGAGAAAATCACTTAGAAGTAAAATATACAGGTAGGAAACTGAGCAGAGGAAAACAAATGTAAACAGAAAAATACTGAGAAGACACACCTCTGGTTTTGCTGTTCTCCAAGAACTGAGTACTTTCTGGCAGAATATGGCTAAATGTGGCCTAAAATTTGAAAAATAATTTATCCTTGTTACATCTACCTTTTCTCCCCCATATTTCAAGCAGCTTTCCAAAGCTGAGCAAGTGTTCCTATCTGCATTTTATAAATGGGAAAACGGGAGACTAATGAAGGTTAAAGATATGATTTACCATAAATGCATTTATGTAACAAATATGAAATGCATTGTTTCCCTTGGCAGAGTGTCTCCTCTCATGTTTTCAGAATTACCTAAGCTTACTTTACCCGCTAAAACAAGATTTTACTAATTTTTACTGCTATTAGCAGCAGAGAAAAAAATCAGCTCTTGGAAGTCGAGAAGGATTTTATTCTAGTTTATTTACCATCAAAAGAAATGTTAATTAAATTCTCTGTACAAAATATCACTGTAGATGCATCAACCGAAAATAACCCAGCTTGACTTTCAGTATTTATTAAATTCCACAGTATGTTTTCCTCCTCATGTTCAGGAAAACAAAACAAAACAAAGACAAACTATACAAAGAGAACCAACCCCTAAAAAAGCTTTTTAATGGAAATGTGCTCTGGAAGCCACTAGAAAACAACTCATATGAAATGAAAGTTTTAGTGGCTACATCTAATCAGAGAGCAAGCCAATGCCAAGCTGGAGATCCATCTGATCAGTGCTTGTGCGGTCATTTTTAGTGCAGTAGTGGGTGGACAGGCCAAGCTATCAGTGCCATGGTGGAGAAGTAGAGGGAGGCAGGGGTCTGTAAGCAACCCCAAGAACCATCTCCCCAAATGAGAGGAGTTCAGATATATCACAGTAAGTTCAGTCCAGAAAATGCTTACTCACAAGGGTATCCCATTAGCATTCGGACTTTGAGCGTGCGCTCATTGGCATTGCTTGAAAAGAATCTGAAGAGCACCATGCTGTATAGCAATCCCACAATGTGATGCTGTGATCCTACTTTGGACAAACAGTCCTGTTGATTGCAGCAGAGTTTCTCTCTGTGGTCTGCAGGCCCATTGGAATCTGCAGGAGCTTTCTTAGGGACTGTGGAAAGCAAATCAGAAAATGTAGTCTGTTGTCAATAGTTTAAATTCTGTTTGTTAATCTGCACCACAGGACAGTCTGCACATCTGATAAAGGCTGGAATTGGATTAAAATCACAGGGAGCTGTTTGATCAGTCTCAAAATACTGGAGGTTGTTAAAGGGTGCAATCAGCAGTCACCTTTCAAAGTCCCCAGAGGAGAAAATGAGAGATGTTGCAGGGATCCTGGCAGCCAGGGGATTGCAGAGGTGCTGCCTGTGGCTGATGCTCCTCTTCATGGGGAAGGCAGACAATCACTGCTGAAAGAAGTCATTTGGTAAGTCTGAGGGGATGAGGCAATTCCTTTGGCCAGTGCTCATTTTGTTTTACCCTTGGTACAGTCCCCTGGGTTTTGCTGTGCTGAGGCAGAAGGGGAATCATGCTAGAATCAATATTCTCCCTCTATTTTTTTCCCCACATGATGAATTCCCATCCCACATCTGGGACATTGACTTGCCTGAGGAGAGAGCATGGGAAGAGAAGTGATCAGATTCAATGTTTGGATTCCTACCAAGTCTGTCCAAATTTCATGCTTCAGATGCTCATCATTTACTTATGCGTTTACATTCCAAATTCAGTTGACAATGCCACTGCCCTCTTGCTACTCACCTCTTTCCTCTTTGCTTTTTCCCCAGTGCACGCTGTCTGCGTGCAGGCACTAATCACTATTATCACAGAAAGTTGCACACCATCTGGACATCTTTCTCAGTCAAGCTAAACAAGTCTCTTTCTTGATTTAGTGTTGTTCTCAGTCAGAAACTTTTCCCTTTGATGATATTTCACAATCCCTGATGCTTGCACCCCTTCCATGCTGACAGAAGATGGGTGTTGCCATCAGAAGAGCCTTTCAGGGCAGAGCAGCATGCTAACAGACTAACTCGAGTTTCTGAAAAGTTTATCAGCCCTGATTATGCTTGGAACATGAGAGCCAAAATCCAGATTTCCGAGAACATTTCTGAAGTAGAAAATAGCTCTTTGACCATTTTGCTATAATTTCACCATTTTTTGTAATTTCACAATTTCCTTTGTATTTTGTGACCCAGTCTTTTCCTTTTCTATTCGTGACTCCTCTCAGTACTTTGCTCTGTAAACTGGTTTTAACAGCTTGCTTCTATATATAGTTCTACTGGTCCTTCCACCAGCCTTAATTTAGTTTAGCAGGGACCATGGGCAGCTGCATAATACTCCACACTGAGTTTGTTAATGTCAAACAAGATTGAGACACTAATTGAACCCGAGAAAAATGTTGTGGTCATACTGGAAGTTTGTACCTAGCACTTTGAGATGTTACAAAACAATAAAAAAAAATAATAATAATCAGAGACTGTTCTGAAGACAAGCAAAACTCTTCATTGAATAATTTTTCTATAATTATTTTAATGCTGTTAAAAATAGAAAGTGTGAATGCAGATATGTATAACAATGATTGTGGCCACTAGGACATATGATACATTTTCTCTATGATGACAAAAGCTTCTGTGACTCACTTAGTGCAAATCCTCAAAGAAAACATGCAGTCCTTGTGGTACGCATGTCCAAACTAATAGCCCCATTCCCTAATCTATTAATATATCCTAATAGACAGTTGACATATTATGGTTTGCAAAACTGTGATTCTCTCAGTGAAACGTGAAAACAGAGCTCTGACCACTTGTTGCTAGAATACAGAGCCTTTGTATTATCCAGAAATGGGGATTACATTCTGCCTGTGCAATGTAATTCCATGACTTTGCTTGGAAGGGATATATGCCTTCACATCCCTTCACAAAACTGAGTGCAACAGCAGCACGCTGTGATTTATCCCAGAAATAGCAGCATTTCAGTGCTGGACAAAATCATTGCTATATGTACAATTTTGTATTTGCAGAACTAACAGGTGTATAAAGAAGCTTTACATATAACAGATGGCATTTAAAAGTATACTATTGTGCCACATAATGACAGTATAATAGTGGCCACGGTAAAGTAATGCAAGGTGGTTGCAGTATAATATATCAGATATGGCTAATATAAATAATTATAAAATAAATATAAATCTTACCTTCCTTGAGTTTTGAAGACTAAACTGAGTTGGAATAAATATGAACAGCGAATGAAAAAAAAAAAAAATAAAAAATACCCCAATTATTTGAAAAACAACAAAAAAATAATACTCCTGTATTATGAAATTTGCTTGGTAGAAAAGCTATATTTATGTATTGCAAATCATAGTTTCAGCAACAGCTCTAACATAGCCACTATACTGTATTTGCAAATAATGAAGAAGAGAGTTTTTCTGCATTTCAGCAATATGACAGCAGCATTCTAGCACTACCCGAAGAAGTTATATATGACATTTGTCAATCACAGGTGCCAGACAAAACTGGGACATTTCTTAGAGGGAAATCATGGGGAGACTTTGTCCTTCCCCATGCATGGTTCCAGCTCCAGAAGTGCTGTTTGGGCACAGCAGTGGCAGGACCAGCAGAGAATCCCAAAGGCAGTGGCTGTGATCCTCCCCTCTACATCACTGTGCATGGTGGTGGTGGTCTCTACCCACTCCCAAATTAGGGTGCCTTGGGCAAAATGCTCTGCTTGCTGCCCTCTCTGCATACTCAGGACATTGACTAAATTCTGCAGTGTGACTCTTAGTAAGCAAATCTCAACCTACTACAAAATGCTAGGAATGACTTACTAAATTAAACAGCAGATAAAGTAGAAAGAAAGGAAAGATCAGAGGAAAAACATCCTTACATAATCTTTACTTTGTATCAGCCTACTGGGAGTGCATGGAACAGAGAGATAAATAGTAGAGAAGAAACAAAGGGGAGACTAAACCAAGCCAAAATGATGCTGCAAAATTTTATTGATAGTAATGTTGTTATTAAGCCACAACAGAAAGTGTGAGGAGATAGGAAGGAAGCAGATGGTTAGTCTTGTAGGTGGTCCAAATAAACAACTCTGGTGTTTTGTTTTCAGAGACATGTAAAGTGAAGTTAACCATTCCTTCTGTTCTTTCTGTAAGCATATAAAGTTCTTTGGAAAAAAAAAAAAAAATACAAGTTTTTCTTGCAACTGCAACAGAGAAAGGATTTATGGTAGAAAGGCTAAAGGACATTTTAGTAGAAAGATTAAAACCTGTTTAGGCAGAGTCCCAAATTATTTGAATAGGAATACACTGCATTTCATTGCAATTTTACACATCTTTAAGTGAAATCCAGAGACCTTGAAAGAGAACGAGAATGAAAGGCTACATCAAGACCTTTGCAGAAATTTAGTCTGTGTGCATAATAAACCCTGTGCCAGTGTGCAGAACAGTGCACTACCCTGGATGCAGCTGTGAGTTACGTGAAAACTGCAGAGACCTTGAAGATCTAGCATGTTCCTGGTGCAGGACCATGATCTGCTGGACCTGTGCAGTATGCAGATGCAGCAGTTCCCCAGTTCCCATGTTTACAAACATGACAGTGCACTGTGTGAAATAATGCTAGGATGAATTTCTTGCTACCTATTCCTCTCTGTACAGGAGCAATGTGGTTTTTCTACTGTAGCACGCTCGAGAGAATATGGGAATGGATACATGTAAAACAGCAATATTAGTTTAAGTATTGTGGAACTAGTAGAGCTATCTTATCTCTGAAAAGTATTTTAAAGCAGAACTTGAAACTACATGAGAATATCTTGTAAAATATCTGCCTGCTCTTGGGACCCAGAGGCAGCTTTGGTTGATTCTGACTGGAAGGAAAACCAAAAAAATGTCCTGAGCTCTACAGCACCTCCACATGATTTTGTCATCTGCGTAGCTAGGACGCAGCAGTGTGTGACTGACAGCCCACTGGCATTTTCCCCCCTGTGCTCTCAGTGACTAAAATGACTAATGTCTGACACAGAAGACTGCTGAGGCCCCCCCGGCTTGCTGCTAGGAGGATGTGCTGTGGGGGCAGATGGGCTACAAGCACACACCGAAGCTGAATGTAGGCGGTGTGGTGGCCAACACCACCTTGCAGGAGTTCTCAGCTTCCAGCCAGCCCCAAAATTAAGCAGGTGATAGTGTGAATGTCTCCATTCAGTACCCATGGCTTGATTCTCCTCCCTCTTAAGTCAAGAATGAGCTCTAAAAACGACTTGAAAGGAAGCATATGTTAGGTCTCAGTACTGCAGCACTCCTCAGGTTGGTGTCATAGGAGAAAAATCATATTTTGCTCTTAGGAGCCAGATAAAATTCTGTAATTTGAATTCCTTTGACAAGAATTTAAAATACAATAGAATTCACTCCCTTAAATCCAAGGAATGCCCCATACCAACTGGTCATTTTTCTCTCTCTTGTTCATGAGGGATCATAACTGCTTAAATGAAACTAAAAATCTACTCTGTCATGCTGATTTACATTCTCTCACCATTAGTTTTGTTGATGATGTTTTAATTATAATTCCAGCTTCGTGGTACAATGGATGTCCTTATTATAATCTATCACTGAATTTTAAGCATCATCATAATTATTTCAGGGTCCAACTGCTTAAACCTACTTTATTTCCTCTCTGACAGTGGAGATGAAATATTTTTTTCCATGCAAAGCTATGTGTTTTTCATAAAAAGGAGGATAATTTTAATCAAAATAATTGATTTCTTATTCGTCCTTTTTTTTTTTTAACAGTCAAGAGGAAAATCATTTTTTTCATTTCATTCTCACTAGTGAAATAAAGTATATTTTCACTTCCATCCTTTTTGAATTCTAATTTCTCCTTTCTCTACTGAAAAAAAAAAAAAAAAAAAAAAAAAAAAAAAAAAA
>NC_048926.1:27689780-27709697 GCF_011077185.1 Oxyura jamaicensis | reverse complement strand
AAAAAAAAAAAAAAAAAAAAAAAAAAAAAAAAAAAAAACGGGGGGGGAATTGGCAGTATATATATATATATGCTATTGGAAACTAAAGCAGAATGTTTCTTGGTGTTATTTTTCTCTCACTTTGGTAAAGTTGAAAGTGAGAGAAAATGTTATTTTTAAAAGCAATAGTGTTGCTTTTCCTCACTTTTTTTTCCTAATATTTAACTCCCACTTTTCCATAGGGAAAGTGGGAGGAGAGGAAAACAGCAGGAAGACCACCAGCAGAAAACAAAAACTCTCTTGCATTTAGTGTTTAGAGAATAGTAATTAAAATTGACGTAATATAATTTAAAATACTTGAAATGTATGGCAGCCAAGCAATTTTTATTTACTATGTAATTAAACATAAATTTCAGCATCAAATTAAGTACTTCCCCTCTCAAAATGTCTTTCCCTGAGTCCAAGCTATTTGCTGCTGTCCCAGGCACAGCTCTCGTGGTGCCACCAGCCTGCTGCTGGAGCAGCTCCTTCAGCCCTTCCAGTCTGAGGATGCTTGTTAGGGATGCCTCCCTGCCCAACAAAAAGGTGGAAGACAACAGAAGCTGTTTTTATGAACCATGCAGCCTGGTTCTTGCAGAGACACGCAGGCCCCGTGACTAATCTTTTCATGCCCAGTGGCTGCAGAATGACACATCTGTTCTGCTGGGGTCACTGTGACTTGCAGAGTGTCCCTCTGTGCCCGTGCTCTGCTGAGCTGCTGTGAAGGAGCAGCACACAAAAGAGAACCTGGGGGTGAAAGCTGGACCATGTGGGCATGATGGACCATGTGGGCATTGCTGCTTTTAGGAAATGAGGAGTGTAGGGTCACATATTGGGGAGCATGCACATCGGGAGTAACAGTGGGTAACACTGGGAAGGCATCAGGCGAGGTATGAAATGTGATGGGTATTATTTGCTATAACGTTGGTGGAATATGCTTGATTCCATCATGCAATGGGAAACCTTTTTTCACTGTGTGGGCACTGGCACAGTCTTCATGAACCCGCTCCATGACACATTGTGCAGTCTTCAGATTGACATTTCTCAGTGAAGAGAGTCTATATAAGAGCCTTCTGAACCACTTTACTTTGATTAAGAGCTTATATTGGTCTGAAGTAGCATACATGGATATGTATTTCTTTTATGCTAGTGTAGACATCTGGCCTTGGACAAAGGGCCAGCCTAAGGGTTTATGCATCACTGAAACCTCATTTAAAACTTGAAGACAGGACTTGAACAAAACCTGGATGTTAGTGGGTAACAAATGGCATGCACCACCAAGAAGTATGTTCTAGTTTTAGACTCCAAGTGCTTTATTTAAAACTGACTGTTTACTTTAAAAAACACCATATCCACAAGAAAAATACAGCTTTATGTGCAATGTTCAACTATATTCAATTGTGGGATACCAGTTTGTTATTAAATGCACTGAAGAAACAAAACCAAAACAAAACAAAGCAAACAAAAAGAGGGAGCACTGGATATCAATCATCATCTCTATAACAGAGCAAGACATATTCCATAGTCCACATGAATTTTGCTGTTTCTTCTACTGGAGTGGCACATCTACGTGATTTTGCTGCAGCTAGAAAATTGGTATCCCTTCCAAGCACCGAGGGTCACATGACACTGAGTCAGCTTTACACGGCACATCTCCACATTTCACCCAGCAGTGGATCTGTTGATATGCTCCATACTGCAGCATACCAGTGGGTTTCCAGAAACATAAAGACAGCAACAGAACTGCTGGAGTGGGGTGCCAGCAGGGCCAGACACAGCCTGAGAATGGAGCTGGGAACCTGCAGCTTTCTTGGAGACACGTCCATGAGCTTAAAGCATCTTCTGTTGTCTGACTTTCATCTCAGATGGAGTGGCACTAGCTTGTGAATATATGAGGGCAGAAGTCTGTGTCCCCTGAAGAGGCACAAGACCATTTTCTTCCAGAGGCAGCCTCTGGTCCTTAGGGTTTCACATCTCCCATCACCACAGAGTTTGGCTGTAACAGTTCACCTGTTACCACATGATGTTCTAGTTGCACATTCTTTTACAGCACAATATAAAATAGAGGACTGTCTCAGCAGGCTATTTCAAGCACAGCTGTATTACCTACCTACATGTAAGCATTTTCTTCATTGATGCAATATACTCATCTTGTCTTTCATTCTTCAAATACACAAGCATTTTTCCAGATATATCTTCCTTATTTTTTTCTTAAAATACAGAAAAGCTAAAAAGTAGGTATAATGCCTTTTGTATATGGGCATGCATTTCTCAGGGCAATGCATTTAACCTGCTATGCTTGTGAAGCTTGTGAGACATCATTTTACCTTTATATCAGGGAACCATTATCCGTCTATTTTGCAGCCAGTGAGCAAGACCCCGTGAAAAGTCCCTTCCACACTCCAGATGCTTTTGCTGGTGGTCGAAATGAAGACATGCCTCAAAGCTATATATTGCAGTGGGAGAAGCCAGAAGCTGGCTTCCTCCAATGGACACCATGTGGCAAGTGTTGATGTTGAGGACATCTATAATTAGAATATAGACTATGAGGGTGGGTGTCACACAGGACACGGCCCAGGGAAGTGGCTATTATTGCTAGGTAGGTATCTGCGCCTATATTAATATGGGCCCATGTCCTCTGACTCATGGAAACTGCCAGGTTCAGCAAGGAAACACCAAAGTCATAGCTGGGCTCAGAACGAGCTGTTACTACTTCCTCAGCATCTATGTGATTTGCATTCGTTCCTTCAGCAGTGTCAGCTCTGGCTTAGAAGGAGAGCTGTTGCTTTTTATCACTGTGACATCTCAGCCACCTGACAATGGCTGTAAAAAGGCTTGCCTGCAGTCTACAACCTTCTGTGTAACAGCAGCTCAGAAAATAGTCTGCCTTGGATGCAACATCCCAGCACACCACACCGTGTTAGCCAAGGATCTCAGTGCTGAATTTATGTAGAAGAGCTATTCATATTAAAAACTCTAGGTGCTGTAGGCAGAGACAATGTTATGGACCAGCACTGAGAACAAAGGGGTTTCAGTCCTTGTGGGTGACTGTGTGTAAATACCATCTGAAATGCATGTTAATTAGAATGAGTGCGTTGCACTCAAAGCAAAGTACATATTCCAGGAAAGCAGACCTGAGGTACTCGTTCACCCAGGTAAGCACTCTGTGTTACTGAGGAGCAGGCAGGGAATGTGAGCGGTCAGTACTGGAAGGAGCTGCACACCAAGGGAAGAATGTCTCCTCTGTCAGGGACTAGAGGTTACCTTATAAACCAGACTATAAAAGTATATATCCTTTCCTGGGTCACAGTGAGATATCTCCCGCATCAGTTTAGCCCCATAAAGGAGATGCGTAGTGTAAACCATGCCTGGCTTCTGTCAGTAAAGCAAGAGGAACATCCCAGGGAGGTTATTTATCTCATCCCATTTTAGGGGAGGATAAAACACTTTTAGGAGGTAATTGGATTTAACTCTCTTTGTCAGTATCCAGAGCAGCTGTCTAACTTTTATATGGAAATCCGGAGGAGCCCATACTTTGAATTTGTAATTGAAGATGTTTTCTGATGATATTGCTCCCTAGAGTTGGCCAAGCCCGGTCCAAATTAGTTACCTGAAACTCTTCGAAATTCTGGAACCTTAAGACTATGGGGTGTTAGAAGCTCATCCAGAAACAGCTTGTCCAGAAACTCTGGGGTGAGTCATACAACCACGGGCCTTGAATACAGGCAGAAAGACTGTGTCTGAAGCATCTCATGAAGCAAACTGCTTTCAAACAACAAAAAAAGCCATACAAAAATAAAAAAAAAAACAAAAAAAAAGAAAAAAAAAATACGAGTTTGGTAAGAATATTTAGACTGCCAGTCGCAATGTGGGAAAAAGAAAAAATAAAAAAGGAGAAAAAAGAAAATGCAAACCACGGCTCAGATTTTGCTGCAGTGCTTCGGCGAAGCTCGGGCTGCCGTCCCCGAGCGGCGGGGCTGCCGCTGCCCTCCGTCTCCGGGGCTGCGGGGCGCGGGGGCGCGGGGGCCGCGGGGCTCCCGGGCTGCCCGGCGGCGCTGGGGGGGCTCGGCCCCGTGCCCCCGGGGCGTTGTTCGCACCCCGCGTCCTTCCTGCTTCCGGGGGCCGCCGCGGGGAGGATTTGCTGCAGATGACATCAGCCGTGGATGCTGGAAAAGCAGCGGCGGGGATGCGCCGGCTCCCCCCCTTCCTCCTCCTCCTCCTCCATCTCCTCCTCCTCCTCCTCCTCGTCGCCAGGTCCCAGCCCTGCACCGTCTCCGTATAAAAGCGCCGCCGCCTCCCCGCCCGCCCTCACTCCCTGCCGCCTGCGGAGCCGCCGCCGAGCGGCCCTTCTCCCCTCATCGCCCCGGAGCCGCGGGGCGGAGCGGGGGACCGCGATGGCCACCGTGGTGGTGGAAGTGGACTCGGAGCCCTCCTGCAGCATCCCCAACCCCACCTCCCCCTCGCCCAGCCTCTCGCACCGCTTCCTGGACAGCAAGTTTTACCTGCTGGTGGTCATCGGCGAGCTGGTGACCGAGGAGCACCTGCGGCGGGCCATCGCCAACATCGAGAGAGGTGGGGCGGGGTGGGAGAGACGTCCGTGTCCCTTAGACGAGGCCGGGAGTGGCCATGGGGTGGTGGTGAGGTGGTGGTGATGGCGATGGGGTGGTGGTGCTGGTGGGTGGTGATGGTGGTGGGGTAGTTAGTGGTGGGGTGGTGGTGATGGAGGGATGGTGGTGGTGATGGGGCGGTGGTGGGGAGGGATTGAGGATGGGGTGATGGTGATGGGGTGGTGATGATGGGGTGATGGTGATGGGGTGGTGGTGATGAGAATGATGGGGTGATGGTGATGATGGGGTAGTGGTGGTGGTGATGGGGCGCTGGTGGTGGTCCGAGCCCCTCCCTCCCGCCGTGCACAAAGCCCCTCGCCCCCCGCCGCCCCCGCCGCGCTATTGTGGGGGCTGCGGCTGTCGGCCGCCGTCCCGGAGCCGCCGCGGGGTGGGCGTGGCGCGGCCCGCTCCGCACTGCGGTCCCCGGGGCTGCCCGCCGCGGACAAAGGGCGCCCGCCCCGCCGCCGGGCTTCGGGCAGGGGATGGGGACGGGCACCGGGGGGCGGCTGCGGGGCTGCTCCTGCGGCTGCCCCCCTTCCCCGCCGCTCGGGGGGCGTTTTCCCCCGGAGCGGGGATGCGGCTCCTCTGCGCATTGTGCCCAACTTTGGCCGCCCCGAGCTCTGCAGACGCACGCATCCGTGTTTAATGAAACGGTAGCGAGAATAATAAAACGAGACGCGGGTGGCGAGGCTGGTGTCCGAGTGGGCAGCCTCGCTGTTGTCCAGCTCAGGCTGCCGCAACTCTCTGCCTGTTTGCCCTTCCCTTAAGACGGCGATGCACGAAGGTATCGCAAGAGAAAGAACCGAGTTTTGTTAAGTTCTCGATGCGGTTCCTAGTGAAAGGGATGGCAGTGAGCACGGAGAGGCAGAAAGCCCCGCGGCCGTAACGGTGATGTGAAGCACAAAGGAAATCGCTCCCGGACCCTATAGTTCGCTAAACTCCACTGATAAGTGTTTTTTTTTAACCTGTATCTTGTTCTGGGCTGGTGAAAGCGGAGATATCAGACACCTGCTTTTATTAGAGAGGAGAAAGAGACCCTGAAAAAGAGGGATTTGGCAGCAGCTTTGCCTTGTAGGTGTGGTTCAGCACTCCAGCTAGGACTTCGCTTGTCTCTATTGTTGTTTTCTCAACCGTTGTTGCTGTAGTTGGCGATTTCTCTTGATTCTTTTTCATGGCTGTTTGTAGTAAAGGGCTGCCTCATCACAGCTAACCAGCTTCACTGTGACCTGTTCATCTTTCTTGCGACCATTGTCTCCTAGGGAGAACTACTGAGGCAGATGCTTTGTCATTCAGAGCCTCTTCAGCACTGCACTTCCCCAATTCTAATTTTTGATTGTGTCAGAAGTGAATTGGCTGCATTTCAATTAAATTAATACTATTTATTGAGCAAATGGATAAAAATTTTCCCCTCAAGACATCTGATGTCATCCTTCCTCTGAAGAAATGCTCTTCAGCCTCTTCTTGAAGCTTCTATTGTACAGTTGCTGCTGCATAGCTCTGTTGCTCCTACCTCCTGCCAGTAAGCATAACACCCACTTGCAGTTTTAGATGTTCAGAGGAAACGCTTTGGCCTTTTTATTCATCATTTTGGATTAGAAGTCACCTCACTGCTCCTGGTGTCAGATGATCTGACTGGGATTTTGCCTGCTAGGAAAAAAAAAAAAAAAAAATCTTGATCAAATTTTGAGGTGCATTGTTCTGGACGAGTACACTGGGAGTCTGAAGCCCTGTCTGTGTGAGGCAAATATGGGCTTCACTAATCTTTCTCTTTGGAAAGTACACTGTAGTCTGGACAAACTGTCTTATTTCATCCTTTTCCTTTGTGCTCATCAGAGCCTTAAATGCATATAGGGTTCTTGATCACTCTGCCTCAGTGTATTCTCTGGTACGTCTCTAAGGTACCACCACAGAGAAGTGTGGATTCACGCAATGAACTGCAGAGCAACGTGTCAAAGAAAACATCTGCTGATAAGACATCAGTGGCGTGATGCTACGCAACCCTGTGGAATGCCGAGTCATTTCTTAATATATCATGAAGTAGGAATGGCTTGGCAACCTGCATTTTCAGTAATTACTTTTGGGATGTCATTTTGCTGAGGGGGCAATTCTCCAACCCATTGTCCAACAAAGAAGAAGAGGGGAGTGCGGAGAAAGCTTCAAGATCTTTCCACTGATTTGGCAGATGCTACTGGGTGTGCCCTGTCTGCTGCCTGATCATCCCCATGTCTAGTGGTGTTGCACTCCAAAGACTGCAGAAAGAAAGAGAGAGCCCCAGCTCAGTCATCCTCCCAGTCATTACTTCCATGCTATTAATGATATACATCATTGGATTGACCTTGGATTTTAGTTCTAGATTTACTTCCATCATATTCAAACCTGATCTGATTTTATAATGTACATAATACATTATACTCTGTTACAATGTGCATGTATAATTTTTCTTTTAATTTTTTTTTTTCCATCCAGAATGCTGAATCATGCAGCTGCAAATCTGGTAAATTCTAGCTGAATCCAAACTTCACCTTCTGTGTGCATAGTATGTGTAAGCTGTTTTTTGTTTGTTTGTTTGTTTTCAGTTATTTATTTTTCATCGAGTACTGTATTTTGGACACTGGCTGGCTCAGTGGTCTGACTATGCCTAATCAAAATCTTTCCCCTACCACGAATCTGGATCCACAACAAAAGCGGTTAGGGATGGTGGACAGGCTCTGTCATTAGCAGCATTGCTGAATCATAGTCTGTATTGCTTAATTGACCTCCAGAAAGCTTTTTAGTCTTCCCACACAAGCTTGCTGTCAGAGGCCACCAAGCTGTTATCTTGTCATTTCTTCAGGTCCAGCACTCACTTATTCAACACACTTCAGCTTCATGATCAGCATCACATAACTGGTCATACTTTTCATATGCATAGTACATGTGTGGTGTTATATCATATTTACTTTCTTGCTCTCAAATATTCCAACACCTGGAAAATATTAAAGCTTGCTAAACTGTGGTTGCCTGCCAAAACTACGCCCCAAAAATGTACCATATGGCCAAGAGATTTTTGAGAAATTAAAATAAAGAGACTTGCAGAAGAGTCACTGCCTATGCCTCTGAACAATGATGCATAAGTCAGGAAGTGGAGGTGGTTGATTATAGTTCAGTTATTTTTCTCTGGAGTGGTTATGAAACATACAGATGATACTGCATTTTCAAATCTCTCTAGAGTTTAATATTGCAACAACTTAATAACTGGTAGCATATCCCAGTAAGAAGCATGCTCATACCTTGACTGGACTGCTGACAAGGAAAAAGCACTTGATGAATTATCTTTGCAGAGGCTCCAGGCTCCTGAAATGCAGATACCCATATCTGCATGGAGAACCTCCTCAGAGCTGCAATGGGAGACCAGCAGTGCAGATCTGGTTTCTCTGCTCTTTCTCTTCCTCATCCTTCAGCCCTACAACATGGCTTCTGCCAGAGGGAGGCTTGATGTTTCTGAGAAAGCATGGGAGCCAGCGTTGACAGGAAAGCTATCAGTCTGAAATCCTGACAGTTACCAGCAGAAGTGCCAGTGCTGGTTGCACAGTATGAGGGGTTGGCCGCGCACCTCTTTAAGGTTCTCCAACCCAAAGGTACCTAACCCCAAACGGATTTAACTCAACAACTTCATGCAAAGACATGGCCAGGTTTGTGGGAAGGGGCCAACAGGCACTTCCTTAGGTGCAGTCTCTTCTGCGTTTGCCAGCTAATTTGTATAAGTCTAGTGACATTCCCTTAAGAAAAGTCAATCAATCAATCAATCAATCAGTATGATGTTGGTGCTCAAAATCACAACAATGTCTGGACTTACCTGTACTACAACAGCCTACTCATTGTTTTTGGAAACTTAAAAACAAAACTAGAAAAATACTAAAACTTATTCTCCTGTTAATTGAATTTTTATTTTGATATTTTGATATTGTCATCAAAATATCATGGTAGGAAGCTAAACTTGTATTTTGCCTTCAGTAATTTTGTTTTTCCCGGGTCAAATGTCAGTCCTTAAAATGCTTGATTCCAAAATATACTTTTTCATCATATGTGTCAACAGTATCATTTCCTTAGTAGCTGAGGAGGAAATAAATACATGATGTTTATTAAAAGAAAAAAGATCAAGTGTAGCATTTCTAAATCTCACAAGTAGAATTTTGATACTTTATAAATAAAAGATCACTTAAATTTTAATCTAAAATGTGGGACGCTTCAAAGCTTTTGAATGAAGAAGTCAGCAATGTAATACTTTTTATTTAAATATTAATTTGCATCATGTGAGGTAACATTGTCCTTCTCTTTCAGCTTTGTAAATAAGTGTACTGCTATTTTAAAGTTGACTCAGGGGCATCAATGTCTTCTCACAATGTGGCTGCTAGGTTGTAGGACCAGCAGTCACAAGGCAGGGGCTTTAAGGATTGTCACCGTTTGGAAAGCCAGATTTCCTTTTTTTTTTTTTTTTTTTCTTGCTGATCCCTGTCCAGAGTGCTTCTTCTGAGCACTCTGCACTTTGCAAAAGATGGCTGTGTGGCATGCCAAAAAGAGAGGCTGGTTTTGGAATTTGGAAATATGTAGATAACATGAGTGTAAACTGAGGAACAGTCTGTATATGCTGATATATCTAGCTAGATGTGTTTTTGTGTTTTGAATTTTAGGAATCCGATCATGGGACACAAACTTGATTGAATGCAACTTGGATCAAGAACTGAAACTTTTTGTATCTCGCCATTCAGCTCGATTCTCCCCTGATGTTCGAGGTGAGCTTTTGGACATGTTAGAGAAAGCTTTAAAACAAAAAGTGTTTTTAAGAACAGAATTCATAAATACACTTGGGTATTACATGGACCATTTTCATTTGTTGTTCTTTACAATGAATATTTTTTTCTGTATTTTTAATACATAGCTTGAAAATTATATATATATATTTAGCTTTCTGATAAAACAAAATGTCTGAAATGTTAAACTAATCAGACCTTCAGGTTAGTTTGAGGCATATAACCATGATTACTTTGGTAATAGATATTAATGTCAGGTCCCCATTAAAGTTAACTGAAGCTTACTTTTTGACTTATCAGTTTGTTTCTGCAGCACAATCTGGTGATCCCAGAGACTGAAGCTGCTCCTTACTGTGGTATGCAAAACACAAACAAAAAATAACCTGAAGGTTAGCTCCACAGTTCAATAGAGCTAGAAATGGTGTCACGGCTGTTGTGCAAGTGTGGCTCAAGCTTTGTGTTTCTCCCCAGAGAGCTTGGTACTTTTTCTTGGTATAAAAAGCAGAGGGGTGGAGGGTCTGCCTTGACTCACAGGAACTTTCATTGGCTTTTATGAAGAAATCAGTGCTTTACAAGACTTAGGAGACTCAATCTTCTGCTGCCTTTTCTTCAGCCTTGTCCTTCCTTCCTTTAGAAGATTCATACAACTAAAAAAAAAAAAAAAAATTTAAGTATAAAATTTGGTTTTGTTCTGGTTGCATGGGAATCAAAATGTTTGGTGATTTTTTTAATTTTATTTTTTTTTCCATCTTGTTTCTTGAATGCAAATACTGAGTGAGCACTTATGAAGTTAATTTTGGCTTTCATATAAATACATATAACCTTTTCACAGCAGTATAGCTTGCTTTCTATGGTGAAAATATTGTGGCGGTGTGTGTACTGACTATTACAACCAAGAACTGACAAATACTATAAATTATGGTTTCAGGGACATCTCTTAAGCATGGTGAAAAACGATATGAAACATATCATACTATCCCATCACATTCCTAAGGGTCAGTTGTTACGTGCTGTTGACAAAGAGATCCTGATATCTTGCTAGCATGATAGCACTGACCTGATGGTCTTGAATAATGCACTAAAATGTCTTGTGTAACTAATTCCAGGATTGGTTATAGCAGGTTTTGCCATCATGTCCCCATATCTATAGAGATTCAGCTGGATTTAAGAAAAAGATATACCTCTACGATTTTTCACCTGATTTAAAAAACAACAGAACTGGTACAAGAATATTTGGGGCTGAATTACATGGGATTAAACTCAGGGCTAAAATACTTATCTTCAATTCACATGTCCAGAAGGGAATTTAGCTCAGTGACACCAATCACTTAATTTTACAGAGAAGTTATTCTAATAAATGAAATTTGTAGAATATGTTTTCAAGAAGTGTACTGTAAAGTAGAATATATCTTTAGCATATGTATGTTTTACTTTGGAAACCCAGGGGAAAAAAAAAAAAAAAAAAAAAAAAAAAAAAAAAAAGGGGAAATTTTTTGAACCTCCATCAACAAAAATATACCTGTTATTTTAATATTTTTGTTATCTCATTAAGATGAGCATTTGATAGCATTGCATGACTTAAAATAAAGCGAATACTCTGTATGAATGAAGGAAGATTATGCACCTCTTTTTTTTTTCAAATTTGAATTTCAATTCAATTTCAAAAAAGATTACAGAATTCTCTAGGAATCTTTCTCTAGAAATTGTATATATATATATATATTTGGACTAGACTTGCCTGTTTAGTCTGTCATTGTGTTGAATTACAGCTTAATTGCATGTAACTGAAATTCATCAACATCTCTATGACAAGCAGTAATGAATGTGTTTTTCAGCACTGCTCAATCTTTAAACAATAAGCTGCCAAAATCCATGTTGAAAGAGACTAAAACCTAGAAAAAAAATGAACATCCAGGAATAAAACTAGCCCTCTTGACCATTTTTTTTTTCTCTCAGATTTTGTGTGGAAACCTATTAGCTCCTTTTCAGTCCCATAGCACATATCATAGGACAAGACTTGAGTCTCTCTCTATGGTTGTTTGATGCTGAATCTGCCTCAGGCTCCTTTGTGTTTTCTCAACTATTTGAGAGCAAGGATGGGTGTTTTTTTGTTTTTGTTTTGCTCTGTGGTCATAAAGTTACAAAATATTTGTTTTCTGTTACAATGCACAAATGTTGAATTTCAGTGACTTTGAAACTGGCAACTCATACTAAACATCCTGAAGAGATTGGAAGGACATACTCCTTTATAGCCTCAGAAATTCTGTGGAATTTGGGTAACTAGGTGACCTGTTGTCCAAGGAAAGTATTCATCCAAAGTGATGGGATAGTGTGTGGCATGTCAGATGGGATGTAATTAAACAGCCTTTTTTTCAGTCTTTTGAGACTGAACTCTTTGTGTGACTCAAACACAAGGACAGTTTACTCTTGAGGAAGGGTAGAGTCATTTAGTGAGTCTGTACAGCCCTTGGTACAGTGAGGTCTGAATACTGACTGAAGCCTGTTTGATTATCATGTTTAATTATGATAATCGCATTGCTGGCTCAGTACATGCTTGTATGCTTCTCAAGGCAGCTCGAGGATACACGCAGCAGTAATGTGAACGGTATGACTCGTTCTCCAGGAGGAAGCTTGCAGAAAATTGGGCCAACCCTGTCCCCATGCCATATGCCTTCAGTGTTGAAGAAGAGACATGTGAGAGAAGATGTCTGTCAGAGCATTAATGTGTTTTCACTTGAGGAATATGAGGTGTAATCCTTCTGTTTGTAGTGAATAGCCATGTACATATTGATTTTGAAAGGAACGTGACCAGGTCCCAACACTCTTTTTGTGCTCTTACCAAATACCATGGTATTTGCACATCCTAAACTCAGTTGCATGACAATTTGAGGATGATTTATGATTCCCTGAAAAATAGGATTCAGAATGGAAATGGTAGCAGATCTTTCTGATACCTTGTAAAGCAGCTGAGTTAGCAGACTCCTTAATAATATCAAATCTTGCAGGAATGTTGTTATCAGGTGCTGGTGAAAAATGAGTAACAGAGCTTATTAAATGGTTGCCAAGACAACAGGCAATGTGACTTAAAATGGGTGTTTGCCTCTGTTTTCTCTGTCACGTACTGATGATGACTTCCATCTTATGGTTAGCTTCACAAGGACAAAAAATTCAAACAATGAAATATAATGTATATGCTGGAATAGGAACTGTGTGTCTGGCAATGAGGCAAAGCAAATGGAGGTGGTTGAAATTGCAGCTGTAGCTAGCAATCCTTTCTCAATTAAAATAAATAAATAAATACACACATATATATATGTGTTTCAACTGCATAAAGCTGAGTATCCTGCTTCACAAAAGGCCAAGTAAGTGGATTTTGCATGGAGGTGGAACAACTGAGAGCTCTTTCCTGCAAAACTTCCACACCTGCCATTTTGTCCCTCTGCTTCCACCTGTAGACACTTAAATATTGTATTGGTGTCTATTCAAGCCCTTGTCTAGATAAAATCAGTTTTATTTAGATAGCTGATCAGTACCTCTAACCTTCTTGGTCCCTGGAAGAACTGCTGCTCAAGCATTGTTCAGTGGCTACTTTATCCTTCAACCATGTTTCATGAAGAGCATGCATCTGTGGAAAATGCATTTCCTGCCTGAGCAGCACGAGAAGGTCTCCTGTTGCCCACCAGCCAGCAGCTGGTGATTGCACTGGCTTAAGTGAGTCCTTCCTTATCCATGCACAAGACTTTATTTTCACCAGCTTGCCTGTGGCTAGGAGAAACCTGTCAAAGTGCAAGAGGTTTTTCGACTTGCCTTCTTCAGGTTTCCTAGGGAAGGCTCTTGTTCTCTGATTGCTATTGCCCCCAAAAAGCCTAACACCCTTAAATCTGAAAGGTACAATTTCAGAAGTTACAATTAAAGATTATTAGAGTCCTGTGAAGAGACTTTGGGTTGGGGAGGGCTTTGGTTTTCAACACCTGTAGCATGAGGTTTCCCATTGCTGTTATCAAAGCAGATCTGCATCCAGTTAATATCACACCTAATAGCTTGTAATATGAGCTCGTGGAGTTGCTGATGAAATCCTAAAGGGCAAGGGTTTTGCGCTGTCTTACTATAAACCTCTTTTTTTATTATTTAAAAAAAAAAGAAAAAAAAAAAAAAAGGCTAAGAATTCAAGTTTCTGTTTTGCTTACTCCTACCTAAATCATAGAGGGACAGCAGTCATCAGCCTGGCTCTTTGCCCACCTCTGCTGTGAGATCTGTCTAGATGATGTAGCCGTGTGTGGGTAAGAGAAAGGGGTGGACTCAGATGGTATCTCAGCACTGTGCCCCAGGTGCCCAGGAATTAATTCAGACTAAAAAGTCAAGTAGTTTGGAATGCACATTTAGGGACAATCTATAAATATGATTCTACAACTATTAGAAGCTGTGATATCTGGAATAGCTATTAAGTGGAGTCAATTTAGCTCATTATATGTTTGGAGAGGTTAATTTTAGCTGGCTACTGAACTTGTTTTGTGTTTTAGAGTATTGGTGTCTTGGAAGAGAGAAAATGGAGGCGGAATGGGACTTGCATAGGGAATTGAGCTGACTCATGCCGCTGCGGCAGTGGCTGGTGTCCCTGCACGGCATTGCTGCCCGTGGTGCAAAGGTGCAGTGGTGATGCTACTGGCAGCACTCGGAGCACAGGGGCAACCAGTGGGGCAGCACGTGCAGTGCTCTTGTCTGCTTGCAAGCTCTTCTTGTGTTCACTGCTAGGGTTTCGGTGGCTCAGGAGAGGATTACAGTGCAACTGCCTACACCACGCCTGAGTACATGAACTGACAAAGTCTTCCTTTTTTAGTACTAATCAAAATACCATTGATGGGCTAATAAGCAATTCTTTTTTTCTTTTTTTCATTTTTTTTTTTTCAGTGAATTAATTCTTGCACTTATGTGACAATCATTTTGGCACTGACTTCCACTCCTGCTTTTTTAGGAATGATCTCAAATAGAATTAGCATAAATTTACATTACTGCCACAACACAAGTACCTGCTGATGCTAAGCTGCTAACATGAATCAGCAAAACAGCTAGGAGTTTATTTTTATATGCCTTGCATCACAAGTACATACAATGAGTTCAGTTGTGTTAGACTAGCCCATATTTTACAGAAACAGGTTTTTGACCTATGTGAGATGGCTAGCAGAGGCATAGGATCAAGTTAATGATGAATAATGATAGAATTTTAACACCATTATGATTTTTTTATCCCCATTCCTCTTTATTAGTTGGATAATTCAGTATACCTAATAGTATATTCACAGGAGTTATTTTGTTATGGATTATTTTACAAATACTTACAGAATTATACTTAATTCATCCTTTACGAGACCCCTCAATCTCTCTTAGCTAGTTTTTTTTTCTATTTAGGAAGTCTGAAACTGAAGACTTCAACTGTTGTTTTTTTTTGTCCCTTGATTGGTATCATTTATAGATGAACTGCCTCTCATCTTCTCCATCATAGATTCATAATAAATATGTAACCAGAGCATCACTGACTTTTTGTTTGTTTGTAAAAGGTAACATTTTTCTCAGATGTCTGTTTTTCTTGATTTTGCTAAGATTTATCTTTTTTAATTGCCTGAATTTTCTCTTTATTTCTGTAACTGTTTATCAATCACTAGAGAGAAATATTAAATGTTTGTAATTGGACTTTATCATAGAGAAAAAAACAGTTGATCTTAGTGTTTTTAAGGTTAAACAAGGACCAAATTGTGTGTCATAAAAACAGAGAAAAGGCAAATTTAAACTTCCACTTCTTGTCTGATCAAAAATGGTGCTTTATTTGCAGTGAATGGCTTACTATTGTGTTCATCAGTAGGACCAAATCCAGTCTGCACTGGAAAGAATAGTTTAGACACTCCTTGTCTTGAGGCTGAGTGGAATGGCGAGCATGTTATCAGTCCCTCTTTCCCAGTGTGACATGAAAAATGCCACCATGACTGCTTCCATCAGCCTCACAACAGCATGAAGAGTTCCAGCCCTGGTGCACCTTGTAGAGACAAATGCAGAAAGCATGTCAAGAGATATGTTAGTGCTGGTGCCACAGATCCAGGTGCTCCTGTCTGTAGTCTGCTGAGAGCACCCCTTAGTACCTCATGGGGCATATAAGTAGGGAAACTACATGCTTTAGTTGATGTTAGTCACAAATAGGAAGGTGGGTATTTTTGTAGCAGACACCCATGTACTTACATCAAACTTCCTGATGGTTCCTCCAAAAAGACATGATGGGTTCGTTTGGCTTATATTCACTGGTTGCAAACTATTACTAGAGTCAAGCAGAAAAGTCCATATTCCTGATGACCTGGGCTTGCATGCTGTCTATGTGTGTGGGGTATGTGCAGCATAGCCCCGTAAGAGTTAAGGACATGACTCTTCTGGTTCCTGGCTTTCCTACTGGTTGGAATTAGGCGGTTTGTGGCTCAAGCCTAGTTGCTGATACAAGGCAAAATTAAGTTAAAAAAAAAAAAAAGAAAGATAAATCAAGCACTGCATTCAGAAATGAATTTGTGTGAATTTCAGTATTTTTGTGATTGAGTTGAAGTTGAGGGCTTCTCTGTAATGGTGAGATGAGTCATTGACCTGTGCATCTTCTGTATAACTGTATGTGAGAACCTTAGGGTGTTATTTAAAAACAAAATTAAACAGCAAAAACAAACAAACAAACAAGCAAACACAGAAACCCATCCAAGGAGGCAGACCATGTCCTTGTGGTATAATCTCAGGCTGTGTAATGTCTGGGTGACTCTAATGTGCTACAGAGACCATCAGCTGGAAGTCAACTCCCCCATGCCAAGCTAGGCAGCCTTAGAAAGCTGTTCCAGTGTAATGGCAACTCTGTAACTCTGACAAAAAGACTGATCCCAACTTCAACTTCCCAGTCCCAAGGCACAAATAGGATCCACTAGCTCTTGAAAACTGTGTTGGGTTGAACCTGGCCAGCAGCTAAACACCCACACAGATGCTCACTCACTCACTCATCCCACCACTCCCAGGAGAGACCGGAAAGACCAAAAGCAAGAAAATTCATGGGTCAAAATAGGGACAGTTAGGTAAAGGGGAGAGGAATAGAGGGAAAAAAAAAAAAAAAAAAAAAAAAGGGCAAAGCAAAGGAAAACACTCATCATCTCACATAGGCAGACCAATCGCCATCTGGTCTCTAAACAATGGCCACCCTGGAAACAAACACCTTTTTCCTTGACCCCAATTTTTATTGAAGAGCATGAGTTATGTGGTGTAGAATATTCCTGGCCAGTGTGAGTCAGCTGTTCCAGCCTTCTCTCCTCCAAAGTTCTTGGCAACACCCTGACTTCAGGGGGGAGAGTGGGAAACAGAAAGTCTTTACACTGTGCAGGTGCTTTTCAGCCAGAACACTGGTGTGCTATCAACACTGATTGAGGCACAAATCCAAAATAAAAACCATATAGGTTGCTGTGAAGAAAGTTAAGTCCATCCCAGCCATAGCCTGTACACTCTCCTAAGGTGGGTTGTCTCCTTATATTCATTTGTGTGAGTCCTTTCAAAAGACCATCAGAAAAGGACTGGTACTTCCTGGATCACTTTTAGTGTGAGGAAATCAGCATCATGAAATCTGTCCTGATGGCACTGGGCAGACATGACAGACAAGAAAAGTATTAAAATGGGGAAAGGGCAAACAATACTTTTATCTTTTTTTGTGTTTGAGTCATGCTTTTGTTGGCACCATTGTTGAACTTCTGGGAAACAAATACATAATGCCATCTGACAGTCCCTTAAAAAGAGAGTCCAGCTAAAGGGTTCTTACCAGGACACCTCCTTACATGGGTGTTTTAGCAATCCAGCATGCTTTCATTGCCTGAGGCTCTGTCTTGAAGTTTTCAGTCTTCCAAGACCTGCATGGAGCTTAGACAAACTGAAAAAGTGAATGGAAAATTATTTTCTATATGAACAGGACTTCAGATATAGAAGGCAAAGTCTCTAAGAATATCTCCAGTAGGATTTAATGCCTGTAGCAAGTTACTAATTTAATGGCATTAGTCATAATTATTTGTCTCATGCTATTGAGTTTTTAAACTTATCATTTCTAGCTGCAAAGCTTAGATTCTGCAAGTTCATTAGGCTTGGAAGATTTAAATATTTTTCAACACTAATTAGGATTTTGTACATTTAACATTTCCTGACAAATTAGTAAGTTTTAATCTTTCTGTCTACTTTTTCTGTAATTGTTTTACAGAAAGCCACTCTTATATTTCAATCCCCTATCCATGCAAAAGCTTGCAATATATACATATATATATATATTAATTGTGTCCTTCGATATGAGTTGCTGGGTCAAATGAAAAACAAACCACCTTTCAACAGAACACATGAAAGTCATTGAAGTCACAAAAAAGAAATCCAAATGGAAATGGTGTGTTGTTTATGTGACTCCTTAGAAGTAAGGATGGGACCTTTTGACCACACTGTCTCAGCTGCATAAATAGTTTGGCTGAACCAATTGTATTCCTGGAGAGTCCCTGGTGGGAAGAGTTGCACTGCAACTAACAACTCTCCGTACCAAATAAAGCCTGTAATTACAAGAGGAATTATAATTTGTCTCCAGCTTTGGTGGGATAACGACATCTCATGTCAAGTAGGGGATTACCATGTGGAAGGAGGGAGAACTTTGTGACATTCTTATTTCATGTTAAACAGGAGGATCTGATTATATTAATTTGTTGGGAGGAGCCATTGCCTTTCTACAGGGGGGAAGAAACCCATTTACTGGGCTATGCTGTTGGGTGTGGGTCCTCTGCAACCACTTATTGACAATAATCACAAGAAAGAGGAGACACAAAACATTCCCATTTCCTTGAACAGTATAGGCTTACTCTTCATTCCATTGAACAGTGTAATACAATCATGCATTATAGCTGTACTTACCAAAAAAGATATAGTTTCATCCTTTAGATTGTTTATTGGCCTGTGTGCTCCCTTTGCAATTAAATTGGTTTAAACTGAAAACAGATTCCAAGTCAAGGAATGCATTTCTTACATGTTATCATGTTATAGATTTGTAGAATTGATGCTTATCATGTTATAGATTTGTAGAATTGATGCTTTTTTTTTTTTTTTTTTTTACTTTCAATCCATTTCTAACATTTCTAACATGGGCATCTATGAATTTACCTGCCTCCTGCAATGCTATCAGGCCTTCGTGAGTACTCTGAGAGTCAATTTTTTAACATAGTGCCTTCTGCTTTCAAGGGAGGTGGTGTGTTCAACCCAGGGCAATATTCAGTCGGGCACAATAACACTTTCTCCCTTGCTGCCTTGCCTAGTGGTCACAAAAAAAGCAGAGCTGAATTCAAAAGAAGGGGCCATTCCAATAGCTTTCTTTCACTGTCAGAAGTAAAAGAGCAGTAGTGCAGACAGCCCTATATGAAGCTACCCTACCAGGTTCTGATGAGCTCTTGCCTCAGCCCAGGATACTGCAACTCCATGGAGGTGCAGCCCCAGTCTTCATCCTCTGGGAGCAAAATTATTCCCATCAGTGACAGATGGGGCCTCTCAGAAGACCTTCAGAGGACCTTTGTGCTGCTCATAACGTGAGCATTTAGTATTGCTACAGCCCTGTTTTGGCACAGCTCTACTGTCATGTTTCAGAGGCAAGGTGTATTTGCAAAGGCAGCTTTTGCTTGGACAAACTATAGATAACAGACTTTTTTTGATGACATTTACATCCTTTTTTTTTCAAGGTGACAGAGAAGCTAATGTGTATCACACTTACTATTCTTCCTTTTCCTGCTGCCGTTCCTCTTCAAATCTTTCTATACGTTACAGTAAGTCAAGGTGATATGGTGGTGAAATGCACATGGCACATTATTAGTACTAGGACTTCCTGGCTTGCTCCCTCTCTTGGAGCCACACCACAGCTAACAACAAATTAACTTTTTACTTTTTTTAAGTTATGAGTTTAAAAAAGCTGTGGTCAGGAATGTCTCAGATAATAATGTTTTGTAGTTCTTCCTCCTTCTACTTCTACCTTTCCTTTGCTACTGGATATGTTAGAGGCTTCTTCCAGCACTTCCAACTTCTTTTTTTTGATGTTCCTTTTGAGGAGATTGCTATCTCTGTCAGTGATTGTTATCCTAGTCTGGACAGTGATCAGATCAGATTTAGACCAAAGTCCTTTCTCAACCTCGGCAAATATTATTCCCTGTACTATTCCATATCTTTTACTTACTTGCAAAGGTAGAAAACTCGGGCAGAAATGGCTCAATATTAGCCTATCTGCTTTTCATTAGTTGTTCTAGGTCACTGACTAGGTGTGGACTGGATGCAGTAAAGATCCCATCAATAACCAAAGAAAAAAAGAAAAAGAAAAAAAAAAAAAAAAAAAAAAAAAATGGAAAATTGCAAATTAAAAGCAAAGAAACAGCGTAAATGTTAATTGGTTGTGCCTTGGTGTAATAATAGAACAAAAGTAATTGGTTTGTGATTTTAAT
>NC_048926.1:27663966-27689680 GCF_011077185.1 Oxyura jamaicensis | reverse complement strand
ATAATGCAAATTCTCAGCAGAGCAACAGAGGTATAGCTTAAGTGGATCTGCCTTGCTGTAGTACTAGAACAATAGTAATTGCTTTGTAAGTGTAATTAATAGGGCAGATATTCTCCACCAAGATGACTGTTTGTGATCAAACCACAAACTGGCTGTGTAAAGTTTGAAATTGGGGTTGCTGTAGCTGAGTGTAATAACAGTTTCACTGCTGAGTTTGACACTCTTACAGATTTTAGTGTCAAAGGCTTAGACTCTGAATATTCTCACCAAAAATTTAAAGGACTTTCAAGACTTATTTTTTGAAAGCCTGTGAAATAAGAAGAATGGTAGAAAAGTAAAAGGAATCTCAATCTTTCAGTTCTATTCATATTTTATGATTATCTCTCATATCATTTAAATTGTTACTGTTTTCAAACATTACGTTTTTCTGGTACAGAGTTAATTTGTAATAATAACCCTCAGATGCAAAACTCTTTCCAACCAAATTTTGTACATAAAGTTCAGCATCATATCACACAGTCAAAACTATCAAATTTAAAACTTGACAAGAGCAATTAAAAAAGTAACATTCCACATCATGTTTTCTTACCCTTTCCCTTTTTTGGAAATAGCCTGCTGTGAAATTAATGCTCACTCATGCTTTTTTTGCCAGTAGATGGCATTCTCAATGCCCATACTTGTTGCAATGCAGCAAACTGGCATGTACAAAGCCCAGTATGAATACTTCTCTACAGCTTTTAGGTCATAGTACTTAATGTGATACATATGTTTCTACTTTGCTCTGAGATCTTGCTTGGAGTTCAAATTTCATACAATTGAGATCTGTTGACTGTGAAGGACAAATTCCTCAGTGTGAAATGAGCTCAGCAAACTTTAGATTTAGAAGGAGAACACTGCTTATGCAGGGTGATAGCTGTCCCAGCTTGAAGACCACAGGTAGTGATCATGACGAAAATGCATAACGTTAAATTAACGCTGCAGAGCCAATAAGGAAAAAAGAAAGACCATCATACAAATGGTTGTATTTGTGCATAAATTAGTGTATGCTGTATGTGTATCTGAGGAAATACTTGTTACATTAGCCTTACAGATGGTGTATTCTGTATATTGTCAAGTTGCCTCTAACAGACCTGAGCTTCTTCCTATTTTGAAGCTGGCGTATAACTACACCAAGACATGAAGTAGTGCTTCCTCTCTGGTGCTGAATTCGGAGCATGCCATGAAATAGAAGACCTGAGACCTAAGCAAGTAGACTCTGACTCACTTGTCAAATTTAGTATTTCTCATTTTTTTCCGCTGTCTCAGTCTGTGGTATGACTGACTGTTAGGAGTAGAGCAATACAGTAGCATGTAGTTTGACAAAGCATTTCAGTATTGTCTACCTAAAAATACTTGTTCATACAAGTTGAATCCCAGTGTAGCATTTTGTATTCCTTAAGGATGTGGAAAATAAAATAAAATAAAATAAAATAAAAATAAAAAATCATGGCTTTCTAAGTGACTGTAGAACATGATATATCCCAAATTGAGAGATATGGAACTTAGTTCTTAACTTTGTACAATATAAACTGTCTGAGACTCACTCAGATGCTGTGGACAAATCTTGATCTGGTTTGTTTGGTTGCAGGGATGTAATAATATTTAATTATTTTTGTCTTGCTTCATTATTCTATTAAGGACTGGTCTGCCAGCTGTGCCAGTAGGGAATGTAATGTCAGTGGTTTATACAGTGTGATCTTCATTAGAATTCAAAATGAGGCCACCATCTTTCTTCAAATAAGCCACCAGCCAGATGTTTGAAAGTAATCACTCCAGCGATCACTCAACTTGGCTTGAGAATAACACAAAAGATGAAAAGCTGAGATTAGCCATTCATGACTTTAAATCCTTCAGATTTCTGCATTGTATTTAAAAAAAAAAAAAAAAAAAAGGTGAAGGACATTTTTTTGAGACTGAACACCTGCATACATCTGCATCAGCAAAACTTTCAGCTTATGAAAATACTAGTAAACTGACATTCATATACTTGTCCATTTAGCTGATTTATCTGTGGACAATGTACCAGGGCTCTGGACTCTCACAGGGAGCAGGTGTCTGTTATCACTTACAAATAATAATAATAATAATAATAACAACAACAACAAACACAGTCAGATGTTTATCTTAAATTGTAATAACTATACCATTTTGACAAATTCTCCTTTTAAGAAGTGTAAATTCTGAGTAATTTTACTGGCAGCAGAAGGGTCCCTCTAGATTAACCCAGCTATTTATTAGGACAACACTGGAGTGCTTTTGAAGAGTTGATATTTGTAGAGCCTATCTATAAGTGATTTGAGGGAATTGGTAGTGAAGAACTTATTTATAGTTTGTAACAGGGGTGGACATAAAATGAAAGGCAGCACTGAGAAGTTGCTGTGGCACCACAGCAACTTAAAACCCTTGCTAGTTCAGGCATTGCAGGGGCTGGCTATAAATCAGCTAACTTCCATTAGACCTAAACTGCTGTAGGAAGCTGAATGCTTGTGTGAAGCATAATCCAAGCTGGTGAAGTAGTCTGCCATCTCTAACAAAGCTTATGTCAAGTGGGAGTGAAATGTTTTTTAGCAGTGCCATGTGTCCATGGAAATGTGTGCTCTGTGGTTACTGAGATGTTCTTACCAGTCCTAAATCCAGAAATGCTTACCAGGTAAAGTAAAAATGTCATGGGAGGATGAAATAAAAGACATTTTGATTACCCCTCAGTCTGGCTTAGTGACTGACACAACCTTCAAATCCTGGGGGAAAGCGAAGTGGCAAGGAGGGGTCCATGGCTTTTGTCACCTCTGCAAAGCCATCCACGCCTCCACACAGCTGCATATCTCATGGTGGAGGGTTAATGAGAAGACTTTGGGGCTGGAGTTGTGGAAGATAATTTGAATTCCATCTGTGTGGATTTCGATTTGGTGGAGTTCATTAGCATGTAGACACGGCTTGAGCACGTATCTTCCAAGAGGCCCATGACTTCCATGCATTTTCACGCTCCTGCAGATCTGTTGTGCCTTATGGGCTTGGCTCACATTTTCATATTAGCACAGTTTAATTAGGCAAGGAGAGATTGATGCATTTCCAGAATGATCTACTGATACAATAGATCAATATTTATTACAAAGATTCTTTCAAATAAATGTCTGTTCTCTTAACACAGGTTTGCTCATTCAAGGGCCCTAGAGCCATTTGAGAAACAATTAAATCCACTTTGGTGTGAAGTGGAATATTAAAAAGGATTAACGCTGACAGGGCAAGGCTTCTTGCTAGTTTAAACTACATTCCCATTTCTTGCATTTCTAATCTGATATGCAGGCTTGATGGAAGAAGTTGTGTTCCGCAACAGCTTCCCACTCGTTGCAGCAGCATAAGTGTAATGGGGGAAGAAAAATGGGCCAGGATGTTGGCTAAAAATGATCAATGCCAAACAGAAACAGAGCTGTAGAGGAATATACAACCAGTGTGCTGAGACGAGTTTTGGATAGCTCAATTGCATACACGTCATGGTTATCCAAATTGGAAGTGCAAGGCAGGTATAAGTGGTCCAGTCTTCTAAACATTCACGTGAGCAGACATCATTACGGTGCCGTCTAGTAGATGTTACATGAGGAGATACTGCATGTTGAGGTCATTTATTTTTTATGTATTTATAGAACAGTATATTATACATTTTTATTTTTATTTTTTAAATTGCACTTTTCAGGTTAACTTTCTTATGAACTACTCAGTAACATAATTTTGTAGAAATTTATCAGTCTGTAAAAAACGCAGTAAGGACCATAATCACCAATTGAAACGTATGCCTAAAATGGCAGATATGGCTAATTTGACAAGTGCAGCATCTTCTAATATAAATTGAATTTGTAGCTTAGGAAGCCTGTTTAGCAAGAAAAGTCTTGTACCTGAAATTTCTTCTATTGGAAATCAGTCATATTTTTCCTACTAATTCCAATAAATGCAGGATCTACCCCAATATTATCTATTATTACCTGGGGGTAAGTACATTTTTTTTCTCAAATTAAAAATACTCTTGTGCATTTATACTATTTCAAGTTTCATCAGGTGTAGGTGAATTGGTTAACATCTAAGAAGAGTTCTCCTTAGAAAATGAAGTGTGTCAGACAACGTGAATTGTGCTTCATACAAACGTAAAATAAAATAAAATAAAGTAAAATTATGCCCATAATACAATGCAGTGAAAGCTTCCATCAGAAATCTAATGTAAACCTTTAGATTTCTTTCTCAAGATAAAATTTTAAAATTCACGGGGTAAGTGAACACGTTAAAGATGAGAAAATACATTAAATACTGAGTTACTTTAATTTCTGGGAGACAAAATGGAACTGCAGTGATATCATGTACCTTAAAATACATGTGATAGTACAAAGAGATATCATGTACTCCTGCACTGGTTTTTCAACTGATCATGATCCTAAAGTATATTTGAGTTATAGTCATTTAATATTAGGTGTGTTAAATGTCTCACCAATGCTGACATTTTGTCATTCTAATGGAGTATAATTTATGAATGTCTGTAATTACACAGCTTGCATGTAATCAGCAAGATTTTTAAAAGGGGTGTATCATATCTAAAATAACGTTTTCTGCATTGCACAGTCCAATTTCATCTGCCAATTTGCCAGTAAGGTCACAAGCTTTCTGCAGGAAACAGCAAAATATCTCTGGTCTCCTTTAGACAAAAGAGAGTGGAAAATTAAGATTTTAAAATTTGCTTCTAATTATACTGATAAAGTATTGCATCATGTAGATCAAGCTACTGTAGATCACAGATATTTCTTTTATTGTTTTAGTAACTTGCTTTATTTGTTATGCATGAAAAAAATGTTTTTAATAACCCGTGTTGATCATACTTGCTAATGAGCCAATGCCTACAATTACTGCACTTAACTTAAAGAAATCTTCAGAACACACAGTGTTAGAGGGTAGATAATGAGCCACATAGTAGCTGAAGACACTGATTAGTTTAATCAGGGTTATTTTGCTTGCTGCCAATGTGTGGGAGGATGGGTGATGCCACTGGAAAATGCTGAATTATTTAACCCATGGCTTTGTATTTATGGAAAAATCAGTTCAGATCTTCTGTGTCAGAAACAGTGGTAAAGAAAGGTATTTCTCCATTTTAAAAGGAGTAGGCATTTACTACCTTGTTCAGATCGATTTATTATGAAGCAGCATGACACTTAGTACTACAAATCTTAATAATGCCCAGAGGCATCCACATTAAATTTGTTCATTTAATTTTCACTGCATTACTTTTCTAATTTAAACAACAATAGTAATGTAAAGTTAATCACAGAGCTCCAATAACTTGCAAGGGTCCTTTCACTATATTCTCTACCTAATTCTGAAAGATTCATCTTTTAATATGCAGCTTCAGATTTCAAAGCCAGATCAACATTTTAGACAGATAGTTAAACACCTGTGTGCTTTAATTGTTAGGGTTTTTTGTTGTTGTTAGTTGTGTTTTATTTTGTTTTGTTTTGCAATATCTGGGAAGCTGGATATTTGCTGCTAGTTCTAGTTCAGTCAAAGGAGAGTACTTATTGCCAAAGGCTACAGGATATTCTTTAGTCAAAAACTCTGATAACCCAACTGACTGAAAGAAAATGGGTGAGAAACACAACTTGCACTGGGTCAGGGATTTCCACTTTAAAAAAAAAAAAAAAAAAAAAAAAAGGTGCCCATCGCAACACTTTACTGTCCTGTGGTTGGAAATCAGTCATGTAAAAGATGTACTTTATCTTTGAGATGGATATTGGTAATAGAATTGCCTGTGAGGGTGTTCTTTGCCAGATGATGAGTAGATCATAGAAGCCAAGTTTGCCCACTGCTTATATGATTGAGCAAGGTCCAGGTAAAGCTGAGAGAAAAGAGCCCCAGAATCAGTCTGGATTTTATAGGAAAGAGCTGGGTTTGTTTCTTGTGCCAGCTTTGTTATGAGAGTTTTTCAAACAAGGTCACCAGAACACTGGACTTGTCATGATCTCCATCCTGTACTAGACCTAGAAAAAAATTAGGCTAGTGTTGAGAAGAGTAGGAGAAGGTGGTGATGGGAGAGACTAGAGGTAACTTTATTTATCTGGATATTACTAGGACACACACTGAGTGGGATTTGTTCCTTTCCAGGAGAAATGTTTGTTGGTTACATCAAACTGCAATGTAACTAGTATTGTCTTCAATTTATTGTTATGTGAAGAAAACTATAAAAAAAGTCTGTTGAATATAGACCTTAAAAAGAGTCTGTTATTTTTCTTATAGTAGCCCAAGGGAAATCTTGATATTTTCAAAGCAGTATAGTTCTTCCCTCCCCTCTTCATTCCCTCTTCACCCCCCACCTGCCTCCCAAGGGACAATACTTATTAATAGCCTACAGTGACATTCAGACCTGGAAATTGCTTTTTTGTTCTCAAGAAAAAATAAACATAAAAAAAAAAAAAATCAGTGCAGTACATACTCCATGTTTTATGTTGCCATTCAAGCACCCTTTTCAGGTTAATCAGTACTAAAGGAGAATTCTTACTAAACCTACACCTTTCAAAATATTACTAGCTGAGTGGCTTTTCAGTAGCCAGACAAGCAGTTCAGAGTACTTCTCAGTGTTTTAACATTCAAGTGAAAAGATAGTTCAGTATTGTGTTGTTGGTGGTGTGGTGTTTTTATTATTTTTATTTTTATTATTATCCCATTCCTTTGCTAATAGACCCCTTTCACTGTACTAACGTGATAATTAGCAAGAAATTGCAGCAAATCTTGACATGGTCACATACTTCAGAACTTTAAATGGTTGGTTTAATTACAAAGAAATCTGCATTTGTTAACAAAGTAATAAAATGCAGAAACGGGGAATAAGTCCCCAACTGGGAAACCATACATGCTGCTACTAATCTTGCAAAGGAATGCTTACTCTGCATAAACTGTTAGCTGTTTATATGTATATGTATAATTTGCATAAACCAACGCTGACACAAGACAGTTTGAGAAATGATTTTGGTGTTAATTTTGCTTTCCCTTCCTCTTTAATGAAACAAGAGATGGGAAGCCAAGCCTTCCCTTTGTGCCATGTTTAAACAGATTTCCATTCTGGACAAAGAAGAAGGTTGAGAAAATTGTCATTAATATCAGAAGGACTCGGTATGGTCCTTGTACTATTATGTATGACAAGTTAGTGCTATAAAAAGTCATTATAACTACAGAAGCTCTGCTGTATAGATGTTACATGGGTCTTATGGCCCACATACCTACGTGGACCACAGCATGGTGCAAGCTAACAGAAATGAAGGCGTATGGGAGAGCTGACACCCGCACTGAGCATCCAAGTGTGCCCTTGTTCTGCATGCAGGAGCCTGGGACCCCAGGAACTCATGGTGTATGCTTGTCCTATCAGAAATCCTTGATACTCCAAGGCCTGCCAAGTCCTTCTCCAGGTGGCTGCCAGCCCAGTTTCTCTTCAGTGGAGAGAGATTCTCATCATCCTCTCATTCAGTGCAGAGAGATACTCTCTGCATTAGCATTTTTAAATGCTTCTTTGGACTCTCTCATATGTTTCTTATCCTACTCCACTTCCTTTGTGGGTTTCCCATCTATTTAGGCTCTGAGGTTGTCAGCACAGGAAACCCTAAAATTTTCATAAAAGAGAAGACCACCAAATTATTATAAAGGCCAAAACTAGATGATTCACAGGGAAAATTTAAGCTGAGGGGGATCATTTTAAAAGAGAGTTTATTTTTGTCTTTGTTTATAGAAGAAAAAAAAACAACTTCAGCACTGGAAATGTAATGAAAACCCAATGTTTTTGTGAACTTTCATTACTCATTTAAAAACAGTACAATTGACCTATTTCTTCCCATGTGTTTTTTGAAGGGAAGCAATTTTCAATAGTCAAGTTATAACCATTCACAACAAGCCGTTTGTGAAAAAAGTGCTGACAATGTCTTATTTGTTGCTACACTGCTGGGCCATTCCTGTTATGAGGTTACAGTCTGGCTTTGACAGATATACTACAAAGGATCTTATACTGTCGGATGTCTTCTGAATAGAAATATACCTACATCCCAGGAGGAAATGCAATGAACAAGTTTTTGTCAGGAAATTGCATTATGGTTATATCTGATTCTGTGAACTTCCTTTGCCAGATTAGATGACGTCACAAAGATTTCCATGGATCCAGACATCATCATACACTTATTTTCTACTCCACACAGAAAGTAGAGAGGGCAGCTGATGAAAAGCCTATGTGTCAGTCCTAGTATTATTATGTATTATTGTAATGTATTATTATAAAAGGTTGCCAGGATTTTTTAGAATAATCATGCAATAGTATGATACACAGTGAACATAAGAAAACAACATGAGAAACTCAAGCCTTGTATCAAGGGAACACTAAAAGAATTCTTAAATCCATCCTTGACTAGGAAAGTGCTGACTTAAGTTATAACGTTCAAAAGAACAATGGTACGTGAGAAGAGCTGTTTGCCTACACCAGGTCCCCAGGCTGCAGAAGACAAAAACTCCTCAGAGTTCATGAACATAAATATAATTTTTATGATGTTTCACTGTCTGCTGAATAACCAGGTTGAAGTTATTAGTGATACTACTGTCATTTTTGACTGTGTTTATGAGTTTTCTACTGTATTATCACTATCCTGAAGTAGTCAAATTAGCTACACAGTGCAGAATTCTGTACCCTTAGCTGAAGAGATTTAGTGCAGATTTAGTGCACTGCAAGCTGAGACCACGAGGTGAGAGTCAGTAAGAAGCAAATGACTATAATAGTAAGAATAAGTAATTAAAAACTGTCTTGTGTATTAATAAATAGGGAAAGTTTTGCAGAGCAATATTTTTCAGGTCTTTTGTTTCAAAAATGTTTGCACAGCCCCTATTCTTTTTTGGTTTATTTGGTTTGGTTTTATATGTCCTCAAACAGAATGGAAGATCAGGTGTCTTTTTATTTTTGAAGTACTTGCATTCTGATGCACTAAAATGTTATTCTCCTGTAACTTAAAAGTCCTTCTCTGAAGTTGTGAAAGATCCACAATCAGACACTCAAGGCTTTCTAGGTCTTGTTGTTTCTCACTAATCTTAAGGTCCTTTCCACTCCTCCTCAGACTCCCAGGAAGCAGTGGCATGAGTACAATGGTCATCCTTATCTGCTGCTGACAGCTGCCCATCTGAGAGGCATGACTATCTGAGAAATCCATACTGTAGCTGAAGTGTCTGTCTGTTGTCTGTTTCACAGATTGTCCCTGTGGTCAGGTTGGGACCAGGAGCAATGTGTCCTCACATATTCCCGAACCCATCCAGAACTATGCTTGACCTCAAATAGTGTCAGTCAGTATACTAGAGAAAGTTGAGCAGTGCACTCTTCTCTACTAGGAGGTATTCAGAAGATGAACTCGATGATCCTTATGGGTCCCTTCCAACTTGGTATATTCTATGATTCTATGATTTAATGCCCCAAAAGGTTCTTTACTTCTGGCTAATTGCACAAGGGCCATCAGCCCCAGGGCTTTTTAGAATAAATGTTGCTAATTGTTTTATTTATGCTATGGATACAGTGTGTTCATATTTCTGAACTCTCTTGCAGCATTGGCATCTTGGACTTTGTAGCCCTGCTTCAGAGTCATAGAATCATTAAGATCGGAAAAGACCTTCAGGATCATCACCCTACCACCAATGTCACCCACTAAACCATGTCCCTAAGTACCATGTCCAACCCTTCCTTGAACACCCCCAGGGATGGTGATTCCACCACTTCCCTGGGCAATTCGTTCCAATGCCTGACTGCTCTTTCTGAGAAGAAATGTCTCCTCATTTCCAACAATTTCTCTTTAGAACATGAGAACAAATACTGACCATAAAGTCAATGAGACGAAATGAAGTATTTTCATTTTAAAAAAGCAGTCTTACAACGTATTTTCTAAGGTGTGTTTTTGTTGTTGTTGTTGTTTTTGAAGGTTAATCAGCAGTGCAGAATCAGCAGTGCAGATAACTTTCTCATAGTGATTAACAAAGATAGACAAAATAGGAATATCACAGAATAAAAACTGAGATTATGTTTTCTTAAATAACAATAATAATAATGTTCCCAGTGATTTCATCCCACTTATTTTATTATCACTCAGAATAATGTATATGAGTAAATTCCTAATCCAGCATATGATTTCTGTAAGAAATCTAATTCTCTCTTGTTGAACTTTAGAAAAATGAAGTTCATTTCAATGTAACATAAGCCAAATATATGCTAATGGGCAAAAATTGGTGTTACAATTTCAAACAGTTATTTGGAAAATGGTACCTTTAAGCTGTTTCCATTCCAGAAATATAGGACTGTGTCCAAGGACTGTGTGCTCCATTGCAAGGTGCAAATACATAAACTGAAAGGAAAGCCTTCAGAAGGATATTGTATGTATTTTTGTTATCTCAGCCATGTGGAAAATATGCTGAATTTGCATCTTTGTAAATCAGATTTCACCTCTTACTAACAGCCAGACAGAAGAGAACCTCTTCTCTTCATATTTGTTAAGGCCAGATGGAAAAAGAAAGCAAGAAATAGGAAAACACAAAAAAAGCTGATATGACAAAATGTCTTGAATTCTTCAACTCAATCTTTTTCCTTCTAGTGTTTCTCCCATGCCCTAGGGCAAAGACAGATGCCCTTTGATCATTGTTAGGGTAAGAAAAACCCACTTAAAAGTTGAAACTGGGGACTTTACCTCTGCTGTCAGTATTCATGGAGTGTTTTAATGGGACAAAAAAGAATGTTAATATCCATTTATGGAATTTTTTCTTTCTTTCTTTCATTTTTTTTTCATTGGAATTGGACTTCTTCTCCTCCCTTCCCAGACATCTTTTGATCCTCACTTCTCCAACTTGAACTGATACTGCATGTGAGAAGCTTGAGGCTTCTGCCTGGCCAGCTTTCTGCCATGCCAGGAGCAATTGTTAAAATTGTTAAAATGTTATAAACATATTAAGTATACTAGAACATTATAAATAATTTATTAAATCCAATAGCTGAAGTTGTTGATTTTAAAATAACTCTGTGTAGAAAATGTTGCCTTCTTTTGTCTGATGAAACTGCAGGGATCACCCAGTTACTCAAGGCACCTGAGAAACCAACTAATTACTAGCTGCTAGTAGCATTTGAGATAGCACTGCAAGAAGTTGAGAGATGTCAGAAGACAACTGTACCTACCCTTAGGGACAAGGGTAGAAGTCTGACCAGGCAGTTTATATTTAGCACATCTCTTCCTGCTGCTGTAGAATATTTATTATGCATTCATTTTTGTGTCAGTTGATAAGCAGTGTGCTGTACAAGAGGAGATCACAAAAGACAAGCTGAATAAAATCTGACATGTTAGCGGATAAGAGAAAGAAGGGAAATATTTTTTATCTTTCACTTGTCCTTAAGTTGTCATTGTCCTATCTAATATGTTGTCTTCAAGAGCCAAAGAGAACATACACTAGAAGGTGCTGGTTCTTTTTGGACCAAAGGAGGGTGGCAATTTGGGTGGTGACTTCCATGGATGCGTGAAGAGATAGGTACCTACGAATGTTAAAAGATAATGATTTAAAACAACTGATTCACAAATATGTTTCTTAAAATATGTTTTAAGCATAGTAAGACACAATAAAAAGCTAATATGTAGGGTGAATAAGCAAGAAAGCAAGAGACTGTCTTCTGCAATGTTTAGAATAGCCTCCGTATTGCAATAGCTATACTGCATAGTTGGGCATACTTCTGAACTTCTTAGGTTACTCATTCAGTGGACTTATGGATTTGGCTGGATCCTATCCTTTAAAGATTTAAGCACTTATTTATGTTTTAGTATAATCATTTAGATTAAACAAACAAACAGCACTTTGAATTGTGTTGTGTTGTTTGTTTGTTTGTTTAACTTTCCCTTTGTCTTCTGGTATGTCTCTTTTGTCTGATTTCAATAAGAAAAGCTTGAATGAGATTATAAAAAGGACACACATATCTGCAGATAGTTGGACTTACATTGCTAAAACAAAATCAATCATTTAAATAAATAAATAATAGTAATAATAAAAGACTAAGTACTAAGCATTATGCTGAAATACTGGTTTTTCTTCATACAATTTGGAACAGCTGTTATTCCTCTGATAGATTAGGGTTTATTCTAGTATTGCTGCTGCACACCTATATCTCAAAATGCTGTCCACAAATTCTGTTCAGTTCTTAAAGATTATATCAAGTGGAATTTCTTCAGCCTATTGCTAAGTGCTTGCTCAAGACAGAATAACTGTGAATTCACTGTTGCTATGCCAATTTACATTAGCTGGAATCTGAGCCAGGGGGTAATTTCCATCTAACTCGCAGATGGGATATAGAGCTATATGAAAAAGGATGAATAATTTATGACTGAGTTCACAATATTATAGAATAAATCCACAATTAGCTTATTCTTGAAGCCATGGGAAAATTCAGGTTGTGGTGCATGCTGAATGTATTAATTCATTGAAAATCTGTCACCATCAATGTTCTTTGGGATTACTAATTAGCAAGTTAAAATATTTTTGGCAGTGTGAAACCCTGTACTTTTTATCTTGTAAATCATATTTTCTAGACAGTTATTTTTAATGAATCTGTCTTCAGTGGTTTTATCCAACTCCCACTGAAGTCAGTGGAAAAAGTTCTGCTGTCTGAATACCAGTTAGATCAGTCCTGTGTAAATCAGGATTTTTTGTTTATTTGTTTCCAGCATTTATGATAGATGTTGCATGAGAAATAACTTATACTTCATAGGATTTCTGTTATTACAAATGTACAGTAGCCATAAGCAGAATGTAGATCTCATGCACAGCAATATATAAAATCCAAGTATTTCCTAAATGTTAATTAAACAACCTTATAAACAGAAATACACACAGTAAACAGACTTATTTGAAGTGCAGCACTGGAGCAAGCACACAGAAAATTATCACAAAAACTGGTAAGCGTATCGGCCAGGGAGATACTAGCAGGTAGAATACAAACTACCTCTAGCTGGGTATTGGGTTGTGAGACACAAACTATTCTGCAAGATGCCAGGAGATGCTTTGTGGACAGGACCTTGGTTTTGTGTGTATTTGAGCCACCACAGCTGCAAGTGTGTCTAGATATTCAGATGGGATGAGATGAATCCCTGCAGGATCTAGCAATCCTTTGACCATTTCCCATCCTGAACTGGAAGAAATTCAGAATGCAGAATAGTGACCCTGATTCTGCCACTGCTTTTCAGAGATGGTTTGTCTAGGCATATCTCAGCTCTGAAGAGAGGAAAATAAAAAGGGAAATGAGCTGGGGGAGGACTAATGCCTAATTATTCACACTGAAGGTACACTGAGGGTCCCAGAGGTCCATTAAAAAACAAAGTACGCTTGTTATTAGTGTCCCAGCCATCAGTTTAAGAGGTCTGATGTCATAGCCAGGGGCTCAGTATGGCCATTTCTAATCCCAATGCTCCCCTCCTGCCCTTTCCCCCAGGGTATATGCTGTTTTTGCCAGTAATGTTCTTTGGTATTTGGAGGCAATGATGTATATCCTTTGGAGGTACAGCAGGGCATGGATGACAGTGCTGTTTGGAAGCACAGAGGAACAAATGGGATTAAATTACACTCATGGCTTTTATTAGAAGCTTGTCTGAAAGCTGTCTTTACAGCAGGAGTGGCACACACACTTAGTGTCTATAAGGATGGGAGAATGAACCCTCATTCTGCTCCCCACAGAAGATCTGCCCACTTGCAGTCATGGAACACCTTGAAGACATGCTACTATGTCTCCGAGAAGTGTATAAGCTGGTGTTTTGTTCAACCATTGTTGTAGAATACTTGCATGGAGTTTATATGGGAATGCTAGAGTTTCCCTCTGGCTTTGCTCCCTTATTTCCTCCTAAAATCTCCATTTATTACACTGTCTTCACTTACTCAATTATATCTGGCACTATCCTCCAAATACATCTCCAGATGTGTGAGAAACTAAATTGTGTTTTTTTTTTTTTTTTGCAGTAGAGAACTATTTTTCTGTATTCCAAGGTAGCTGAGTAGTCATAATAAGGAGAAATGCTAAGTAGATAAGTGGACAGTAAAAGGTCTCACTGTTCCAAAATAAGGTGGAAGCTTGAGAAAAACAGGATAAGCAGTGTGGGAACAGTAAAACAAAGATCACAGGTTCTCAAAACATAAGAAAGGGAAAGAAAGAAAAAAAAAAAAAAAAAAAGGGAGGGGGGATAAATTAAAGGGTTGAAATAGAGGAGTGTCAAGTAGCTTGTGAACCTGTAGTACTCAGCCAATGAGGAAACAGGGGAGGTAATCAGGTGTCGGGTAATAGGGAATAAAAGGTTATGATTTGTTTACTAAAATGTGCACCTAATTGGCAGGATGCTTGCCATTGCAATTAAAAATAAAATAGCTTCACAGATGATCCTGTCTAAATAAAATAATTTGAGATTTTTCTCACAAGTGCAAGTGAGAAAATACCTAAAGGATATGAGAATAGGGCCGAGATAGGTAATGATCTCTGAATAGCACTGGGACAGTCTCCCTAGGGAAATTGTAATGGCACTGAGCCTCCCGGAGTTAAAGAAACATTTGGACTACCCTCTCAGACACATGGTCTGACTTTCTGGGTAGTCCTTTGGGACCAAAGGATCTGGACTTGATGATCCTTGTGGGTCCCTTCCAACCTGGATATTCTATGATTCTATGAATTGCAAATTCCAGCTAGGAAATACAAATTTTACAATGAAGGTACTCAGGAGAAGAAAAGAGGAAGAATTAGGAATAAATAAATAAATAAATAAATAAATAAAACAATTTATTTTCTATTACACTACTTTTGGAATCCTATTGGAATGTGTTTAAACTGGGCAACAGAAGTGATCACTTACTGAAACTAGGTTACCGTCATCTGTAGAAAAGCTTTCAATTTTAACATAAAGTTTTTGACATATAGTTACTCTTGATCTCACCTGACAAGGTACTTGGAATTAGGAACTGTGAAATCTTACTAAGTTTTTCTTGTTTCAGGACTTCAGCAGCTGAGTCATATTAATAAAAGAACTTCTATGAAGAACTTATTTTTTAGTTCATTGCTCCCATTGATTCTATTTGAAATGCAAATAATGGCAAAAAAAAAAAAAAAAAGGGGGGGGGGGGTAGGCCGACAGCTGCTGCTGTGAAACATGGCACTCACGCCAAATGTAAATGCAGCACACGGGGAGAATCCCACCAGCCCTGGGGCTTGGGGGTGTGTGTCTGGAATAAAGCAAGCAAGTGCTCCCAAGAGCTAGGGAAGTGAACTGGTAGGAGTGCTGAAAGGAAACGAAAAGGAGAAATTCAAATTTAATCACTAAAAATGAAGATAGTGGAGCTCATCAAAGATTTAAGCGAAGCATATTTTAATTCAAAATTCCCTTTAAATAAAAATTTATATTCTGTTAAAGTGACCTTTTATTTATTTATTTATTTATTTTTGTTAAGTGAGAACTTTTTGAGATACAAGCTGAATGTGTCCTATCTTGTCTTCCTTTTGCTGCCCCCACAATTTCCAAGCTGAACATGGTGTAAAAGTTCAGTTCATTTAAGAAGCATTGCCAGAAAAACTTTGTTTGCCAGTCGGTGCACAACTAGCATTATTGAAGACATTCACACAATGTCTTCTTTTTCCCCTGCTTATTCAGGAAGAGGGGTGAGAGAGGAAGGTCTGCACAGCTAAAGCAGGGGCGCTGTGGCCTGATGTGCTGTTGATGCTGCCCATGTCCACTCACCAGGGTGCTACAACCAAAGGGTGTCCTGGGTGCAGTGAGGCATCACCTTGACTCAGCTGGTGCATGCTGGATTCACGCTGTTCATGCATTTCATGTTTTTATTGCGTGTTTGTGTTGGTTCACCTACTTCTCAGGAGAGCTTTTGCTATGGCAATTACAATTCAGGAAGAGGGGAGACAAGGAACAAGTGGAGAAAGGGTCTGGCCAAGGAAGACAGCTTGTAAGCAACCAGACTGCCTGAATGATTGCAGATCCTCTGACGGTCTCCAGACGTTGGGGATGGGTTTACAAACAGGGAAGAACAGAGCACTGGAGTACATTGTTCAGAGCCAGTATTAATATCTCCTGTGATTCAGAAAATCTGGAATTTACTGGCTATAAAAACTGAAAATGTACTGTAGTCCGTTAGGGTTAAGTCACTGAAATGAACATATTGTTTAACATATTACCTGATGCTAAGATGGGCAATGAATGTTTTTCTTGGATATTAAAGTTTTGCAGGGGATAAAGAAAATGTGGGCATATTACTGTTGGCATAACACACATTTCAAATAAATGCGAATGAAATACCACCTCATAGATATGTTAATATACAGGAGAAGCCACGTGGGAAAAAAGAAGCTCTGATGTAGGGTGCTCAGAACCGTTTCAGTACAATTAAAACTTTAATTCAGACCTACTAATTGATTTTAAGCTTGTGAATATATATTCTTCCCCCAAACATAGTTTGTGTAGACAACTCATGAGGCTTGAAAAATCACAGAATTTACAATCATAGGTTGGAAATCCGAAGGTTGGAAAAGACCTCCAAGATCATCTGGTCCAACCATCACCCAATGTCACCAACTAAACCATGTCCCTAAGCACCAAGTCCAACCTTTTCTTGAACACCCCAAGGGACGGTGACTCCACCACCTCCCTGGGCAACCCGTTCCAGTGCCTGACTGCTCTTTCTGAGAAGAAATGTCTCCTGATTTCCAACCTGAACCTCCCTTGGCACAACTTGAGGCCATTCCCTCTTGTCCTAACACTAGTTACCTTCAAGACCACTTGCGAGGCCAACTCCCAACACAACCCATACTCTGATGATACAAATAAGCCTTTAATATTTTTAAGGATTGTATGGTCTGAATTTGTTGAATGTTATGAAGTGTTTCTGAGTGTTTCATGCATAAAATGAAATATTACTATGTCAACTGAATTTTCATATCTCTAAGCAGATCGTGAAAGCAATTTATAGCATTCAGACAAGAGCAGTAGGGGACATTTTATAAATATATTAAAATAACAGTAAAAATGCTGTGGCTTGGTGGTACATCTATAAAGTGTAAGTCCACATGCTTTGACCTGAGGGAACAGCAGAGATGTGTTTACAGTTGCATATCAAGATTTAATATTCACTAACAGCAAATAGACAATGAGTGCTGTGCCAAAGAACTTGTGTTTTCATTTTATAGCAACCAAGCCAAGGACAGTTTGTAAATAAATGTGCCAATTTTGATGGGATTCTTTAATTTTATTTTTTTTTTCTTTGGCATATGAAAAAGAAAATATTTCCCTAGTTGTAACTATCATTATGGGGGTTTTACTGTTGAACATATGAAACATTATTGTCACAGTCATACCATGCCATATTGCCACAGTCTTACCACATTCATACCAGACCATATCTGTGATTAAAAAAAGATTGGATAATAGCCCATGCTTTGTTCTCTTTTAAATTAAGAATGAAAGCATGAGTATGCAATGTGAGCAATGTCTCACAGTATTTGGGGAAAACAGGGCAAGGGAAAAATATTGGAAATACTGGAACCTGTTTCTGAGGACTTCAAATTGGGAAGTAAGGGATGCTAGAGAGAGTGCCAGAGGCATTATTTTGAAATCTAAATCTGATTTATTCCTACACTGTTGGCCATTACTTAAAGCACTGGAAAACATTGCTTTGACTCACAAGTATTTTCCTGGAGGTGATGTGGATACAGATCTACCCACCTCAGCAAACCTCTCTGGTACCTGCACACAGATGAGCTCTGTACCCATCACTGCAGCCCTGAGGGTCCTAAAACTGGGATCGTGACAAGGGAGGTTGTGAGTGGTCTCCCTCATGACCAGGTGAAATCTGCTCTTCTTTAGGGTGGCCTTTGTTTGCTTCTAAAGCATCCAAACCTGGCAGTACACAGGTCTTCTCTTTCTCTCCTGTAACTGGCTATATATGAGCAGCCTCAGGGTAAGTGCTGAGTGTTCCCAGCAGCACAGTCCCTGTGTGGAGATAGTTATAAACATATACTTTCCTTTTCCTCTTTCTTAGCTGTGTGAAGAAAATAAATAGTCTTTATATGTAAATATACAATTATTTACCCCATGCTCACCTGTCATATACAGGCTGGTATAATGAACAAAATTTTGCCCAGGCAATGAAAAATATTAAAGTTGGGTAATAGCCTACGGGATTTGGCCCACACTACTTGGCTTGTGTGGAGAAAGCCACTGTAACCAACAGCTCATTTCATAATCACTGCATATTTATTTTTTTCCAGGTGCTTATAAAACAGTCTGAAGGGCTATTTCAGCACTGAGCCATGACAGTTCAGATGAGAAAGGTAGACATCTAACAGGATTGAGTGAGAGGTTTTCTTCAGTCAAGGTTGGACTGTGTGGTAATGAGGGTGTGGGACACAGAGCACATCCTGCGTCATTGTGTGGGATGCAAGTTGCATAAGAGACTCATTTTATGTATCAGGTGGAAAAAAAAAAAAAAAAAAATAAAATCCTGCAAACTAGCTCTTCTTTGAAGATGAACCCTCCAGAAGTTTCCATTAAGTTCAGAAATTCAGGAAATTCCTCTTTCTTAAGAGAACAAGGTGAAACCTCAGTGTTTGTGCAAAGGTGATGCTGCCTTGCTTTGTGCCATGTGTGCAGACCTAATGCACACTATTGGCCCTAAGGCAGATGTGGCGTAAAATCTACATTCAGTTTGAATTTCACTTTCTTCATTTACTGTGTAGCTATCAGTTCTTAGACAACACACAGCATTACACCACTGTAGCTGAATAAGGAAAATGTTTTTCTTGTGATTTTTCCAGTGGTTTTCTTCAAGGGATCCTGAAATAGACCTCCTTTTGTTTGTGCCCGTCAAGGGCACACTATTAAAACTTATGAATATTCTAATGGAGTCTTACCAAATGTAACAAAATTCCCATTTTTGCAGCTCTAGATTCTGCTTTGTGTTTGTTTGCTTGTTCATTTGTTTGTCTGTTTTTGTTTTGTTTTGTTTTGTTTTTTTGGGAGGGGGAGAGAGAAGGGAGAACTGCAGGAATTTTTGAGACAAGCTATATCAAAATAAAGGTGTTGATTATTGATAAATGATTTATACATACAAAATGTCAGTAATACTGTCCTTACTCTGCCTATACTCTCATTTCTTCTCACTCATATGAGAGCTGAGGTTTTTTTCATGTTTTCTATATTGTGTGCATTCTGTTACCAAACTCTGAAGTGCTGTTTGTTTGTTCATTTGCTTGTTTGTTTTCTGGCTCTCATATTCACTGATTGTTTTATCTGGGGAAGCTTTGCATGAAGATAATTCAACAGTATGACCCCTGTGGCTACTGCTTAGAGCCTCCAGAGGCAAGGACTGATGGAGCTTGTTTCCAGGGGCAATCAGTGCAAGATGATGGCAAAGTCTGGAGCCTGCTGAGTAGAGGATCCATATAAGTGGAAGGACTATCTTTATAATGAGAAAGTGGACTGGATCTCTTTAAAAATCTATACTTTTCTAAATACCTTTTTTCAACAAAATGTTTACATCTCTAGATCTCTCAAGGACTGTTTAAGAGCTTAGCACTTCAGATAAATTATCAGTGTGAATCATGAAATCTCCAGATGGAATACATATACAAAACATATTTTAAAACATACAACATAAAAATAACGTACATTTATTTCTTCAGTGTTTCCATGTTAGCTGGAGTTATTTTAATAATGTTCTGCCAATACATCTCCAGATTTCACTTTTGACACATTTGTAAGTGCATATTTTTCTCTAATTATATTTAATGTCTCATCTTGGAAATTCATTGCTGGAGGCCAGCTGGTGTCAATTGCCAAAAGTAATTAGAAAGATGGAGTTTGTTTAAAAAGTTGGTGATCACTGTTCATCCTGCTTGTACCCTAAAGCATCACAACTGGATGCAAGAGAGAGAAATTAACTCTAATCCTGAGCCTAGTGGAAATGTCTCTTACTAAAGTTCGAATTTTCTAAATTTCTTGATAGAAAACCAGAGGGTAACACTATTTTTATTATTATTATTATTATTGTTATTTTCAGAGCATGGTGAAATTTATTTTATGAAACCTGCTTTAATTACTCAGTCAGTGCCTGCAAATTGTCACTTAATGATTGGTGGCCGTCCTTTTCAAATCTGTGGGAAAACTGATTTGTGGATTAGAACACTAGCTGATGTAAATCAGCATGACTCTGCTGATTTAATTCATACACACTAATTAAAAATATTTAAAAAGTTAACCTAGTTAAAAATGTCTCCATATATGCTTAAGAATAATATGAGATAGCCTATATACAAAAGGCAGTGATGACCAATGAAAGATATATGATTTTCAGTGTACTCATTTTGCTTTTACAGTTGTTTTTACGATTTTACTTTTGGAAAGCACTAGGTGAAGCTGGTCAAATGGTAATTCAAGAAGACCAGTCTGTGTGAATATTGCACTGAAAAGCATCACGTGTTCATTCCTAAATAAACATCTTTGTATTTGAATACATGATTCTCCACCAACCTTCAAAAAAAAAAAAATAATTATGTTTTAAGTATCTGCAGTTAAAAAATAATTTACAATGCTCTGTAGTTTAGTTACAAGTATTCAAACTGAAAATAAAACACATGTTGTTCTCAGTGGGGGAGAAAGTGTCAGGAGAATAGAATCATAGCAGTTTACAGATTAATCTCCTCTGCAGAGATTGGTCTGTCCATGTGTTGAGGGATCAGTCTTCCAGTTACAGGGCACCAGGTGGTCACCTATGGTTGATTTAAGAAGCAAACACTGCCACAAATGCTATTAGTAGTGTGTAATGAGATTAACTCCCCATAGTACTTGCAATATCCTTGAGGTTTTTCGTAAAGCAGCACATGGCTGATCACCACATCTTAAACAATGAAGAGTTTAATCTTTCATTGCTGTATGCACATAACTTTCATTGACATTAATAGGTGTTAAACATGCACATAAAAGGAAGAATAGACCTTAAAGTTTAAGCAATCATGGTATGTTAAAGGTTTCTAACACTTTCACAAAGAACCAGATCAAAATTGGATGACTATTCCCACTGGGTGAAATTATTAAGTATTTTCAGCTGGTAGATATGCTTTCTCATTTTCTTCTTTATGAAAACTTGGAATTAATTAATAGCATTTACCTGTATTGTACTTAGAGGCAGTTTCTTTCCTATTACATTTGCAGTTTTTATTAAATCAAAGAGAATTGCACACATCCAGTCAAGAGTCAGCAGATGAAAGAGTTTTGAGGTTTTCAAGTGAGTTTCTTGTCTGGAAGAGGAAGATCTCTGCTTTTGTGTAGAGCAGTTGATCTCTGCTTTCAGACCAGGGAAGCTTGTGTTTCTAGAATATAACAGTGAATTGAAGTTCAGAAAATGATTAATAACACTAATAGCAGTGTTAATCTTTCATGGTGTTTTTATTGTTTTGATGTTGTTTGTTTGATTGATTTTATTTTCTCGCTATATAAAGCAAAATAAAAGCTTTGGGCAAGATGTCCCATGGAGCTGGGAAGGTGGATGGTTGCTGAGGGAAAAGACTAAACCAAATTCTTATTAGAAACAAGGCGTCTTGTTAGGTTTTACAGTGGTTGCAGAGGCTCAGAGATATTCCACAGCTCGTAATTTAGTTGATAGTAATAATATATGTTTGAAAGAATTGGAAGCTTCTTATGGTTATAAAGGTAAAAACAAGATTTTTAAAATAGAAATTTTTGCTTAACATAGCTATTATGTTTGTATGAATTGATCAGAAAACAGCAAAAAAGCTGTGATGTTACTTGTGAAACAACTTCACCAAAACATAAATTCCTTTCAAAGTGCATCATTAGGTGAATCATGTTTAAGGAGGTATTTTGGTTAACAGCCTGGGATCTTTAATTTATGTAATAAATGTTACATTACAAGTATCAAGGATAGGTTGCAAACCATTGTTTTTTGTTTGTTTGTCTGGTTGTTCCCCAAGAAAATTTATTGATTTCCAGGCTCAAGGATTATTCAACCATAAATAATTTTTATACTGAAACTTAAGTGTCTAATCTGGAGTGCAAGGCTTGTTTCAACAGCCCTTAGTGCTTGTGAACAGATCTGTCATCCATTATTCATGGACTGCCAAACCAATGAAATTATTCTCTGACTGAAGTAGAAGGAAGGATGGAAATTATATATAAACTGAGAAACTTTGATTTTTTAATAAATATGTGTCAAAGAAAATCTGCTTGAGGGAGAGAATGGATTCCCCATGTGTGAAACCACTACTGGTTGTATTAAGACTTCTCTGATTTTCACAGAGATGGCAGATGAACTTAAAAATAAGTTGCCTTTGCAGTAATGACCCCAAGACCAGAAATATCCCCCAGAGGGTTTTAATTGGAGCTTTGGGTTTGGCTTCAGCTGCCACAGTGATGAAAGCCCATTAGTAAGTAAGCTAAAGCAATTTGGTAACATTAACAGAGACCTTCTGAAATTATCAAAATCCAGAGGCTTCTTACTGAAGGAAAGGAGACTAAAATTGCGTTCAGGTAGAGAAGTATGGGAAGGGAAATGGCAGATTTCTGAAATTATTATTAATTTTTTTTTTCTGAAATGCTCATTTCGGTATTCATCCCTTTGCTGCACATTTTGCATTACATGTTTTTGCCTTATGTTTTCTGTGCTATCTTCCACACAAAACTGGAATTTGCTGTGAAGTGCTAGCATGCATCTGCACAGAGTGCTGCAGGGAAAAGGAAAACTCTTGGGAAACTTCCCCGGCAGTCAGAAAGGTAAAGGCAGAATGTCTCAGTTGGGCACTGCAGCACAGGGAGGTAAAACTGAAAGGTTATTAGAAGGTTTTAGCAATAGCAGCATTGTAAGGGAAGTAAAATACTTGTAACTGCTTTTGTTTTGTTTTGTTTTTCAATACAGGAAGGATCTTGTCTAGTTGCTTAAGCTCCATTAAGGTGAAACATAATGCTGATGTTTTCTGTTTTATTTTTAGCAGTAGATAGTTATAATCAGAGAAACTCTTGCAGTTGTCATTGAGCTCAGTGGCAATTTTCCTTGCTCATTGTATTTGTGTTAGACATCATGTTGTTTAACACAAATTGGCACAATCATTCTTTATTAGAATAAGTTGTTAAAATTAATCTGATGTTTCTTTTCCATAAAAAGCAGCCCTTGGAAATAGGCCCAAGCATTTGATGCATGAATTTGCTTAATGTCTTTAACAGCCCAGAAAATAGTTTTGCTTGTAATGCTATGAGTATACCGGGCACTCATTATAACAAAAGAACACATATGCTTCTAACCATCCCGTATGATGATATAGGGTGTTGCTTGAGAAACTCTGGAGTGTGAGGTAATGAGGTACAGAGATACTGGGAGAGAATATTCCAAACAAGATTTTGTTTGTCTATTTGACTGTTACTCCAAGTTGGGATGTGGAAGAGAGTTCATTTTTCTCAAGTCATCAAAGTCAAAAATCACATTGTTGTGACTATTGCAGAAGCAATTCTACTGGGGAACAGACTGCTCTGCTTGCGATTGTTTTGATTTCTGGGTCCAAGATATTTTCTGGTTTTAGAAGAAGAAATTTCCTTGTAGACAGAAAAGATCTTTTCCAGAAGAGGTCTGATTTTGTGCAGTTCTCTTTTCTTTTCCCTGGTTAGTAATACTTCCAAATGCAGGCTCAAATGAGGACTTTCGGTGACCTTCAGGACTGATGAGTCAGCTCTGCATCACTGCAGTCTCCCATCGCGGTGTGTGTTGGCTGCCGATTTCTATGCAGTACCAGGGTAATGCGCTGTGCAGCTGAAGACTAAAACTCCAGATCCACGGATCAATTTTGCAGCATATCTTAGAGCTGCTTTTGACATTTCCTATGCATTTGGGATTTAAGGGCAAGAAAGAGATTAGTATGAGGCAATGAAAGGATTACAGCCTATGTTATTATACAGGGCTGACCACAGCATGGATGCCATTAACTTCCTCACTAGCTGTTAACAGCATTTTAAGATTATTACTTGTAATGGAAATGTGTAACTCAAGACCACTGCTTATAGAGAATCTCACATTTGCCTACCTGTATCAAGTTTATGAGGTACAAATTCTAGGAGAGAAAAAGATTAAATTAATTTGCTTGATAGTTCTGGCCAAATCTCTCCCTAACTTCAGTGGGTGCTGGTTTCAGTTTTCTATTGCCATTTGTAGCTAGAGTTTCAGTGTCTGGAGTGCTGAAGATATTATTTTTTAAATAATATAGATATCTTAATAGCCAGGCAAATGGTTTATGGAAGAATTTCATCCATGGACAGCAGTTAACAGTGATTTAAAGAGATCTTTTAAAAATAATCCATTATGCATAGCTTTTTAAGTATTCAGTATTTTATAATTACAACATACTGATTACACAGCAGAACCAAAAGGATTGTATATCTAAGGCACTCTGCCTGACTTATAAAGATTCAGGTTTCTGTTTCTGTATGACCTTGGAAATTGTTTCCTTATCTCTATTTTATGAGTTTAAAATGCTTTCACACCTACCAGATGAATCTCTTGAACCCAGATTATCTTTTGAACCCAAAAGATAAAGTTAATTGTTGAAGTAGTCATTCGGAGATCATAGTGTTTTTAGGTTTCTAATCGACAAAAAACAATGTATGGGAATATTTCTAAATCTAAATATTTCAAAATCTGCATTTGAGGAAGCCACTGTGAATGACGAATACTTTGGGGGGAGATCCCAAATTTTACTTATGTGGAACTACCTATAAGTACCACACACTGCCTTGAAAATAAAAGACAATGCAGTTTATGTAAAATGGTCTTAGGGGCAAAACAATTTAAGAATAAGACATAAAATAAGACATAAAGATGCCTATGTACATATCTATGTTGATGAGTGCTGCAGTCTTCTAGCTGCCACTGAGACTTCTGGAAAAGTAGAAGTGATGGAGTTCAGGGACAGCTATGCTTGCCTATAGCAAAAAACTGGGCATTAAAAGAGAACACCGTGACTGCTGCCAGGAGTCCAATATCTCTGTATAAACTGGTTGAGATACTAGGTGGTTTCCCCAGAAATATGAAATCTTAGGCATTCAGAATAATATCCTAGAATGGATAAGGAAAGTTTGGTCTTGTAATCAAAGAAGGATTTCAGTAATTAAAAGACTGTCACTCACCCACAGAACACCTTTTTCTTCAATTGCTTCTCAAAATATTTTAGTGTTCTTTAGCTGATGGTGAAGATTGGAAAGGAAATGCTGCTTTCTTCAAGAAGAGGCTTGTATTTTTGCCTGTTGGTAGCAAATTTTGCAGGTGAATTCATTGAATGGATTGGTGCTGCTGACTGACTACTGGTTATATTATTCCTTTAGCGAAGTCAAGTGTGAACCCATTTATCAGGAGCATTGGAATCCATTACAATTGCAAGTGCAGTATGTAAACAGGAAGTGTATTTTCATTCTCTTTGGCAGTGCTTTCATTCATTCAGGTCTTCACCCATGTTCAAGTTTCACTCCTGTCCATCACCTCAATGAAATCAATAATGAAAACTCTAGATGATTTGATTTGGTTTTGGAGGCATATCCCTTTTTTGTCAAAACAAAACCCCAAACCCAAAAAC
>NC_048926.1:27654178-27663866 GCF_011077185.1 Oxyura jamaicensis | reverse complement strand
CCCCCCCCCCCCCCCCCCCCCCCCCCCCCCCCCCTGGGGGGGGGGGGTTGTAGGCATTTAAATTGTAATACACAAACTTTTATTTGTTGTGCTTTAGACTGGTTTGCTTCAAGTTTTTTCAGAGTACTTTTTGTAATACATCTTCATTCAGAAGAAATTTTTAGCCCTTTAGCAGTCATCCTTAGAGCCCTGAAATTGTAAAACATGAAGAATTATGTGAAAAATGCTGTTTCTGACAGTTAGTGATGATAGCTGAGGGTAATAATTTGCTCCTGAGAGTACTAGATGGGAGAGAAAGACCAGCAATTTGTTTCTGCTTGATGTATGGCTGTAGTTTGATGCAAATTGGATGTCACATGAAGTTGGCAAAGGGTGCAAGAAATTGGTATTTATTGTGTAAAGTTGATACAATAAGTCTGTTGATAATAGGGTATGTGAAAATGTGATTTAATGCACTGAATTCACTTCAGAATTCAATGTGAACTGTGGAGCCCCCTGTGTTGTTTGATAGGGGGGCAGCACTTACAGCATCTCCTAGTGCAGCTCAGCTCAAATCTGCAAGCATTACAGGTTAATATTTGAGGCAGAAGATATGAACCCACATATGAATATTCATGTAAAAGGGTTGGCTTGCTTTCCCTGACTGCTGCTCAAGAGTACTGAGCAAGGATAATGGGCTGGCTTTGTGTAGAGTAACTGGGGGCTGAATTGTGCAGCTTCTTTTCAGGCTGTATCATCATCTTTTCTCTAGCCATATATTTTCAGGGATCGGTTACTATCTCCAAGTATAAGCTCAAATTAAACCTAATAGATAAGGACTTATCCAAGAACTAAAATGAAATTATATCCAACTAGTCTTTTTTATTAAATAAAAATTAGCTTAAATATCTTAAAATACAATATGCTGCAGGACATCACCTCTCAGGACTTGTAGTTGCAAGGTGGGTGTGAGTAGGAAAAACCTTAACCTCTCACCAGGCTGCAGCTGAACCATATGAAACTTGAATATGAATTCCATTTGTATTCAGAAGGAGAAGGTAAAGCAGGGATTTACACTTGTCACAGAGTCACAGCAGAGTTTAGAGTCCAGCAGATGAGATGGAAGAGATAATTCAACTCTGCAGAGATGACGCATAATTCTCTATTAGAAAGTACATTATATTTGATTTGAATCTGAACTAACCATTATGTTCAGGGCAAACAGGTTTAAATGATTACAAGGGAAAGGGTAACACTTCAGTCAGTGTCACTCTTTCAAATCTTTATCACTGTCAGAGGGTTCAGCAATGTTAGTAGAGCTGACTTTTAGTTCACAGCTGTCAGGCCGACTCAGCATCCTAGCCACTATGCGTTTTATTTTCACTCAGAAATGTGTAAAGAATTGTGATGTTCCTAAATATCTATAAGAGTTCTTGCTGGAGAAAAAAAAAAATATTATTCCTTCCTTGAATCCAGCTAAAATGTAAGAAGCCATTGGGTCGCATTGAGCCCTGGAGGCAGTGAATTTATCTTCTCTGATGTAAGTGCAGTTATGTCTGTTATGTACACCCCATCATGTCAGCTAGTTGTAAGACTGACTGTTCAGTCTCTACAACACCCTGAATCACCTTCAGGGATCTCAGAGCATGCCTGGAAGGGGTTTTCTGAACTTCTGCTCCCACCATCCAGTGACTAGACATTAGGTGGCCATTTCTCTATCAAGTCTGCAAATCTTCTAGGTTGCAGATAGAGAACTCCAATTTTTTACAACAGCTGAATATTTTTTGGCAGCTCTGTAAAACCCTTTACTTCACTAAATGATGTAAATTTACCTATTTCTCGAGATTGAAATTTAAGCCAGAAAACGTTAAAGTCTCTGGTGACCCCATTTCACTTGAGAAGATAAAGGGGATGTCATTTATGCAAGATTTCTTCAGACAATAGATAATCTGCTGCAAAGGAGGATCTTGATCCTTCCTCCTTGGTCTGGAATTGTTGCAATGTAGTGCCTCCAGATTGACAGTGGGGAAGTTTAGGGGCTGGTCACAATTATGGTATTATTTGATAATCTATGACTGTTGATCTTTGTGTTGAAAATAAGAAAAAAAAAAAAAAAAAGATTTATTCAGTTAGTTTAAAAAATAGCAGCCACCAGATGACTAGTCATCCAGAACTCAGAATACCCTGTTGATAGCACTAAGCAACCATGCTGACCACAAGGTTACCATGACCTTTTTGAAATCCCTACTGGAAAAATAAGGTGAAAAAGGTAGCAGTTTGAAGTTATCTAAAAAGTAAGAGCTATTGCACTATTGTTTGCTATGGAAGAAGTAATTTATTACTTTAAGTGGATTACATGCAAAGGATACGATAACCTTCCAATAAATTTCATCAAGCATGGTAAAGCTGAAACCAATGTTATGATTCTTGAACATCAGTTACTGCTTTCTAGCATAGTGTCTGATGTATCCCAGTCTTTCTTTGGAGTCCTAGCAACTCACATACTGTGCTCTGTCTGACATCTTGTTTTGTGCCTCAGGCTATTACTTCTTCTTCTGCTAAAGGTGTATTTTGTTTTATCAAAATAATTAAATACAAAAGAGTGTCTGACTTGCCCATGCCTTGACCTTAAGTGGTTCAGACCACCTCACCACTGCCAAGCCCTGTGCACTCACACGTATGAAATCCTTAGCTGGTAATATTTTTCAGTCATCCAACTCTTGCTTTCCATGGGCATAAAGATACTAAAGCTTTTAAGGGGTGACTACATCTGTAATACCCACAAACTGCTCATGTCACCCAGCATGGTGACTGGCGGAACATGGTGGTAATGTCTTTTGAAAGAGAGACTTCAGTGTTTTTGTTTGTGTGTGTGTGTTTATTTGTTTATTTTACAATGACATAGAAAAAAAAATGTTAAAAAATGTTAAAACTTGATAAAGGGTTGTGTTTGAATGTCAGCTCAGCTGCCAAACAGTCACCATCTTCAGAGAAAAGGTGTTCTCCCATTACCCTCTCTGCCAGAAACACCACAGAAAATATTTTCCTGCTTCCCCTATGGATGGGCTGTTCTGAATTTAATTTGTGTGGAAATGGCATTGATGGGGAGCGAGGGAGTGCTGGTGTTCATCCTGGGTAGTGGGAAGGGCTGCTGGTACCTCTTATGTTGAACAGCTTGTTGATTATTACATGCATCCCCATGGGCTGGTGTTGCACAGGTGGAATAAAGAGTGTGTCAGCAGTGGTTCTTGGTTAAAAAGACTTAAAACAGGGCTTGCTTGCTTTCCCTTGCCATTCATTTACATTTTGTGCTTGCACAAAATTAACTGTAGTATAGTTAGTTAGAAGTGCGTCCCACGATCATAGTGCTTGCTTGGCCTGAAAAGACCAGCTGTGTAAGTTACAAACCTCTTTGTTCACTTTTCAATGCTACTGGCAAGACCAGTCTCAATAATCCTAGGATATCTGTCATCAATATTTGGTCAATGGGATCCTATGGCCATAGGAACTGGGATGATGGTGGAAATCACCCTTTAAAAAACTACCACATGCAGTCTACTTCTCTCTGTTGGACTGGTTCTGGATCAGACAACTGCCAAGACTATTCATAACTGGTTTAAATTTGAAGCTTATTTAATAAAATTGGGAATTAGGAGATACTTAGATTTTTTCCAAACAGAATTAATATTTAATATTTATTTCCTTAAGCTGTTGGATAAGACTTTGACTTGCCTTTCTGAAACTAAAGTTGGGTAAAATGCGGCCACCCAGTTGCTGCTGTGCAACCTGGAAATTTCTTCCTTTCTTCCTCTGTCACATCATAAAAACATTCCATTAAATGCGTAGAGATAGGCTGTAAAAATCCAGTAGAGTTAATTTAGAGAAACTCTGGGTCTTCTACACACATCTCCAATCCTCCTACTCCATCTATAGTTTAAGAAGTCAGTCTCTAACCAGCCTGTGAAATGGTCATGCTACTTTCTTCTCCTGCCCTGTGATATTTAATTTCTCTTTGGTAAAACTGTCCCCCTGGGAGACTTTCCTTCATCACAGCCAAGCATCTCCAAGTATCAACCTGAGCAGCAACCCTGTGTTGCTCCTACAAAATTGTCACGTCCATAAAATATGTACTTTTTATTATTCCAGCAATGGCATAATTCATTTTATGGCTAATAGCAATAGAGCCCACCCTGGAATTTCACATGAGGAAAGCACTTGTAGTGTCTTGCACACTGCTGGTGCTCGGTCCCCACCCTGTGTGGTCAGCAGTAACACATATCCACATGGAGGAGCTGAAGAGGGGGCAGTCACAGCTCCAGTTGCAGCTCCAAACAGGCATGTGTATAAGGTGCAGACCACAACACTTACCTCTGGAAATCAATCTCAAGTTGCATGGAACCATGCAACCACTGGAGCTGGGTGTCCGCACCATGGGGGTGTAGGTTGTACATTACCTCCATCAGTGTCACTCAGGGAGAGTTGGGGCTCCTCGGGTCAGATCCGTCTCAGTTACAGAGATGACTTGGAGTAGCTTCAGTGAGGTCCAAAGTCGGTGCTTTGAGTTGGGTGGACACCATGTATCTTCATCTAACTTTGCATCTGGCTGAATGCATTTCTTCTATAGCTACGTTTAATGTGTTAACACCTAACCATAGATGAGGCTTAGTTTGGCCTGAAGCAAAGTGTGTGTTCTGTGTCACCCACTATTATATGAGAAATTTCTGTGGCAACTCGAGGGTGACAGTTTCTTTCATTTCCTTCCCAGCACTAAAGACTAGATTCAATACGTTGCTTAATCTCTTCATTTGATGAAAGCCTGCAGAATAACTAAAATATCTGATCATAGAGCATCTTTTCAAGGAGTCTGTGGTAACAGAGCCATCTGGATGCTTTACTGAATGCAACCTCATGTATGTATTCCTGTTAGGCAAGGAAGCAGAGCTATTAAAATAAACTGAATTATAAAGGCTAATGCCAGAACTGGATGCTGCAGAGGGAGACTTGCCCTCCTCCACTTTTGTCATATGCAGTCTCTCCTTCTTGCAAATAAGTGCACCAAGAATAGGTGTTATGAAAACAAGTTTAGCTTGATGTGATTATTATCCACAAGTCTCCAGGAACTGTCACACAATAAACAATAAACAGCAACCTCATCTCACATTTTAACTGAGAGCATTCTTGAGTTTTTTTTGTTTGTTTTTCTCCTTCTCCTTTATCTTCTGTGTTTTGATTACAAGCTCTTACATTTATGAATGCAGAGCTTCCCCAGAGTAACAGCAGAAGATGCAGCAAATTGAGAGGTGAGGAGGAGGCGGGTGCAGGACGGGTGAAGGCAGGGCCAGGGGCTGTGTGGGAAAGGCTGGCAACCCACCCTCTCAGACTGCCTTGATGGTGCTCTTGTCTTTTCAGGAATGCAGAGCTCTTTTCACAATCACGGTTCTTGGCCTTGTTATTTTAAGTTTCTTTACAGGGGAGTTTTTCTAAGTTGGCAAATAGGTGACTTGTTTTGTTTCCCCCCTACTTCCTTCTGAGTACAATTAATTATTTTAATTAATTAATATTATACCGAGCAGTTTGCTTGGAAAGGAAAGCTATTCTGGTTTTGGTCTAATTACCAGTCCACATTTCTGAATGACAATACAGCTGCTAATTAATCTCTCTGCAGTTCTCACAGAAAGAGATGCTGATAAGCATTTGCCAATTACCATAAGAAAAAAAAATGTCAAGAGTTCTGTTGTGTTTTTCTGGCATCCACTCCCAGTCAGATGAATATCACTATTAAATACACAGACAGACTAACTACTGAGTATGAAAGCCAGCGGGCTGTGAGGCTGCACCAAAACTGCCCAGACATTACTCATTCAGGAGCTAGCTGTATTTTGCACGTCTGTTCACTCTTGTTGCCTAACATTGCTTGTTACAGTTTTTGCAAATGGGAGGGAGGTGAAGCAGTGTGGCAGGGCAGCAGGGCAAGTGTCAGACCATCCTGAAAGGGAATTTTTCACAGTGTCCTGGTATTAGTCGATATTAGGGGAAGGCTGGAAGAGGACTTATGTCCTAGCTTTAATTAACCTGGTTGTTTTGGTGTGGCTATGGACCTGAGATCTATGTGGGATGCTGCCTGGCTATAGAGCACTGCCACAGTGAGTGTGCTTCTAGTGGTGTGGAGTGGGGACAAACCCTGGGCTCCTCTGCTCATTTCACAAACCATGTTTGACAGGCAGTACTGATGTATGGCACAAGTATTCACTTTGCTTCTAGTACAGGGGAAGTTTGCAGTCCTTGCTGACTTTCCTACTGCTGCAGCTAAGCTGCTAATATGAGGAAGCTCATTTAAAATCACCTGGTCATACTAGAGGACTGTGTAGTCTCTGCTCTATCCGTGGTGCAGATATGTCCATAGAAACATGGGGGCAGGTGCTCAGCTGGTAGCAGTTACCCCAGTCCCTGACCACACCAGCTCAGTGAGACCAAGCTGAGTAACACAAAGGGACAGCACAGAACCTGTAGCTATTGCTAGTTTATTTCCATTACTTTGAATTTCTCAAGTTTTTGGCACACATAACCTCATGGCCTTTGATGTTTCTGAAGACATGAGCCTTGTCTGCTCATGTTGGCTGCTGTGGCCATTGTGTGCAGCTGCTGTGAACTAGGGAGCAGCTGCACAGTGGGACACATAGCTAGCTCATGGAAAGCATTGGTTTAAACCACATTGCACAGCTGGTTTGATTTAATTTCTTTTTTTTTTTTTTTTCCCTCTCTGTGTTTGCAGGTCAGAAAATCCTTCACCACAGAAGTGATATCTTGGAAACTGTAGTCCTGATCAATCCCTCGGATGAAGCAGTTAGCACTGAGGTAAGTCACACAGAAATATTTCACTGGGTGTGTTACTAAAGCTCCATTAAGGGGACAGAATGAGAGCAGGTCCTGATTGTAGCTGAAAGCATGCTAGTAGTAAATCTACCATCAACCATCCCTTGATTTTCTTACTAGTTCTCTGACTCTTGGTAAACTGCCAAAGGTGTAAACAGAAGCAGATCTCTGATCGTAGCAATCCTTTCCTCATAATGCACCAAGTTCCCTTCTTGATGAAATGGAGGCAGTTGTGATAGAATTGCATCTGTTTTTCTTTGGCTCTTCCATTGTTGGTACCTCTAGATGGCTATTTGACATATGAAAAAGTGCTTGAAGAGAAACTGGTGCCCTGAGAAAAATTCAGGTATTTGAGGAAAATTGCTGTGTGATGGTGACTCTGGAAACACCAGTTCCTCATGAAATCAGTAGAGTAGAGTTGAAGAACTGAGCACATAGTTCAAAGGGAAAATTGAGAAATTTGAGACTGAAGGATTGAAAAATAGGGATAATTGCATCGCTAGCTGGTGCTGGGAAGCACTGACATGGTACAGTTTCTGTGGGGAAATGAAGTGGTTTTACTTGTAATACTTTATTTTAAAAATATATTTTTACCAACCCAAAATGATATTAAACACCAACAGGAAGAAACACTCTGAAGCAAATGAAATCTGTAAAGTTTTATTTTATTTTATTAAAAAATAAAAAATAAAAACAAAACAAAAACAAACAAACAAAACAAACAAACAAAAAAAAAAACGAATCCACCTTAGTTAACAGCAGCTCATTAACTGAAAAACTATTTGTGAAAATGTCTTGCATTCATTAGAGGTGACTGGTAAGGAACAAGGAGGGCAGCTGGGTAGCAGCTCTTAAGATTGTCTTTAATACTTCCAGGCTTTGAGAGTAGAAATATAAAGCTTTAAAGTGTGTGTGAGGGGGTTGGAGAGCAGAAGAAACTGCCAAAAGTAAGGAAATGCTGCTTCTATCACTGTTTCTTGTCTTTGTTTGATGGATGACCACAAGGAAGAACATTGTCTGAGGCCAATTAATGACTTCTGAACTCTGGCTTTACTCCTTTGGCTCTGGAAGATGTTTGGCTAGGTTACTGCCAACTTCCTTTCACTAGGCTGTGGGAGGCAATCTTTACTTTGCTTTCATCTTGCCAAACTGGTCACAGCCAGAAGTTATAAGCTGATCTTTACCTTGGCAGACTAAGCAAGACCTTCATTGGACAAAAGCCAGAAAAGACGATAAGAAAGAGCTAAGAGAATTAAATTGGAGGTTAGAAGAGACGTGCCTTGCGCATTATGGCAAATAGAAAACTTAGCTTCAAGTATCAGTAGTTTTCCATGTTGCAGCTGAGGAGACAGTGAAATACCATGGAGCTCTGACTTCATCAGAAGAGGAAACTCAATCTGTCAGTTCAGGAAAAACAAAGGCAAAACTTTTAAGATCATTTTTTTCAAATCCAGCTGGTAACAGCCATACTGGTGGTAGTTTGAACGTGGTTCTGCCCAAAGCTCCTATCGTGTTCTGTCAGCTGCCAAATATTTCCCAAAAGAGAGAAATCCAAAATGAGACAGACCACATAACCCCTAAGAAAACAAATTTCTGAAAACCTTATTAACAGTTAGTTTTTAAGAAGACTCCACTCCATTGCCATAATACTCTTCCAATTGTGTATGTAATAAGTAACCCACTTTTGGCTGAGTTTTGCTGTTTGATATATTCAAACAGTCTGGGACTTCAACCAAGGGTAAAGTTGAACAGAATTTATCGCCTTGCAGTGTTTCTTCTTAAATGTAGTGGTCTTGAAATCAGAAGACAAAATTCTGGTAGTCCCTCAGAATGCTTTGATTATAGCCAGACACAGAATTTATGTGTCTCTGGAAGTTCTTTCATGTGTATCATATGTTACCCTCTACAATCTGCAACCATATATTTACCTTTTTTTTTTTTTTTTCTAGCTCTGCAGTATCTATTTATTCTGCAGAACCACAGATTAATAAAAAAAGTTAAAGGGGAATTATGTGACAGTTGTATATCGGTGATTCATAGATCAGGAAATAATTTTGCTGTTGGAAAACCTAGTAAGTTTATACATAAGTTGGCAGACTGCCCACAGCTGCTGCCAGCAATGAGAGAAAAGACAGCAGAGGAAACCATATTTTTTTATGGTTTTAATACCACTGGAACAGGCAGGGTTTCAAGACACACATCAGACAGACCACTGCATTTATCTCTATTCTTATCTGAAAAAGATAGACTCTATCCATCAAGGATATTGTTGAATTTATAATCATCTAAGTGCAATTAGTGACAAACCACCATTACTTTTGTGCTTAATTAAAGGAACTTCCTGCTGTTTAAAGTCAGGGCTACTTAATTAATAAAATAACAATGAAGATGTGGTAGAGTTGGCATCTTCTTGCAGATACAAGCTCTTCAGTGACTCTTTTCTACTTGTACTGAAAACATGAGTTCAGTAGAGATTTAGGTCAAGCCTTTCTGGCTCACCTTTTCTGGAGTGAGAGGGAATTATTTAGAATAATTGATTGCTTAATGATCAATATATAAATTTGAAAGAATGGCTTGCTAGGAGTGCTGAGGTGATTATGTCATCTCCATGGAGATGGAATTTGGATGCAATATCTACATGTGGAGTTGTTCCAGACGGATTCTTCTCATTTAGTTTAGTTTGGATAACACTGTTCTGGAATCACTACTCTGTTTTAACTTAATTATCCTTGAACAGAGGAATTACCACACTTAAAATTCAAGCCTCCTTAATCTGAATTGATTTTGTGTGCTGGAAAAAAAAAAAAAAAAAAAAAAAAAAAAAAAAAAAAAAAAA
>NC_048926.1:27636744-27654078 GCF_011077185.1 Oxyura jamaicensis | reverse complement strand
AAAAAAAAAAAAAAAAAAAAAAAAAAAAAAAAAAAAAAACTTTTTTGAAATATTTGCAAAAGGTTTGCTCAACAGTACAGAATCTTATGAAGGTTTTAATTACTCTTATCCTTTAAGTTGAGATCAGCCAACAGAATGACTGTGAACATAGAAATATTTCTTAGTGTACAATTAAATCTCTCCCTGAGGGGGAAACAGGCATTATTTGTAGCTGTTGTGAGGGTCAAGCAAAGTAATTAGAATCTACTTTCAAGTAGTTAAGAGTTATTTCAAAATGCAGAAGAAAGTTATTTCTGAATAGCAAGCTCCTTTAAGCCATCAGGCACTCACATAATTTACTAATGTGTATGAAATGTAGACTATAAAAAGCCCATAGTTAGTGTCATCAAGAGGTGTAAATAGTGCATATAACTATATCTGAGTGCCTGATGATGAAGCCTATGATTTTGGTGAAGCAGGATTGTGATTTGTGACTGTTACTTTTCAGTGACATTTTTTCAACCGAATGGCAAGTTATGCTGTATACTGGGGGAAAAAAAAAAAATATAATGGCCTTCCAAAAACTGACTCTTATATGTGTAGTTGCTCCTATTAGCATATGAGGCACAGTTGACCAAATCTGTCTCAATACACTGCTATTAAAACTTACCAAGAGTTATAGAAGGAATATATTTGTTCATTGAAAATATTTCTTGTCATTCCAATTTAATTCTCTTCTGCTTCTTGCTTTTTTTTTACATGTCTTTACTTTGACTTATTTATCAGGCCGTCTCCCTAATCGATTCTTATGTCTCCTTTGTTTCTTTATGCTACCTGTTAGCAAAACTATAATTTGATGTTTCACCAGTACTGTGAGACTCTTCTGCAAAATATGTTTTAAATTAAGCAAGGTAAACTGCTCATTCTCATAGGACTGTAGAAACACATTGTAACTCCCATTATTGCTGTGTTTCTCTCCTTCACTCTAGGTGCGTTTAATGATCACAGATGCTGCGAGACACAAGCTCCTTGTACTAACTGGACAGTGCTTTGAAAACACAGGAGAACTCATTCTTCAGTCAGGGTCCTTCTCCTTCCAGAACTTCATTGAGATCTTCACAGATCAAGAGGTGTGTTCAGAAAAGTATCTTCAATTTATTGTCATCTGATGGCACAGGTTTCTAGAAGACCAAAAATGGCCCTCTGTGTTAGGTTGAATTTAGAGTTGGCAGCTTGATGCTTATGCTCTTTGCTCTTCTTTCTTTAAAAACATATATTTAATTTAGTTTTTTTGTTGTTGGTTTTTGTTTTTTTATGTGAGTTGCTTAACTAAAGAATTGCATTTTAATTTGGGGAATTAAGTTTTAACTTTGAGAAACAGGAAACCAGAGAACCTTTTGGCAATGGAAGGAGATAGTGTTGCTTCTGAAGTGTACAGGTTGTTTATTTAAGGTGCACACACAAAGCAGACAAATTGAATTTGACAAAGGTTCTTGCCTGTTGGCAGCTGAGCAGTAGGTGACATTAAATAAGATAGAGACTGTCTGTTGGAACACCTGGAGAATTTTGTACCACCTACCTGCTTGGCTTCTTTACTGTAGTGTTTAAAATCTGGCCAGAGAAATCTGTAAATTTTGTGATCTTTATGCACCAAAAATACAAGTATAGGACATACCAGTATTTAATGCCATTTGTTTCATGGCTTGTTATTTTGCTGTCCTGCTTAATGTGCTGTGTCTGAAAGCTCCCATAGGGCAGGAGCCCATAGTAAACAAGCTGTCACACTTAATTTGGCTGCTGTGTAAACCATATATTTAGATAAACTATATGGCCACGTCCATAGGATTTTAGTTTCCAAAATTAATTAGGAGAATTTCAGTGGAGCAATATTTGAAAGTTCAGTGCTGAAAAAGCAAAATTTGCATTAGCTCTGGTGTGATCTATTTGATCTGGTGTATCTATTTGATCATATTCTCAAAGCCTCTTTGTTCTGCATGTGGTTGTAGGGTTAGGGATTCCTGCTGGTATTCCAGAACTGTATTCCCGCTCTCTGAAATGTATCTGGAGCCTAAAAGTCAGTTTGCAGAGTTACTTTTCCGTGGAATTGCAAGACTGAGCTCCATGCACTTCTGGCTAAGTAGGAACACATTAACTACATGCAAAACCAGGGCAAATCCTACTGCTACAGTTAATAAGCCAACAACAGCTGGCTGGAAAGCTGAGTGGTGATGTCTGGCAAGGCACTAGAGCCAGTGTGAGACTGCTGTAGGGCATGTGGGATATATTCCTTTGGCCCCAAGGAGGCTCCCATGGCTCATCTCTGCTGGTGGCAGCACACTCACCAGCCAGCACGACTCTTTTAAAGCACTGGCATCCAGCTTGTTTTCCCTGAGCCTTGGGCTCTCACTGCTTCTACATGTTTCAGAAACCCAAAGAAAGAACCTGATTCCCATATAGCAGCCTGTGAATGTGACATTTTTCAATGCTCCCATTAATGGAAAATTTTCAGAGTCCACAAATTGGAAAAAAGGTTAGAAAAAAGGCTAGAAAAAAAAAAGTGGTTAGTGGTTTTCCAAAGTGATTAAATGAAAGAATTCCTATCCTGTCCTGACCTGTAAGCATATAAGGTTTGAGGAATATTGTGTGAAGTTCATGTTTCTGGTTTCTGTCCATTTTGCTTCACTGGACCAAACCTGAACTATGGTGATGAAATGTGCCTACAAATCAATAAAGAATATTTCCCTTCACCAGGGTGATACTCTTTTGAAGACCAGTTCAGTAATCCATCTCTAGCTTGCAGACCTCTCTGCCAGCAATGCCTAAAAGCATTGTTTTCAATTTCTCCTGTGCCAAAGCATTGAAGATGTCCTATTCCACTGCCTCTGCAACAACAGCTATCAGATGAAAAGCTTTTTGTTATTGCCTTTGTGGTCCAGGGTATGAAGCAATGTTGTATGCTCTCTGAGCAGCCACCTTGCTGTCTGCCTTCTATGGCTACAACCTTCAAAACCTGAGGATTCTTCAAAAGAGGTATCCCTTTAAAGATGATCAGGTTCATAAATATGTTTCTTTGCTCACAGACTGACTTTCAATCCAGAGGAAAGAAAGCATTTACATTTTTGTGTTATCAAATCATGTAAGCAGTGAAGCTGTCAATGTCCTTTGTGTCATCATTGGAAATACAAATCCATTAAAGCCTTTACTGGGGCATTCCTGAGCTTGCTATTCCTAACAGATATCTCCTCTGTCTGGATTTTTTTCCAATTCTTCGTTGGCCTGTGGTACCAATAGCTTAACAGTATCTGCATTACGTGTGCCAGCTTTAAGAGGAAACAGAGATTGAATTTAGTGGTATGAAGCAGAAATCCAAATATGGTACTATATAAACTAGACAGGACTAACTGCAAGCCTTGGGCCAGTATATTCATCAGCTCACTGTATTACTACATGATTTTCTATCTATCCAGAAAGTTGGCCCTCCATGAGAAAGAGTCTGTACACAAGTTATCACCTTATGTATGCAACAGGCTTCGATTTATTCACCCAAAGGAAGTGATATTTTACTACTTTTAATTCTCCCTAATAATGTATTTTCAACCCTGACTAGAGAGACAGCATAAGGACTATACTGAAGATTCTAACTCCATTTCAGAGCTGTGGTCTTTGTTGCCACTCTTATTTCTGTGATAAACAGCAGGAATGGATCTCCTATTTTCCTTGTCATCTATCTTCTTCCATCTTTACACCTTTTATTTTGCCTTTTTCTTAGTTCTTTTTCAGACAAAACCATGTCTGACATACAAATGAAATTTCTTTAGACTCCTATCAAATGGTTCAGATACTATGTAAGGCTGACAGGGAAAATATAAAATATTTATTTTCTGCTTTATTTGGGTATTGGTTGGATTATTTTTGTTTGGGTAAAAGCCACTGCATCTTTGATGAGTTTTATTTTTTGTAAATGCTGAAAATAAATAATGTAACTCAAAGAAAGGAAGTTAGGCACACAGAGACCCACAGAGAGCACTGCAATCAAACACCACTTTAATTTATATATATTCATTTCTTCCGCTGATTCAGTTTATGGTCCAAGACTCAAATTTTTCAGCTGTAGCATAATAGAAACTGTTCTTATAGCTTAACTGACAGTTGAGTCTCTGTAAAGAAGATTATGGTATTTTCCATGATACTGTGTGGGAATATTTTATACTGATGTTTTATATCTGAATTACTTCTTTAAAGAAGAGTTTTACATAATTTGGTGTTTTCTTTGTTAAGAGCAAATAGGATAGAGATGGGCTGTGTTTGCCTAACTGGCAGAAGGTTTAAAATATGTTATACTTTTCCATGTTTATTTGTGTGCTGGTCTGGAACAATTAAATGTTGTTTTTTAGATCAGATTGGAACAGAAAAATAGCCTTTCATACTATGGCCTGTGGTAGTTTAACACCAATAGGTAGTTGAGCACCGCTCTCTCACTATCCCTCCTCAACAGAACAGGGGGAGAAAATGTGATGAAAAAGGCTCATAGGTTGAGATAAGGACAGGGAGATCAATCACCAATTAGTGTCATGGGCAAAACAGACCCAGCATAAAGGAGATTAATATTATTGCCTACTGCTAACAGATAGCACAGTGAGAAACTAAAAGCAAATTAAGAACACCTTCACCCTGTCCACCTCTTCTACCTCCTACCCCTGGGCAGTGCAGTGAAATGGGGGTTACAATAATGCTTTATCTTTACTGTTCCTTTCCCAATTCCAGAGTGGGGTCTCTCCCATGGGATGCTGTCCTTCCCGAACTGAGCCTGCAGGAGCTGCCCACAGGCAGCAGCTCTCCAAGCACTGCTCCCACACGGCTCCGTACCACGGGGTCCATTCCCCAGGAGCAAACTGCCCCAGCACGGGTCCCCCACGGGCGGCAGCTCCCCCCAGACCCCTGCTCCTGCGTGGGCTCCTCTCCACGGGCTGCAGCTCCGGCCCGGGGCCTGCTCCTGCGGGGGCTCTCCATGGGCCGCAGCCTCCTCCAGGCCACATCCACCTGCTCCACCGGGGGCTCCTCCACGGGCTGCAGCGTGGAGATCTGCTCCATGTGGGACCCATGGGCTGCAGGGGGACAGCCTGCTCCACCAGGGGCCTCTCCACAGCCCGCAGGGGAACTGCTGCTGCCTGCCTGGAGCTCCTCCTGCCCTCCTGCTGCACTCACCTGGGGGCTGCAGGGCTGTTTCTTACCCCTTTCTCCCAGCTGCTGTAGCACGCCATTTTTCCCTTTCTTCAATCTGCTCTCCCAGAGGCCTAACCATCGTCTCTCACTGGCTTAGCTCTGGCCAGTGGTGGCTCCAGGGAACCAGATCGAGCTGGCTCTGATCTGACATGGGGGCAGCTGCTGGGCTCTGTTCACAGAGGCCACCCCTACAGCACCCTGTTACCAAAACCTTGCTAAAACAGCCCAGTACAGCCTGTTCAGAGGATGTGCTGTTTCCCATAGGTATTTGCATGGCTCTTCTGGATCAATTGGGGCAGCACAGAGGCTCATGAACCAGTGGCAGAGATGGTGGCAGCACTTACAGTTTTAAACCCATAGCTCTCATCCCCTCTGAATATAAAAGCTTCTACCATCCTCCTATAAAGGGTGAAGGAAGGAAGGGAAAACCTCTGGGAAATTTCCTCCTTTGGGCAGAGAGGAAGGGATCAGGAGTAAGCAGTTCCTTTGTATTTAAAAATAATAATAATAATAATACAGTAGTAAACTAAAAGTGTAAACAAGTTCCTTTGGCTTCTAAGATGGGTACTCACCAGTAGGTCTAACAAAAGTCTTATCTGATTAGATAACATAATGTTCTGTCATTAATTATCATTAAAAATTAATTTATGTGTATCTTCTTGTGTTTTTGTTTCACAACCCTAGATTGGTGAATTATTGAGCACCACACACCCTGCCAACAAAGCCAGCTTAACTCTTTTCTGCCCTGAGGAAGGGGACTGGAAAAATTCTAATCTTGACCGACACAACCTTCAAGACTTCATTAACATTAAACTCAACTCATCTTCCATATTGCCTGAAATGGAAGGACTTTCTGAATTTACAGAGTATCTGTCAGAATCGGTAGAAGTGCCATCACCCTTTGATATTTTGGAACCTCCAACCTCAGGAGGCTTCTTGAAACTCTCCAAACCCTGCTGTTATATTTTCCCGGGTGGAAGAGGAGACTCTGCATTGTTTGCAGTGAACGGATTCAACATGCTTATCAATGGAGGATCTGAAAGAAAATCTTGCTTTTGGAAGCTTATCCGGCATTTGGACAGGGTAGATTCTATTCTACTCACTCACATCGGAGATGATAACCTGCCAGGAATCAATAGCATGCTTCAGCGAAAAATAGCTGAATTAGAAGAGGAACAGTCTCAAGGGTCTACTACCAACAGTGACTGGATGAAAAATCTGATCTCACCTGATTTAGGAGTTGTATTCCTTAATGTACCTGAGAACCTGAAGAATCTGGATCCTAACATTAGAGTTAAAAGGAGTGTTGAAGAAGCTTGCTTTACTCTCCAGTATTTAAATAAATTGTCCATGAAACCAGAACCTCTTTTCAGAAATGTGGGAAATACCATTGACCCCATTATTTTATTTCAGAAAATGGGAGTTGGCAAACTTGAGATGTATGTGCTTAATCCTGTCAAAAGTAGCAAAGAGATGCAATACTTTATGCAACAGTGGAGTGGTACTAACAGAGATAAAGCTGAATTTCTGCTACCAAATGGCCAAGAACTAGACATTCCATTATCCTATTTCACTTCTGTTTCATCCCTGATTGTGTGGCATCCAGCTAATCCTGCAGAAAAAATAATTCGAGTGCTGTTTCCTGGAAACAGCACCCAGTACAATATTCTAGAAGGACTAGAAAAACTCAAACACTTGGACTTCCTTAAACAACCAATGGTTACCCAAAAAGACCTACCCGGAAACATTGCTAGTCCAGCTGTGAAACAAGCAAAGTTGAAACAGCGAACTGACAGCAAGGAGAGTCTCAAGCCTGCTGCAAAGACACCACCAAGCAAGACTGTCAGAAAAGAATCTAAAGAAGAAACTCCAGAGCCTGCAAAGCCTAGTCCAGCACCAGAAAAGCCTCAGAAATTAGAAAGCAAAGAAAAAGTTCCAGTTAAAAAAGAGAAACCAGCAAAACCAGAAGCCAAACCTATAGTGGCAGAAAAAGATATAACAAGTAAGGAAGAACAATTACTGAAATCTGAAACTCCTGAAAAACAAGCTACAGATGTAAAACCAAAAGTGACAAAGGAGAAGCCAGTGAAAAAGGAAGTCAAAGCAAAACCTGAAGAAAAGAAAGAGGAAAAAGAAAAAACAAAGAAAGTGGTTTCTAAAAAAGAGGAGAAAACTCCCATCAAAAAAGATGAAAAACCCAAAAAAGAAGAGATCAAAAAAGAAGTTAAAAAAGAGGTGAAAAAGGAAGAGAAGAAGGAGATTAAGAAGGAAGTGAAGAAAGAAGCTCCACCAAAGGAAGTGAAGAAAGAAGCTAAAAAAGAAGAGAAAAAAGAAGTTAAGAAGGAAGAAAAAGAAGCCAAAAAGGACATCAAAAAGGTTCCTAAAGAAACAAAGAAGACACCCACTCCTTCAGCTGAAACCAAAAAGCCAGCAGCAAAACCTAAACCACAAAAGAAGGAGGAACCTGCTAAAAAAGAAGCAGTACCTGCTGGAAAGCCAAAGGAAAAGGGAAAAATTAAGACTGTAAAGAAGGAGATCAAAGTCAGTGGAGCACAAGCTGCCCTTGCAGCCGTTGGAGCTGCTGCTACAACTGTAGCTGCTGTAGCAGCTGCAGAAATTACAGCTAGTGGAAAAGAACTTGAGGCAGAGAGGTCACTTATGTCTTCACCAGAGGATTTAACAAAGGATTTTGAAGAATTAAAAGCTGAAGAAGTGGAAACAATAAAAGCAACAAAACCTCAGGCTGCACTCATAGAGGATGAACTGAAGCTCTCTGGCAAAGAACAAAAAGAGGCCTTTGATATCCAAAAGGAAAAATTAGACAATGAAGGACCTGCTGAGTCTTCTGATGAAGGCATAACTACCACAGAGGCTGAGGGTGAGTGTGAACAGACACCTGAAGAACTGGAACCTGTGGAAAAGCACAGGGTTGATGACAATGAAAAATTTGAAGATGAGGGAACTGGCTTGGAAGAATCATCTGAAGCAGATTATGAGGAGAAGGCAGAGACAGAAGAAGCTGAAGAACGAGGTGAAGATGAGGAAGAAAAGACACCACTTGACACCACAAAACCATACATGGAAGAAGCAAAAAAAGTGAGTAAGAGTGCAGAAGAAATAATGGCCGAAACAGATGCTAATATCAAAGATGAAAAATATATTGAAAAGGCAGATTATGAGGCATCAGATGAACAGGCTGAGGAGGACAGGGAAGAAGCAGTAGAAAAGGCAGAAACCGAAGAGACTGAAGAAGACGAAGAAGACAAAGCAGAAGACATCAGAGATGAAGAGGAGACTGAAAAAATAGAAGCTGAAGAAGATTATGTGATGGCTGTGGTAGACAAAGCTGCAGAAGCTGGTGAAGTTGAAGATAAGTATGGCCTACTCATCATTACACCAACAAAACGGTCAGAGCCTCAGTCTCCAGCAGTTGAACCGGCCTCTTCAATCCATGATGAGACATTACCTGGTGGTTCAGAAAGTGAAGCCACTGTTTCTGATGAAGAAAATAGAGAAGATCAACCTGAGGAATTCACTGCTACTTCGGGTTATACACAGTCTACCATTGAAATATCTAGTGAACCAACTCCAATGGATGAAATGTCTACACCCCGGGATGTCATGAGTGATGAAACTAACAATGAGGAAAGTGAGTCACCTTCTCAGGAGTACGTGAATATTACCAAGTATGAGACGTCACTATACTCTCAAGAGTTTGGTAGGCCTAAACTTTCTCCACTTCCAGATGCTCTTAATGGATTATCAGAAGGATCCAAAACAGAAGCCACAGAAGGTAAAGACTATAATGCCTCAGCTTCTACCATCTCACCACCTTCTTCACTAGAGGAAGACAAATTCTGCAAGTCCGTGTTCCAGGATGTGTACCGGCAAAAAGAAAGTGAAATCCAAGGCACTGCCAAATTAGAAATCAAAGAAACCTGTCCAGATGTTTCTGGAAAACTTAGTCCAGCCAAGAGTCCAGCTGATAGTTTGTCCCCTCCATCACCAGTTGCCAAAACACCACTGGGTGAACGCAGTGTCAACTTTTCACTCACTCCTAATGAGATCAAGGTTTTGGCTGAGCCTGCCCCCACTGCTGCGTTGTCCAATGTACGTCAAGAAGTTGCTGAAGAGCACTGTGCAAGCCCTGAAGATAAAACATTAGAAGTAGCATCTCCCTCACAGTCTGCTGCTGGTAGTGCTGGCCACACACCTTATTATCAGTCTCCCACTGATGAAAAATCCAGTCAGCTTCCCTCTGAAACAAGTGAAAAGTCAACAGAAGCTCCAGTTAGCTTTGAATTCAGTGAAATCAAAGATGAGTCTGCAAAACCCAGAATAAGCCCTATGGATGAGCCTGTGCCAGATTCAGAATCTCCTATTGAAAAGGTTCTCTCTCCTCTACGGAGTCCACCACTGATAGGTTCAGAGACAACTTATGATACATTTTTGAGTGCTGATGTAAAGTCTCCCACCAGAGATTATGGAAGTCCTTCTGAGGGGAAACCTGAAAAAGAAAAATCACCAGTTCAGTTGAGCCCAGCTTCTGAAGCCAGCTCAGTGGGGCTTTTCCAAGAAAAACAAGATGAAAAAAGCATGGAGTTTATGGTAATTAAGGAAGGCTTCAGCCTAGAGAGAAGAATGGAGGATACAGAACCCAGCAGCTCCCAGTCTTCACTGGTCTTAGATGAGCGGAAGTTGACAGGTGATCTCTCACCTACTCAAATAGATATCAGTCAGTTTGGTTCCTTAAAAGAGGACACAAAAATGTCAATTTCTGAAGGCACTGTTTCTGATAAGTCTGCAACTCCTGTTGATGAGGTCGTAGCAGAAGACACGTATTCCCATATTGAAGGAGTAGCTTCTGTCTCTACAGCATCTGTTGCTACTAGTTCATTTCCAGAACCAACTACCGATGATGTGTCCCCCTCTTTGCATGCTGAGGTTGGATCACCCCACTCTACAGAAGTTGATGATTCCCTTTCTGTGTCAGTTGTACAAACACCAACAACATTTCAGGAAACGGAAATGTCTCCATCTAAGGAGGAGTGCCCAAGGCCTATGTCAATTTCTCCACCAGATTTCTCACCTAAAACTGCAAAATCAAGAACCCCAGTGCATGATCACAGATCTCCTGAACAGTCAACTATGTCAGTAGAATTTGGTCAGGAATCCCCTGAGCAGTCTTTAGCAATGGACTTCAGTAGGCAATCTCCTGAATATCCTCCTGTAGGCACTAGTATACACCATATATCTGAAAATGGACCAACAGAAGTAGATTATAGCCCTTCAGATATACAGGAGCCTACTTTTGCACGGAAGATTTCCCCTGTGGAGCAGACATCTTACTCTCAAGAGAAGGATATTTCAGAAATTATTTCAGTTTCTCAAATTGAAGCTTCATCTTCAAGTTCTTCAGCTCATACTCCTTCCCAGGTAACTTCTCCACTGCCAGAGGAAACATTTGCAGGTGCCGTTCCACCCAGAGATATGTCACTTCATTCTTCTCTTACCTCAGAAAAGGTTCAGAGCCTGGGAGAAAAGCTGTCACCAAAGTCTGATCTATCTCCATTAAGTCCAAGGGAATCTTCTCCTCTATACTCTCCTAGTTTTCCAGATTCGCCTCCTGCAGTCACAGAATCAGTGTCAGCTAGTCATGCATCTTCACTGTCTTTGCAAGTGTCGTCTGATAAAGCCTTTGGTTACCAGGCTGTGACATTACAGGACACCGTAGCAAAGCACAGCCCAGAACCTTTATTCAGCCCTGAAAAAGAAGATTCAGAGAAAAGCAGCAGGTCACCAGAGGAACTTAGTTATTCTTATGAGGCCACAGAAAAAACTGCTAGATCACCAGAGGATATTAGCTACTCCTATGAGGCAGTTGGAAAATCTACTAAATCACCTGAAGCCACAGATTATTCCTATGAAACAACAGGGAAAACTTCTATGTCACCCGAAGCCACAGATTACTCCTATGAGATGACAGAGAAAACCACCAGGTCACCAGGGGCCACAGATTACTCCTATGAGATGACAGGGAAAACCACCAGCTCACCTGGTGAAACAGATTATTCCTATGATATGACAGGAAAAACCACCAGGTCACCTGGGGACACAGATTATTCCTATGAGACAACAGGCAAAACCACCAGATCACCTGAGGCCACAGATTATTCCTATGAGATAATTGGGAAAACCACAAAATCACTTGATGTCACAGATTATTCCTATGAGAAAATTGGGAAAGCTACCAAATCACTTGATGCTATGGATTATTCATTTGAGGCAACAGGGAAAACCAAGTCACCAGAAGCCATGGGCTACTGCTATGAGACAACTGGGAGAACCACCAGGTCACCAGAGGCCACAGCTTACTCCTATGAAACAACTGGGAAATCCACCAGCTCACCTGAAGCCACAGATTATTCATTTGAGACAACTGAGCAAGCCACCAGATCACCTGAACCTACTAGCTATTCCTATGAAGCAAGCGCACATTTTACTCCAGGAAAATCGTTAGCAGAATCTCGTCAAGATGTTGATTTATGCCTTGTGTCCTCCTGCGAATATAAGCATCCTAAAACTGAACTTTCACCTTCATTTATTAACCCTAATCCTCTTGAGTGGTTTGAAAGTGAAGAGCAGTCTCAAGATCAAGAAAAGCCATTAACTCAGTCTGGGGGAGCCCAGCCACCCTCTGGGGGAAAGCAACAGGGACGGCAGTGTGATGAAACACCTCCCACTTCAGTGAGCGAGTCTGCCCCATCTCAGACAGATTCAGATGTTCCCCCCGAGACTGAGGAATGCCCTTCCATCACTGCAGATGCTAACATTGACTCGGAAGATGAGTCAGAAACCATTCCAACAGACAAGACAATTACATACAAACACATTGACCCACCACCGGTCCCAATGCAGGATCGCAGCCCTTCCCCTAGGCACCCTGATGTCTCCATGGTTGATCCAGAGGCTTTGCCTGTTGACCAGAATCTGGGTAAACCTTTGAAGAAGGACCTCAAGGAAAAGACAAAAACAAAAAAACAGGGTACTAAGACCAAGTCATCTTCTCCTGTTAAAAAAAGTGATGGTAAATCAAAACAAGTGGCTTCACCAAAGCCAGCTGTGAAAGAATCTTTAGAAAAAAATTCCAAAACAGCTTCTCCAAAAAAGAAGGAGTCTGTGGAGAAGGCAACCAAAAATATCTCTAATCCAGAAGTAAAGTCCCGAGTGGAAGAGAAAGATAAAGACACCAAGAATGCAGCAAACACAACAGCATCCAAGTCAGCAAAGACTGCAACCACAGGTAAAAGCACATAGGAGCTCTCTAGTTGTTAAGATAGTGAAGTTAGATTGCCTTTGTATCTGTTGAGAATGTGATTTTCAGCAAAACTCCAAGGAAAGTCAATGTTTTAGATACAAATACAGGATGTAAAGACACATTTGATGAATGAAATGAATGAAATTCTCTGAATTAACTCTTTTAGTCTGAGAAACTTGATGTGTCAGTTTGCAGAGATGAAAAGAATTAGTTCAAGTACATCAAATATAAAAAAGCTTAATACCAGCTGTCTAAATTGTTAACTGACTAATGGAATAATTAAAAGTACTGCTCTTGTAGGTGAAGTGAAATTAGCAGTGGAGTGATCCACTTCATTCATTTCCAGAGTCATGTAGGCACAATGCTTTTAACATAAACTAACACAGTTTAATGTAGTGAGAGGCAAGGTGCTATAGGACATTGGATGCTTTAATTACTTTGCTGGATTATTTTTAAAAAGAGTATTTTAAAAATTATAACAGTAGTAAGAGCACTTTTGGTGAGCTAAGCATGTATACCACATAATCCGGTTAAAGTCTTATGCCATCAGTGATGACTCAACATGTGGAAAGTTAATGCCATTTTGAATGACTTGTGCCTTCTAAGTAGTAATAAAATACAAATTAAATTACTGAAGAAGGCATTGTGCTATGTTGTTTCCAGCAGATCTTATTACAGAGTTTTGAGGATACTCTGATTTTACTGTTATCAACAGGACTGACATTCTCTTGAAAGCTTTTTACTGCCAGCAGATCTGGGATTCAGTACAAGCAAACCAGCATTCATGTCTGTAGCTCTCCCATTCATGTCCTGTAGTCTCCTCTGTGGACTACTATTAGAAGTAGTCCACAGTTTGTTTCTTATACCATAGTTTGCATGTCTCTGTTAGTAGATGCCTTTCAAAACAGCAGTTTAGTTCCTCATGCTGTACATTTCTCCAGAACTTTAGCTCTGTATTAGATTCCTTTTCCTTGAAGCATACTTCTCAGGCATATGCTAGAGCTTAAGACAGGACTCTTATTTGATATTGACATTTAGGTTTAAAATATAATGCCCAATATTGTATACAAAGTTAGTGTCCACAAATGCAGAAGATGTATCATTGATTTATTATTATTATTATTATTTGTGATAAAAGATGGTAAAAGGTTTTGTAACATACCCAATAGTTAAAAATGCTCTAATTCAGGAAATATTTTCATATTATGATGCTTGTTTGGCATATTGCCCTCTGATGAATATCAGATCAAGCTAGACAATTCTAATGGACTTTCCTGGCCTTTCAGTATGTGACCCTAAATAAAGTATACTGCTCAGATAATTTAGTTTACCAAACTTTATCTTCTATAACATCATGAGGAGGCTAGTAATCAAGAAATGGCCATCATCTGAATACGATTACTGATTGAACCCTGATTGTCAGTTCACACTGTGGTCCAGTGTGTGGCAAAAGCAGCTTTTTTGTAAGTATGTGAGTGCTTAAAATTTGGATTTCCTTTTGAAAGAAGCTCTTCTTAGCCACTGCACTATGCATTGCAGCTTCTTCCCCCTGCTTTTTGTGATGTGGCCAATTTGTGTATGTAAATAAAGATAGCTTCAAATCTGCATGGCTCCCTGTATGACCCTATGTTTCATCATCATGCAGATCTGAGACTTTCAAAAAGCTGTGCTTTTTAACTTAGAAATTAAGGCTGCCATTTATTGAATGGTAATTCAGTAATCACAGATTTGTGTAGTAATAGTTGGATAATGGTAGCATATTACTGGAAAATGTTCAGTCAATTGTTAGTTATATGGCAGTGAGTTTTTGTTGTATCATATAGTTAGTTACATGTGTTCAGGTTTTTTCCTCCTAGTACCATCAGTATTTGGATTCAACAAAGCTGGAACGTGTCATTAGGTGTAGGAGGGTAATGCCATAATTCTTTCAGAAGACACAGAAGTACAGCTGTAACACTTAACCAGCAGTAGCTATTTTAAGGAGTATCACCTCAATGACTTTAATGGTCACTAATTAATGCATGTTTTTAACAACCCAGAATGTATTCTTTTGTTGTTTGATTTCCAAAGGGCCTGGGACTACTAAATCAGCAAAATCTATGGCGGTGCCTCCAGGACCTCCAGTGTATTTGGATCTGGTGTACATTCCCAACCACAGCAATAGTAAGAATGTTGACGTTGAGTTTTTCAAGAGGGTGCGGTCATCCTACTACGTGGTGAGCGGGAACGATGCCGCAGCCGAGGAGCCAAGCAGGGCTGTTCTGGACTCCCTGCTGGAGGGCAAGGCCCAGTGGGAGAGCAACATGCAGGTAGGCTCTTTGCGAGTATTTCTGCCTGGGAATTAAAACTTTTCTGAGAAGAAACCATGGGTAGCCAGAGCACCTGTGGAGTGAACAGCCACTGCTCTGGACTGGAGGTTCCCAGCCAGGACACCTCATTTCATCAGTGATGAAACTAGTGAGAGGACACATGAGTGAAGTACAGAGCTGTGGTCAGCTGCACCTCCATTCCTTGCCCTTCTGACCTGACCCTGGAGAATGAAGTGGTTGGAAACGCATTATTTACAGGGCCATTTGCTGTTTCATGTTATTATTATATGATCTGGGTTTGGGAACCTTTCAGTTTGCATGTAGGAAAGAAAGAAATAACATTCTGTGGTTGGTACAGCAAATACATACACTTGGAAACTCCTTGTGCCTTTCCAATGTGATAAATAAATAGGCCATAATCAGAAGGGATATCAGTGCAGACTATATCTTGCTCCTTCTCTGATAAGCTGTATTTGAGCACCTTACAGAACTAACATTTTATTATGATAAACTGCTCCTTTGCAGTCATTTTATCTTATCTATCTATCTATCTATCTATCTATTTATCCATACATTTATCTTATTACTTACTGCATACAGATCTGATCTTTCCAAAAGGGAAATGTAGCTGTTGGTTGGCACTTTTAACAAAGACAATTTTCTTCATATTTTCTTCTGTTGCTCATGCCTGAGAAGCTCTCCTTTTTCATGTTGCAGGTGACCTTAATCCCAACACATGACTCAGAAGTGATGAGAGAATGGTACCAAGAGACCCATGAGAAACAGCAGGACCTCAACATCATGGTTTTGGCAAGCAGCAGCACAGTTGTTATGCAAGATGAATCTTTTCCCGCATGCAAGATTGAACTGTAAGAACAAGACCACGCACCACAACGTTAAACTTTGTTTCCAGAAATTCTTCAGTTTGAAAACACCTTTTCTAAAAATTCAACCCATCTATTTCAACTGCTGAACTATATACCTGCCAAATGCTATACTGTGTCACGGTGATGCAAGTCACTAATATTTTTCAGTCTTTGCTGATTGCTAAGGGAAGTAACAGTATTCCTATAGTAGGGTTCAAATTACTGCGAAAATACAGATCCAGTTTCATCTCCGCTGAACGTTTGGAAACCATGCACTAGCAACCATAACTGACTTCTGCCAGGTAGAGGCATTTGCCCTCTAAAGAAACACAACAAGAGAGAAAGAGAGAGAGGGGTAGGAGGAGAAAGTAATAAATAATTAGATCTGCATTAGTCTCATGGCAATAGATGTATCGCTTACTGCAGTCTGCTTATGCTCTCATATGAAAAGAAAGTTTTAAATTTGTATCAATCCGAGCTGTCGCAAAGGGGGTCCTTACTTTACAGAGTTAAGTTAGCTGGAAAATGCAAAGAAACAGAACGTGGCTAAGAAAGGACATAAAACTTAAACTCTCATTAGCAGTTTTCCACTTTAATTTGAACTCTGCATACTGACATACCATAACAATCATAGGCCAAATATGCACATTGTCTGAACCCCAACCAGAACTCTAAAACCCTCCTTTTAACATCCAGAATTATTGGTCTAAGGCATACTCCCAGCAAAAGTCCACTTACTCCACTCAGAATTGACCAGTCCACATGCTTAAACACCCATGTCAACTGTTGATTGACTGAAGCAAAATACCAAAGCAGTTGGGAGTACATATAGTAGACAATTTGCCTTAGAAAGTGACTTGAATGTACAAAGAAACTCGATGCACTTATTTTTTACCGTTGAGACAGCAAATTTATAAACACCAGTGTAGGATCATAGTTACACCAGTAAAGAAGTGTGAGTGTGCATGTGTGGTACTAGAAACCTATCTGACTGGTCAAATGGCTTGGTGCTATGAATTACATATCTTAGTCATGTGAACACTTCATTGGTGCACCTGGACAGCTGAAGAAGGCAAGATGAGCATTTCTTTTGAAAGCTTCTTTTGTACTGTGGAAGCAGGATTGAAGTGGTGTCCAGTATCAGAGTTACAAAACTTAGTGAAATTTTCAGAATGAAATTTTCAGAATGAAAAAAGGTTACCTGCGAGTCTGTACAGTATTCAACCTTCCTTTGTCTTACATTATTTTATTTGTTTAATTTAAGAGTGAATATGGGAACAAATGTACAGAAACCTTTTTTTAGCAATGTGTGAACTTTTAATAGATGAATTTTTAACAAAAGTTTTCATTTACAGGAAAACTCAAAGAAAAAATTTTCAGGTGAAGGCAGTTTTTTTTAGTAGTTTTGTAAGATAAATGAATAATGTTGTTTAAGGTTCTAGTGAGAATGGATATTAAGCTAAAATTTATTGAAAATAGTCAACTGCCAAAACCTTTTTTGGGGATAGGTGCAGAGGGGGCACCCTAATGATAAAATTAATCTATTAATGATGAAAGAAAATGGAATTTGAAATGTTGATTGCCTAATATTTACAAGTGTCTACATTCTCATCCCTCACAAGATCTTGAGAAAAGATAG
>NC_048926.1:27533413-27626744 GCF_011077185.1 Oxyura jamaicensis | reverse complement strand
GCCAGGACAGAAGAAATCAAGGATCTGTTAAAAATTAGACTGAAAAAAAAAAAAAAAAAAAGGTGGTTCGAGATAAATAAAATAGACCTGACATTAATCATAATATTGTTAAAGACTGTATTTACTACTAGCAGTGCTATTGTTAATTCTTAATCATTGTTGAGAATTAAGGCAAACATGAATGCTACTGGCTTACTGAAAGACAAAACAAACGCAACTTTCCAGTTTGCTGTGAGACAGACGGAGATCTGAGATTGCAGAATGTCCTGAGTCACTTTTGTGATACAATTCATGACAAAATTGGACAGAATTATTCAATCTTCTTGTTAAGCTTACCCTAGGAAACAGCTGAAAAACAGGTGTATGTGCAATGTGATTTATGAAGTGGAGCTGGGGTGGAAGTCAATTCTATACTACTTTTCCTGCAGTGGGAAGGAGAAAAGTAGGGGAAGGCAAGTTCAGTTGCTATTCTGTTCATTTTTCATGCTGTTGCATTTGTGGTGGTATCTCCCTTGAGAAGCTGAGCAGCTGCCTGCGGAGCAGTGATCCCAAATGGTCTTCGAGTGCCCTTGTCTCACAATTTGCCCTGTTCCATTGTTCACCTGGCTTAAAGCTAGCTGGCAAGAGAGAACACGAAAAACGAGGGTTCCTCCCCCTCCCAAGCGTCAGCTAATTTTTGTTTCCATCTTCCTGAGTGAGCAGGGGTCTGAAAAAGGTGCCTGAGAATTGGGTGCCCTGGGGTGCAGCCTACAGAGCCCGGGGTGCAGTGCTGTCTGAGATAGGGGAGACAAAGAGAGGGCTCCTGGGGGAGAAACAGACATGAGATATTGGAGGAGCATGGAGAGGATCACGGGGGAGATCAGAAGGGAAGCTGGGAAGCAGGGAAAGCTAGCAAAAGGCAAATTCAATTGAGTACAGGTAGGTTAGTGGAAAATGTGAGAATTTGCTTGGTGAGAAAACATCAGTTTGGCAGAAACCAGTTAGTGGTGAGATGGTGGTTAGACCTGGGATGGGGAGAAGCAGGGAAGTTGGAGACTGCTGGACTGTAGAGAAATACCTGGCTGGGGCATGCAGGGGAGGGAAGAGTGGCTCTGGCGTGAGGCTGGTAGAAGTGTCAGGAGTGGTTTCTTGCTCAGGTTGATACTGAGGGAATGGAAATGAGGAGGCAAAACATCTGGTTCCTTAAGCTACAAATGGTTTAGACTCACTGCCATGGATCTTGGGTTTGGTGACTTTTGTCTGGCTGCAGCAACCTCCTCCTCTACTGCCTACAACGCATTTAGCAGGGAAACTCCCCTCTCCCAAGGGCAGAGCACACATGGGAGCAGATTGAGCTCCAGTGCAGAATAGCTTGTTTACTCACAGTGCAGAAAGGTCTTTCCTGGAGAACAATGTGGCACAGAACTGTTGCTGTCCAATTTGTTTAAAGCTTATGCCTGGACGAAAGGCTGTATCTACAGTTACGAGTTTTGGCTTCAGGTTGTGCTGAAAGCATTCAAACCTACAGTGCACTTAAGAGTGAAAAAAGCAGGCAGCCTATAATATTAATTACCAGGTTACTCAGAGCTTAGGAGGAGTATTTTTTTTTTCTGTTGCTATAGCAGTTAGATCTAAATGAATGGTAAGGGGGGTTAGTTGTGAGGGAAGCAAAGCGTGCTCTGCAAGGGAGTGGGGGATGCAGCAGCCAGCAGCTTGCTGTAGCTCAATTAGCATTAGCAGTCTGGCATATCCACTGAGCAGGGTGAGGGAGGGTGAAGGTGGGACCAAAAGCAGGCTCCTTGTGCTGCCAAGAAACAGATGCTAATGAGAAAGGAGGAGAAATGTGGCAGTGCCCACTGTGCCCTAGCCAAATAGTGCCTCATCAGCACAGAATCAGCAGCTGAGATGTCTACAGGCAATGTGGCAGCACAGAGGGTCTTCAAACTGAGGTAGTGTGGAGGAGATCCCAGAAGGGAGTAGTGGTGCCTGTAAGCAAGAAGTTGGCAAAAGAAATTGGAGGATGCAGCAGCAATTGTGAACGTTTGGATGTACAAACCTGTTCTGAAACTGAAAAACCGAAATACATAGGCAAGGGAGGGACGCTTCAGTCTTCTGTGTCTAGACTAGAAATCTCTCTGAAGCCACACTTGTAATGAAATTGTTCTTAGGAGTGTGTTTGACCTCCTGCTTTCCCTTAAGGCTGTCTGACAATCAGAAAGAATTAAGAGCAAGAGAGAGGAAAAAACAAAAACAAAAACAAAAAAACACTTCAGGAAACTTGATAGAAAAAAATTGCCTGGGAAAGGCCAGTGCTGGTTTAGTCAGGTCACAAAATCATCCCCTTACCTGGAGACTGCACTGTGGGAGAAACCATAGGTAGGACTTGTTTACAACATGGGGTGAAGGACCTTACTGTGTTGGATGTGAAACAGCAATCACTTTGCAAGTGTATTCACTGGGAATAAGAAAAGTATTTGGTGGATGACAGTTAAGATGCTTTCTTACACTTAAAACAAGTTGACTTCACAGATTTGCAGCACATTCTCACTGGACTAACAGTAAGTGTGTGATGAGAGTTTTCTAGCTTTAAGGCTAGACAGGTGCATGTTAAAATTGGAAATACTTATCAGATGTTAACAGTAAGACACCACTGTTGCCACAACAAACTGCGATACAGAAGGGCTGTTGTTAGGGTCTCCCTGTTTTTAAGGAACTTGCCTTGCCAGGAGCAGCAGAAAATCATTTCCTGATCAGATTCTGAGGCAACAGGGAATGTAAGCACGGATGGATGCTGATGCACCCCAAGACCCTTTCTCTTTCGCTGTTTTCTTGTGCTCTATGTGAACAGCTACATTGTTTTTACCAATCTAAAGAACGGGGCATGGGATTGCGTATGCAGCTGAGGGAAGAATGGAATTAGGTCAAAAAAAAACATGAGAGTGCCCAGAAAATAAAAGGAAACTGCACTGTAGAATGAGGCTCTGTGGTGTTTGATGAAGTGATTGTACTTGTTTCTCTACTGATCTTAAAAGTGGAGCAGAGAAGCGCTAGTGAAGTCGGAAATTTCTAACTTCCTCACAGGGAAGCATTTTTATAGGCGCATCTGAGTGCCTGTGCAAGTGCTAATTCCCTGGGCTAGAACTCTTTAGAAGCAGTTTTAAACAGAGTCTAAAGTAGGCTTCCAGCTCCATATAGTGCCCTGAATTTTCCAAGTGGGCTAGAGAAAAAAGCAATCAATATACATTAATCCTCTTAGTGACTGAATTTCGGAGTAGCCAAGGCATTCTTTCCTGTGAGAAACCCCTGCTGAAACAACTTGTGTTTGAAATTCCTCCTTCTTCCTTTGTTTCTTCTATCCTCTACACCTTTCATCACAGGCAAGCCACTTCTTATGCCTTTGTTTCTTTGTGCTGTCTCCATCCTACCCCATCTGGCTGATTAAAAGGACAAAAATATATCGTAAACAGGGTGATGATTTCTATCCACACATACTTTACTTCAGGAAACAGGAATTTACTTTATTTGCGTATAGTAAGTAGTCACACTTGCAGCAGGATTGAAGTGAAATAATAATGGTGAACATTTCAGTTCACATACAGAGGAATGCATACCATTATGGTAGTCTTTGAGTTCCAGTACTAAGCAGATGCTTCAGCTAGCTTCCTAGCTTCCAGTTCCTGCTTAGCCTTCTCTCTCATCTCTCTTTCTCTCTCAATGAGAAGTGCTTTTTCTTGCTCCCACTCCTTTAGCTTCTGCTCATGTTTTGCAATGTCTTCCACTTCACATGCTGGCAGCTTTTCCTTAACGAGTTGGGTGGTCAGGGTTAACAGGCTTTCAGATTCAACCTTGCCAAGTGAATGCAGCTTAGAGTACAGCTCCTGTCACAAAAAGGGATTTGGTGGGGTAGAAGGAGAGAGACAGTCAGTCACAAAATAGCCAGTGATAAAATACTTCCCTATAAAAACCAATACATAGCTGTTTGAATCTAATGATTAGCTGTGCTATCCAGGCCAGCTATTTCACCCTAGCTAAGAGTTTTGACTGTGGCAGCAGGTACTAATTCTTCCCCCTCCTTGAAATACTAACCTCTAAAATAATCTTTTGCTAAGCAATAAAACTGAAACAATAAAGTTTCATTTTCATTAAGCAGTGAAATTCTCTTTACTTTTCCAAGTTCAGTTACCTGGTGTAAACAAAGATCAGCTGACCAGTTAATTATAAAAATATAGTCTAAACACCTTATTTTTTGGGTCCTATCTCATTGACCGATTTGCTCCACACTGCCTGCATTAACATCCCTCTCAACAGATGCAAATCACTTTAAATGCTCTCTTACTCTAGAGCACACTAAGTAGCTCCCATGATTTCTTCCCAACAGGAACTGTGATCTGAGGCTTTGCTTTGTTTACACAGACTGCACAGTAGATCTAAAGCAGGTAGGATTTATCCAGGGATATTCTACACTGTAACTAAGAACATAGCTTCAGTAAGAAACTCTGCAATATTTCCTTTTTGAGCTTTACTTACCTAGATTTCATGCAGCATAAAGACATTAATTCACTTAAGATGATGAATCATCCAGTGATACTATTTCTGGCTTTCTGGAATCTTTAGCCTGATGGCTCACTAACAAGCTGATTAATTGCCTTAAAAGTGCAGATACACAGTCAGCTAGAGAAGAGTTTCCTGAGGGAGGAAGATGACATGGCACTGGCAGATTCTTTACCCTTTGGCTCATTCATTAGATAGGAACACACTTTCCCAATTGTTCTTTTAAATAAAATGTTTTACTGAACCAAGCACTTGTGGAAATGTTTAAAGCAAGTAGGTATCCCAAAGAAAGGTACATCCATGCTTCTTTCATGTGCCCTTTGAATAAAGCTTATTGACTTGTATTGAAAGATGGCTGAAAGAAGATGTGGGGATAATTCACCACCACACAAAATGGCAGTGCTGGGTCCATGAAGATATCTGGTCTTCCTCTCCCAGTTACCACTGGAAGCTTCCATGCTGTGTAGCTGATCTGCAGTATTCCTCTTACTCCAACTCCCACTGCTGTAAGCTGCAAAGGCAATGCCCCTCAGCTCTTGCCTTGAGGTTATACCTTGTTCTCAAGAACGAAACTGGGGTGTCCCTTCAGATGCCTTTCCATTTCTTCCCATCCGAGCCAATACTGACTACAAAGGCTTTGCTGTTTTGCCATGCAGTGGACGGTCTAAACAGGTCAGACAACAGATAAAAGTCTCTTCAAGTGGTAGCTATACATGTCTGAGGGACTTGGGCATTTGACTCTGTTGCCTTTTTGATTTTATGATAAAGATTAAAAGGAAACAAAATGTCTTTGAAGCTACTGGAGTAAAGGCAAACTTAGTAATATTTATGTGTATTCATCTCTATTTTGTTGAAATATCAGTAAGCTTATAGTACATTAGGGACAAACATGAAGAATGTACAGTTTGGATTTGAGAAAGGAACATAATTCCTGACAACTTCTCCCATGATTAGAGCTTAGACGTTCAGTTTAAAGATAACCATTTTAGACCATTAAGAATCTCCCTGCTACCCACTACTGAGGATGTGCTGAAAAGGGGGTTCATGCACTAAACCTAAGCAGTATGCAACTGAACTAGAAGAACTACAATGAACTGGAAAGTAGTGGGACCTCTCTCGAACCCACTACTGGTCTGAACCCACTGAACTCTGGAATCTTCCCTGCTCTGCTGTAATACATTAGTGAAGCTAATTTAGGAAAGCAGCAGTCTCTCTGTCCTGCCGGTACCAGAAGGGCACATTCTTAAATGGCAAAGTCACTAATTTTTATAAGCAGTCTCCAGGGCTCTGCATTCACAGGAGGTACACTGCTTTCAGAGACAGTGCTCCCCAGCATTTACGTGATGAAATGCTTGCTCACTGGTCATTTATATTGATGGAAAGAATTACCCCAGAAACACGGTACTGAGTGGTAGGCCTCAGTTCATGCTATCTAAAAACTGGTAATTACAACATGAGTGACAGTGTCAGACACACAGTCTAAATTACAGCTCTGAAGTCTATTTTTTTCCCTCTTTTTCTGGAAAGAGACAAATGCCCTCAAGTCCTGCTTTTTGGAAGTGAAGAACATACTGCCTCTCACACATCACAGTTGTTAGTCACACTGCCACAGTTTTTTAATGTACTTCTATAAATGGCTGTTCTGAAGGTCTGTATTAGACAAAGTCCAGGAACACATACAAAAGCTGAACAAGCTAAAGTTTGAAACAGGAATTGTATGTCTGGACCAAATCATAGGATCATTAGGGTTGGAAAAGACCTCCAAGATCACCTGGTTCAACCATCACCCTACTACCAATGTCACCCACTAAACCATGTCCCTAAGTACCACATCCAACCCCTCCTTGAACACCCCCAGGGATGGTGATGCCATCGCTTCCCTGGGCAACCTGTTCCAATCTCTTTCCTTTCTGAAAGAAATGTCTCCTAATCCAGACCTGTTCAAGGCCATGACAGCCTGGAACTACAGGCCAAATTAGCTCTAACCTAGAGGTATTTGAATTTTACCACAGCACAAATCAGAAATGATCACATAAAATGGGCTTGTTATATAGCTATGAGATGATGAGATAAAATTAAATCACCATATAGCTATGCCCTAAGGAACAACTGTTTTGTGTTTTCTACTGTTAGCATCAGTGTGACAAACCAGAGATAAAAGTAAAGCCTTACTTAATTCCACAGACTGGGAGTATAGGATGCAACTTTCCTACTAACCCTAACATACACAAATGGACAATAACTTCAGTATTGTCTCAACCCCAGTACAATTTACTTTAATGAACAAGAACCCACACAAGGTCAGATAATGGCTCTCTAATGACAGGCCACTTTTGCAAACAGCATTTGGATTTATCACTCTGATGTATGAAAAGTGAAGACAAAATCCCAGCAGACATTCAAAAGGCAAGTGGCCTTGAGCACTTGTTTTTTTGAAGGTTGCTTCCTGTTTAAGTAAGTGAAAATGTAAGGTGACAATAGATTAAGAAATGCCAGGTAGACTCCTGATGCACTGAAAGGGTGCTAGTCTACTAGTTATAGTAAGTGTATTTATTTTCTAGTATTTACTATGGAGATCTATTACAGCTTAGAATATTTACATAAACGAAAATCTCCTACCTTGAATCGGCTGTAATATTCAGGTACTTTAGACTGCTCTGTTTCTTCTGTTTCTGCACATTGTGACTTTTTTTCTAATTCCTTGGTTTCTTCGGATGATTCTGGACCAGGTTTTGCTTCAAGGACAGACTGCAAAATTGTCTCCAGAACATCAACCTGAACAATCACATTTGCCAGTGTTAGCATAAACAGTTTGGAAATACAATCTGAGTAATACTGCTGTTGAATCTACAAACAGCTTTGTCAGTTACTCCACAGTTCAAGATGACTGCTCTGTATCATAAAGAGAAAACCAAATTCTAAAAGCAAATGGACTAATTCTTGGAAGAATTATGTATTGTATTTTGGACTTTTGAGGCTGGGCATTTTAAAGTCCCTGCAACAGAAGAACTCTGTCAGCCTCCATCAACAGTAAAACTCCCTGACTCTGGTGATGTACAGATCCAGATGTTTGTGGGTATCTCAGGCATTAGACTATCATCTGCTCTTAGCCTGATATCTAGTCATAAATATTAATACTAAATGGTAGCCACTGGGATTATAGCACTAGCATTATATACAATCACAGGTACATCTAAATAAGATGTTACTATCAAACGTTCAAAGCGTATCATCTTTAATAGATCATCTTGATTCCCCTTTGGTGAAAACAAGGGAAATTACCTGTTCAACAACAAGAACATTCATCCCTGTCATTAGCTGGGTAATTTAACAGGAAAAATGGAAATGTGGGCATATAGTAATATGTATGTTGGTATATATATAGTAATGGTATGTTGGTAAATGTTTGTTTTTAATCTCTGTGATACCCTTGTTCTCTTCATGTTTTTCCTCGAGGGGTACCAAGAGAACCACCTTCTCCTAACTGCAGTTGTATCAAAAGAATGCATTAGCATCACTAAGGGACTTGGTAAACTATTTCTTCATGTATAATTGATACAAAAGATGGAATTGCTATATGGATGCTGCTGCTGTTTTGATACTACAAAGATTGCTGTAACTGAAATTACAGAATACAGGCTGCCTGCATTATAAAATTCAGCCCTTACAAATGTAAAGAGCTGTTACCCTTAAAGAGCTGTTACCCTTCTCTGAATCCTTATCCTTAATGTTTATCAGTTGAATGAAATAATAGTGTAACCTTTGAATCTACGACACTTTCCACAAGCAAAAGGGCTACTATTGATACCTACTGGTTTCATTTTCCTAGTGTAAGTATATATAATGCTAAAATATAAAAATTAGCTTTACTTGAAATAACATTCTTGGCACTGAAATGTAATCCATAAACTACCAATACTGAAACGGGATTAAATAATCAATGAAATCATGACTGTGTGCTTGAAGATACATAAACTCTTATCTGGAGTTTCTCAGACAATTACCAAAACTTGCTTGTTCACAGTTAAAACAATATAGCACAATACTAAGATAGTCGTTTTGTTATTTTGCTATGATAATAACAGAAATTATCTCTCTCAATAGTCATGGCTGAGAGAAAAGAGACACCCTGCTAGTCAGGAACAGAAGGAAGCTTAAAGCCTGAGAAAAAAAGTAAGTGACTGATACTGAACGGCCAATCACTTGAAAATGTTTTCAACAAAAGTGTGCAACTAAAAAAAGTTCATCCCAAAACTTCTCATTTAGATAATGAAATTTCTTCAGCCAGAAGATCATAATACATTTGGGAAAAGAACCAAAGTTGTGAAAACAGGGTGGTATCTTTCTCAGGGTTGTATCTCTTTCTCACGCCTGCTATTGTGCCGGCATGCAACGACAGTAATTTGCAACATGGCCCATATTTACTAGTGCTGTGAAAAGGATTTACAAGAATTGCATGATGGTCAATTTAGGCTTGCCCAAAAGCAGCCCAAGATACAGGAAAAAGGAGTTGATGCATGTGAGGTTGTTTCCCACCACATCTGCTTTCAGTGTGTGTTGACTGACCTCAGTATTGACCTGATCAGTACTTAGTCCTTCACCCTTGGGAACACTGCATTTCAGTTGGAGATAATCATTAAAAATATCTTATACAGATCTTTAATGGCAAGATCTTAATGAGCATTCTTGTGGAAAAGTACAGATGATACAAATCAATATAATGCAATTGCTTTATACCAGATAAGGATGCAATTCAAAATATTTTCCTTTTCTTTCTTACTGCATTGTGGTCACAAAAAAATGCATTGGAGAAAAATTATTTTGATAATATCAAGATATTTGATATTATCAAGGCCCATTTTTGGTCCTTAGCTTAGTGAAACTTGTGTGACTTGCACTATTGTTTTTATACTGCTACCCAAAATCCAAATCAGGCCACAAATCTCTTCAGGGAAGTTCCTGTGTAGCTCTAACCGTTATTGCTTTTTGGATTCTTCTACTGGATTTGTACAGAGACACTTGCAGCAACAGTGAGTAATCAGCAACAACCTTATTTTGCAAATTCTTAAGTGACAGATGTAATTAAACCCCGCAGCTTAAGCTGCTCACTGAACAAAGTAAAACATTTCTGGAAAGAAAGTACTGCTGCACATTACTGGAGATTACTATTTTTACAGTATCAGTACAAACACAGATCTAAAGGACGTTACATAGACTTGATGTACCTGGTTGCTGGTGATGTTAGATAGACAGATGCAACCTTTTTTCATCATGAGGGTGTTCACCTATAATCCAGAACTCTGAGGAGTTCCTTAATTTGCCTGAGTTTTATAAGCAGAAAAAATCACCAATTTATTAGGCTGAGATCTTCAGTCTTGGAGTAAAAAAGAAAATTGCTGAACCACACCCAAAGAGAGAACTCTAAATGGTGTGGGTTTCAGATGTGATGCTTCCTTCCCTGCCCTATCCAGTATTACACAGAGCTGCTTCTGACTATGGAGCATTAGGAGGACCTGCTGAGCAGTGACCTGGCCCTTGTACATCAAGGGAAATATAGGGGCTGTAAGCCTAGTACTGATGCTAGCAAAAGGGACATTCCCAATACCAGAAAGACCTTCAGTGCTGTTTTTATGCACCACACAATGTAGTTTCCTGAATTATTCCACCTAAGATGGCTGGTTCCAGGAGCAGTGTGAAGCCCCATAGCACTCCTAATACTGAAGTCCATTTGTAAGAGCTGACCTTGCAAACTGACCAAATACATTTATCTTCCCTATCACAGGCACTGCAACCCTTCTAGAAATCACCCTGCCCTGTGTCTGGACTAGTATCACTCAGGACGTGATTCCACATGAAAGGACACATGGGATTATCCAGGAGAGGTACAAGATGTGACGTTTCATCTTCAAGTATGTCTCTGAGAGAGCTGGGAAAGTACCTTGGGGGGGGGGGGGGGGGCGGGGGGGTGGAATGCGGCTTAAGACATAAATGGCTTGTGGCAACAGTAGACACTCTCTCCCAAGGACATGCCAGTAGACATCTTCGCTGACTTGTTAACTGAAGCCATGCTTCTGCTCTAAATGTTACTTCCCCTCCTGTCTTCCAGAGACCTCTGAAATATTACTAGGCTTGTAAAGGTCTAGTATCTTCTCATTAGCAAGACAAGTAATTTACAGGTTTTACTGAAGTTTGGCTAGTGTGGAATTCGTCATGTTATACAGGTTATAGTCTTCAGACTTACAGCTTCTTTGCAGATTTTGATGTCTCCTGGCAATGAAGCTACATTCTCCATCACTTGCAAGGCTCTATTCAAGTATCCAGGTGTCCACATCAGCGGCATTAGGTTGTAAACAGCTCTTAAACCTTTATTCAACTCCACTTTCCCTGTGATAAAACAATATTTTAAGTTTAGTAATTGAACATTTGAGACCTAAGGTAATCTGTAAGGATTGGTTCTGTTCTATAAGTGAAAGCAAGTTTCCAGGCTTCTGTGGTACATACAAGATACAAAGCTGCTGTGACAGAATTGTTTTCTTGTTTTGTTGAAGTGCCTTCTTTTTACCAGCTTCAGGACTGTCACCCATTTATTCCTGTTTGCTTATTGTTCCTCCCCATTTTCTCCCCCTCATTTTGCCCATACAGAAAAGTGGGGAAATGGCCAGGCTTCCTGGTTGTCTAGCACAGCGTCAGCATTTCTGAGAAGGATATCTGAAGATCTGTACTGGGTCTGGCTGGGATGTTACCTTTCCCTGCAGCAGCCCATACAGTGCTGCGCTCTGCACTTGTAGCTAGAACAGCAGTGGGATCACACCAGTGTTGTGTCTGCTGCTGAGAAGTGCTGGCACAGCATCAGGACTCTCTCTGACCCTCCTAGGGGGTGGGCAAAAAGTGGGAAAGAAACATCAGCAGGGCAGCTGACCTAAACCAACCAAAGGGATATTCCATGCCATGTGATGTCACACTCAGCAATAAAAGGTGGAAAAAGGAAGAAGAGGGGAGGGATGGGCTCTCTTTGCGAAAACATCTATCCTCCTCCTGAACACCGGCTACGTGCGTTGAGGCCCTGCTTCAAGGACGTGGTCAAGCATCGCTCATTTGTGGGAAGTAGAGAGTAATTTCTTTTCCTCTGCACTTCCACATAGCCTTTACTTGTTTTGTTTAGTTACTCCCTTTCCCCCTCCCTCTTCCCCTTTCCCTTTTTTCCCTTTAGTTGAATTGTTTAATTAATAATAATATTTCCTTAATAATATATATATATATTTTTTCTCTTTAATTAAATCATCCTTATCTCAACCCATGAGCTGTTCTTTCCTTTACTTCTTCCCCTCCTCATCTGAGGAGGGGGAGTGAGAGAGCAGTTGTGATGTTCAACTGCCTAGCACAGTAAAACCACAAAGATCTCAGACAAATAATTGTTTTGCGTTCATGGACTCACTGTGCAGCATGTGTGTGCTAAATGTGAGAGGCAGGACTCACACCCAGGGTGTTTACGGTCTGCTCACACATGTACCAAGGTCAGATCATATGAGACTTAAAGCACATGCTCTACTTAACTGTATAACTCAGTATTCTTATTTCTAGTTGGAACTTCCTTAAAGAAAAGATGGGAGACCTGCAAAAATGAAATTCTGGTTCTCAATTTGGAGCACCCTGCGCACCAAGGTCTTCACAACTCTAGCAGGACCTATGATGCACAGCACCACTGACAACCTAGCTTTTCTTCTGATGGTGACAGTAAAGACTACAAAACTTCTGTTCTACATAATGGGGAAAATGTACATGATGTTCGAGTTGGTGAGTACTAATGGGCTATGACTGTCACTCTTAAGCTCTTGATTTTGTCATTGTCAACGTTAAAAAAACACACACGTCAGTGTAGCTTATGAGAGTTATCCATCCAAGTCTCACTTGAATTTAAACTCTGGGTCTAAGGATGCAAAACTGTGAAAACACACCTTACGCTTCTCCACAGGGAAAAGAATACTTTAGGAAAAGCAATGTACCAACTGCACAAAGCTTACGGACTATGGACAAATTAAAATAGCTAAGGTGCTTTAGGCCACTCTGTGCCTCAAGACATCTTTCACTCTTTCAGAGGTCGGTTCCATTAGTGCTGGCAAGACTGTAGAATATGTGACATAACAGCAAATAGCTTTTGATCTACTGAATGTCAGTGTCATGGAACAAGTACTACTGCTCATAAACAGTGAGTACATTTGTGAAATACAGACTCTACTCAACCAATCCTTATGACACAAAACCTATACCAAACTGAATGCCAATTGTACAGCAAAGTCCCTATCTGTATCAGTATCTCCACTTGATAACAAACAGGTCCACTAAAATGCAGGTTTCCAATTAATTTTAATGTTTATCCTCTTTTTTTCAATGAAAACGAGGTTTTAATTTTACAGTCATGATAAATCAGAATCAGCATCCTAACTCTGTCACTATCCATTGTATTTTGAGGTCACATTTTAAGAATGTGTCCTCTTCTTATTACCCCGAATAAATTCTAGAATAAAATATAATGCTGTAATGGAACAATTGCATAATGAAAAATTTTAAATTAATTGATTACGCTCAATTAAATAATCATTTTACAGAGAAAGACAAAACCCTTCTAGACTACACTCTCATAAAGGTTGCAGGAAATTCAAGAATTGCTTATCCTTTTTTCCCCACCTCCTAACCCCCTTCCCTCCTGTTCTGGATGTACTCTGATCTAACTGCTCTCTAAATAATACAGCATATCATTATTGGTGAAAGCTTCTTAAAAGATATAGGATAAAGGTGCTGCTATCTGCTGTTCACAACAGAAACTTTAACATTACAGTGAGTAGTAAATGTTCTAAACATAGTGTTTTTCAGGGTGAGGTCTCTCTAATTCTTGGTGTGTAAAGATTATTTTAAGAAGTTCATAAACTCTAACTAGAAAAAGAACACATTGTCTATTACCGTACATTTGTTCTACAGAACTGTCTTGTGAGATTTTATCAGGAAAACGTGTTGGTCCACACACAAACCAACCCTACTGCTCTCTAAGAATGTTTTCCTTCATTCAGTCTTAACTCTGAAACTGTTTCTTCCACTCTTTCTGCCTTTTCCTTAGTCTTTCCATTGAATACATTTTAATAAACCAAGGGCACAAATTTATTTCATCCAATGACAATAAGAGGGAAAAATAATAACTGTGAGGGAAGTAAAACTTACCAAGAAATGCATAACCATACAGCTGGGAGCTAAATCCCACAGTGCTTGTTTGCTTTAGTCCTGTAAGCAGTAGTGATGCACCGAGATTTTTCTCCTCTTCCCACTGCAAATAATGTAAACTAAGATGTAAACTAAGTACATGTTCCTTGACAAACACAAAGAAAAATACTGCAGTAACCAAAGGCAGCACATGGCCTTCATCATATCTTACTATGAAAGTCCAGAATCATTTAACATGTCCAGTGTTCAGTTACAGTACACGTAACATGAAGAACAGTATATTTATAATAAAGAACACCTGTTTCCAAAAGACAATAAAATGTGAGGATCTTTTGAATGGAAGTCATCCATTGTGTTTCCTTAGAGATAAAGGATTATGTTGATTTACACTGGCCAAGCACTGCCAGTGACCTGTATGCCCAACACTCACTTCAGGCTTACACTGCTGAAAACAAAACTACATGGCTTCCGTACTGGAGCAGTCTTTCCTTTTAAGTATGTGGTAAGATGCATTCTCTACTATTCTACACTAGAGTAGAAAATGCAGAGAGAATATGCTGCTACAGGCTGCTTCAAGTCTCAGTGATAGGTCCGTCCACCAGTGAAAGCTAGAGAAGGAGACCCAATAAGAAAGGACATTAAAACCACAAGAGTGGTGTGTAATTTTACTTTGCTGTGGGACAGTACAATACAAGGCCAGAGAAGTAGAGACTTCAAGGATACACATCTCTTCTCAGGAAATGAAAGAAGCTGAACAACTCCCGTTCTGAAGAAAATGGGGAAGACATAAAAGACAGTAGATTGGAGGAAGTCTGCTTCTATAATACACAGATTTTGTTGCAGGGTACTTTAAACACCTCGTTATTACCTTAAGACCTGGAACAAATACCGCTAGTGAAAGGCAGAAACTTTCTGAAAAGAAATTCCCTGGTTTAATGCAAGGAGATGTCTTTTCAAGGTGTGGCAGTTTTTGTGTCTCCCTTCAGGTGCTATGTGAATTTGCATATAATCATCCAACATAAAACTCCATCACCTAACAACCACACAAAGTATTTGTCTGACCCAGGGAAGGCATTCAAGGTGATATGTCTGTTTCTTGCTGTATTCAGCATTCCTGGTGAATGTTACAGGAAAATCAAATGAAACTGGAAAAATGGGGCTTTATAGGTCTACTTTCTTTTGGGAACTGTCCCATTTGGCTTCAAGAGCTGGAGAAACTGAAAGCACTTAACATTAATGCCTTTGCATTGGAAGATGGCAATCACACTGATTGTTTGCAACAGTCAAGGAGGATACTTTCTGGGGAGAGCCAAGACCAGTCAGTCTGGCTCAGCAGTGCTTACAGCAGCAGAAATACGTAAGTTCTCAATCACCTGTGCTAGGGACTAATATAGTCAGATTGCCCATGATTCATTTCTCAAAATTCAAAACATTTTGTCAGGCTGCTGGACCCTCACTATGGTGGTCAAGGCCCTGTCTGCAACAGGACACTGGCTGACTTGTCATGCACCTTGGAAAGAAGGAATGGGGATCTTCTGCTTACATCCATTCCTAAATAAGCCACAGAAAAATGGTACTGAGCATTACAAGGTGTTGAATGGTACTCTGTATGGTGCATACATATAAAAATATGGCTTATTGCAGGCCTTGGATGCGGTTATTTCAAAATGCTTATTAGATACATCACAGCTGTATAAACAGGCTTGTCTTTTAAATGTGTTGTATGTCAATACCACTCTTGATTGCATATTCAGCTTTCATAACATATTACATGTATTGACAAGTGCCTGTCTTTGCAGTAAGGATACACAAACATAGACAAACACAATGAGAAAAACAGGTATTAGTCCCTCTGCTTTTCATATATAAGTGATCAAGTATACTTGAGGAATGGAGAAGACCAAATGCACATGTTTTCTATAGTGCAAACTGAAATTACAAGCCAACTGATTAAAATCTTAAGGCACTGGCCTTAACATTTTGGAATATGTTTTATGTAAGACAAGGGGAGGTTTCTAGTACTTTTTATGGATGAGAAGGTAGAACAGTGCCACTTCCAAAAGCCTGAATTATCATGTTGGCCTTAAGCAAGACAGGTATGAATAGGAAAGCCTAACCCAGTCTGAAGACAGGAGAGATTTTAGTTTTAAATATTTCCAAAATCAACATAAACAAAGCCAAATGGGGTAGTGAAATTCCTAGTGGAAATCTTTTGTACTTCTGCAGCATCAACTTTACCAAATTATAATGGTAAATTATACTCACCTTTAACAGTGTCCAGTGTAATATGTAATACATTTTTTTGTGTGTTAACTGATGGAGCCCTCTTTGAACTCAAGTGAGATGTCACTTCATCACCTTGAAGTGGACATACACCACATCTAAAAATCCTGACACACTTTCCCTTTCAGAGAAAGGAGCAACTAAAAGTGACGACAAGTTATTTGCTGGCTTTCATCTTATGTTTTTTTTTTTTTTCTTTCTTCTGTAGTTTTAAAAACAATGAAAAAACTTGGAGCACCTCAATTTTTAGGCAAACTTAGGGTAAATAAATATATTCACAACTGAATGCCGAGCTGACTTGGAAACAATATCTGAGAAACAATACTTGGAAACAGTATCTGAGTATCATTTTGAGTGTGGTCAGCTTACCGTATGTTCAGACTTGGTCTCCAGGTACTGGTATAAAACATAAAGAGAAAGAAGCTGTGTTGAGAATTCATCAAAACTTTCTTGCAGCATGATCTCTGTTACTACTGACAGAGCATCTATGGAGGAAACAGACACATAATTAGTAAGTGGAAATTTTCACATCTCCTTTCTTTTGAACCCACTGATGCTCACTGATGCTTTACTGTTGCAGTACATTTTGAAGTAGTTACGGAGGAAGTTAAAGATTTCTTATGACTAGCAGTAGAAAATTAGTCTTACCCATTTGGGTTATACTAACATGCTATGAGAAGGAGAAGGACAAATTGATTGAATTACATAAGACAACAACAAAGAAGCTTTCTAAACTCATCTTACTCAATGCTTTCTGACTTCAATTGTCTCTTCTTTGCTCAGCCCTTCAATCATTAAGATTTTTTTAAAAATTAAAAATTACTTTGTTCTTGTGTTTTGATTACAAACAAGAGAAAGCTGGCTTAAATTAATTGCCCTTAAGGTGACAGTATAGTACAATGGAGAAGAAATGTTGTCACAGATCACCCATAGCATTCACTGTATTCAGCAAACAGTGCTCTTGAGAAGCTCCACAGGGAGTTGAAGTGACACTCTCTGTCAGAAAGGACAGTTTGTTAAATAGAAGGCCTTGAGCCTGTCAGAGAAAAGAAATATGGATGGAATAATGAGGAATTCACAGATGGGGGCCTCTCAAAATAAAATGAGTATATGTATTAACTTGCCACTTAGCAATACTTTCATGACAAAAGCTACAGACAAGTCCTTCTACGACTCTATTTCCCTGGCATTTGTTTGTTTTGCAGGTTTATGCAAAGAAAAGCTCACTGCAAGTCTACAGTACCAGAAAACCTGCAGTGAAATGAAAACCTTAAATATTTGTCATCAAACATGAGAGGATTTTTCATCTCAGCACTTTAACAGTCAACAGTGAAAGGCACCTCAACATGGCCATTCAACACAGCTGCCTCTCCTCAGTGACAGATAGAAGTCTAGACAAACAGCTCAGATTAGATGTGTAGATTTTTGAATGGTTTACAACATACCAATTCTCACTAGTAAATTCAAAGATAATGTTAACATGTAAGTTGGAATACTGAAAGTTGGAGAAGATAGCTTACATTTGGAATGGGATTAATCATGGTAGAAATACTCTGAATTGCATATTTCAAAATTATACAATGAATAAGAACCCCACAAGAGGGATATATAAATATGTAGAAAAGTAGTTTATATAAGGAAAGAAAGTGTGGTTTCAAAGTGACTTCAGAGAAAATATGGCTAGAAGTTCTTAATTCAAAGAAAGGCTCTGCAGATTTAATAGCACCCATTTGGGGATGCAGACTGGCTATATATATTCTTACCTTCGTATTTCTTCTGCTTTAAAAAATAATCCAACAAAATATTGAACGTAAAATTATCTGGGAAAATTCCATACTGAACCTGAAGAGAAAGCAAAAAATGAATGTGAAAATTTGCTGTTCAAATCTTCCAAAGCATAGTATTGCAGGTATGAGAAAGATCAGAACCATGGCATTTCACACTGGTGCAGTATGACAGTTAGTCAGGCAATTTAAGCTTATTAACTCTGCTCCTGTGATGTGGGCCTATTATCTTTCAATGTACTGGATTTGTTTTACATTTTATCTGGGTCTTTGGGACCAGGAGAGGCACTGCCTATTGGGATTTTTATGTCCCTCCTGTATTTAGCATGTTTTGATGCCAGCACTATTTAAAAACAAAAACCTTCAAGAGAAGAAAAGGGACATAAAAGCTGAAATTTTCAGCTTTAGCTGAAATTCAGGTCAAACATCAATTTTTGTTTTGCCAATGAAATATCTGAACATAAAAACTGCAATATCCATACCTGGCTGTAATACAAATTCCAGGTAGGCCACACTTGCCTCAAAGACCTGATCAAATATAGTCATGGCTTTTCCTTGTAGAAACTTACCTTGTTTTTTAATGTGTATAAGGCTTTGTCTTGTGCACCATATTTTAAGCACTGTCTGATCCAACTGTGGATGGTCCAATCTCTCAAGTACCAGCAATTTGGACTATGCCGAAACCTAAAGGATAATGAAAGTCCAGGTGACAACATTACTCTTTTCTCACAGGAAAAAAAAAAAAAAAAAAAATCTACAAGCAACAGATTGTGTTTCAGTACCTTTGCCCTTCATGATCTCATACATAAATCTGTATTTGACTTTACAGTCAGTCAATTATTGCTCTCCAAAGAGCACTAGATAGCCCTTTCAGTAAAAGAAACAAAACTCTGATATACTTTAATAGTGTGTAGGATGAGAAAATCTGACCTTTTCACAAATGCAAAATATTTTAAACTCACTTTCCAGAAAGCCTACTGCTTTTCCCTTGATGAATATGATATAATAATAGCTTGGTATAATTTATAAAGGCGGCTGAGATTGCTATAAACACTGTAGTACTCTTTAACCTTGCCCTTCACATTATATAACATTGTATTGTTGCTGGCCTCTTCAACAAGCAACACTGCTCCATGACTTACAACATCAGAAAGTGTCAGAATTACATCAAAATACTGCTGCCTTTGAACCATCAGAGACTGTATAGTCTGGTATCTCCCAAACACTTTAACTGATGCTTCTCTTGAAACACTTAAGAATTCACTGCCTCCTCAGACTGCTGCAGGCTTCATTTGTATTTACAAATGATTCATCAGTGAGGTATGCCTCACACACTGGGAAACTCTGCTGGAGACCCTTCCCCTGCCCCCTGCATCAGCTGCACTAGCGTTGTTCCTCACGGACATTTTTTTAATTAGCTCTGAGACACCTGATGTCATGGCTTCAGCACTGTTCCTAGGCAACCTACTCTACTGCTTAACCAATTTGTAAAATTAAATACTTGAAGTTCAGCCTCTTTTGTTTTGTCCTTCTTTAGCCATACACACTTTGCTTTGTATTTGGAAAATAAGTGACTAAAAGCATATGGAGCTTTATCTTTGGCAAAGACTCAAAAAGCAATTAAGAGTCCAATGGTAGGAGCTGCTGCCCTGATCCTGTGCTGAATTTCACACCCCAGCATCAATAGATATATGCAACCTTTCTCAGTTCTAATTGTATGCATGAAAAACAGGCTCAGTACCCAGTACAGAGCTAAGTGCCACTTCCTGTAGAAAACGTAGATGACTGAGCTGGGCTCATGTGCAGATGCTTGCAGCCTCAAGCCAAGCTGCAGCACCATTTAGAAGCAGGGTTGGCTCTTCCATCTGAGTGAGCATGCTTTCCAGAACATTTATCAGATTAACGTGGCCACCAACTCTCTTTTCCCCCCCCAGTGAATCTCTGCATATTGTATCCCATGGCTAGGGGCTACATAGATCGCCAAGCTTGGAAAAGCATTAGAGTGTTCAGCATCCAGAGGACTTCAGTGCCAAAAGCAGAGCTATACAACTACATTAAGTCTAAATATACTACTCTTTAAGCAGCACATAAAACTTCTCCCTTAAATTAGAATTTAACAGAAAAAGAAAAGCATGCTTTGAATATTAAATTATGAACATCCATTTTCTTGCTCTAATTGCTTTCCATTTTCTTCCCTCTGGAATTCAAATATTGGGAACAGCAAGAATATATATTTGCTTTCATTAAAGTCCTGTTTCAATAATGCTTACAGGAAGCATCAATTACAGGCACTTGAATTTAATCATATTTTGATGAAACAATTATCTAATTGCTACAGACGGTTTCACCAGCCATTTAAGATGGGTCAGAGTGCAACACCAGTACCCAGCAACAAAGCCACCAGCAGCTTTTAAAGTTGCTTCATTAAATGGTTAATATTGTTTCAAAAGTGGAAAAAACAATCTTACGAAAACATAACACTGATGCTCTCAAAGACTTATGCCTTTCCTTTGATAGAATCTTTGGCATCTTTTCTACAAATTTGTTACACAGGAGGGAAGAAAACATTAAAAAAAAAAAAAAAAAGTAATGGGTTTGAGTATTCACCTTTAAGCAAATGCATTATTTATTCCCTTGAGTATACCAGAGTGAGAGAGAGCACTCAGCATCTCATGCACCTTGGGAGTGCTACAGCCTACCATAATGGGAAAGGCTTCTAGGTTCCCGAGTTAAATTGCACTTGGACAGTAAAAGGTCTAAGAGGGATGTGATGAACTCTAAAAAACATGATGAAACTGATCCTCGGTCACCACGAGTTTCTGGCAATGATATGCACAGAATTCAGGCAGGTATTGTACAAACTCTTTAAAGAAGTCTTCACATGAGCTGGAAGGGAGTGGGTGCTTGTTCATACACACACATGCACACAATCACAGCATCTATCATTACTATCATTACTTGTCAAGTAATTACTGCATGTTACTGTTAAGATCCTTATTCTTGGACTACATCTGCAATGTACTGGGTACTACTCAAAAAGCAAAGAGCTTCTCAGCCGAAGAGTTTTCTAGTTAATTCTAATAATTCATTACAAAAGAGTTACATAGGAATGAAGAGAGGGAACTAGTGCCAAAAATGCTCTGTCTCCATGTCAACACGAATCCAATACATGTGCACACATACATTCCCTCGGCACTACACAATTCCATTAATCCGTGATGTGGTAGAAGGAGAATTGGAAGTTAAACAGAAACACTTCATCTTTAATTGTTTCTGATCCATATAATGCTGGGATGAGCTCAGTCTCTCTTCTGCTAGCTGAGAAAAGAAGCCAATAGAGTATCTGTTTTTACAGCTAACCTAGGTAAACTAACCAAATGTTGTGGCAGACATTTTTATTTGAAACGGAATCAGAGAAAGGAGGAGATTGCTGGTCATTTTGACAAGCATTAATGTCTTCCTCCTTCTCCATGAAACACAAAACAGGATATAATTAAGCAAAGCAATATGTTCAGAGACAGATGAAAAGACAGAAGGAAGCTAAAATTACAGAAAGCAGAAGATTCAGACTGAATTAAATAAAGGAAGCCTCTAGCAATTGCTGTGTGTTTAATAGAAAGACCAGGAGGTTATCTTGCAGATGTCTGCTGCTGAAACTCATTTTTCTGAGAACTAATAAAAACCTGAGAAGAACAAGATTCTTATAATGGATTGAGAAGAGACAAGGAGAAACAACTGTAATAGTATTAGGGGAGCTCACTGTTGCTACACTTTAATGTTAACAGCTGAATAATCGACATGGTGATCCTCATTGTCACTGACCTGAAAACCTCTGTCCCCACAGAGAACAGGAAGAAGACAAACAGCAACTGCAGTACCAAGGACATTGTGAATGTAATAGTACACAGTGAAATTGTACTAGAATTACCCTTATTTGGGAAAATTATTCAAGGTTCCAGTCCAGAAACTTGATTTTCATTATTTTGTACCTCTAAAATGATTACTATTATAATATGGAAGAGATACAATGAGCATACAGCCTTAGTACAAGGCAAACAGAACATTTTTAGGCAAGCAAGAGTGCACACTCGCCCACAAACTGACCTGCATATCAGACTAAGAATGCATTCCTAGTTTACTAATTCCCTGCAAAAGGCCCCACTGATGAGTATTTACAGCAGTGCTGAAGTATTCATGCTGTGTAAAAGAAACTGAACAACGGTAAAGTTTATCAGATGCTGAGAGTGCCTTACAGAGGGCTTTACTAAACCAGCAAGCATGACCTATTAGTGCTCTCCCACACTGCAGAAAAGCTGAGTTACTTCCCAGCTTTTTTTCCTTTATCTTAATGGTCTTTCAAATTTGTTTGGTGCCATCAAGCGGTGATGCACTCTAGTGCTGCTTTCTCATACTTCATATTTTCAAGGGAAATAATACGGCCACATTGAGAGAGCAAAGAGAAGCACTAAGGAGCCACATTGCACCCCCTTCCCTAGATTTGGTGAAATGTTTGTTCATTGATTTTGGGGATAGACACAAATGAAGAAGATTGCAAAGAAAAATGTGCTGGATTACATAGCAGCTGCTGCTGAGGTATAGTACCAGAAACAGCTCTGCTAAACGCAGGGAAAGCCAGCTCAGCAGATCTGTTCTAATTCTTTGCTAAGCTGAGAAGTACCCTTCTTGTACTCCACGCCTTTCCTAAGTGTATGTATTCAACTCCTGGTACTGTCAGAGGCCATCCTTGTGCAATGCACAGTTTTTTCTCACATCTGTGAAACATATTAAGGGTCCTTTCCCTTCTCCAGCATTGTCTGACCTAACAATAAAGTATTTTGTTATAATCTACACATACGGTACACACAACTGTATATGATCTCTTAGGTCTCCAGATCTCTCCAAGACGTTCTAAACTTCATTTGTATTTTGCTTTACTCATTTTTCATTTCCATTAACAAAACCAGTTCCCTAAATAAAATCTCTTATATAATAATGCTTTTATGTGTTACAAATGTGTTACTGTCTTTTGCCATATTAAAAGGATCTAGAAAAATTGAAACAGGAAGACACTGAGTAGTCTCCATTCTTTCATTATTTCTAATATATAGATAGTTTAGATGTGTTAGTCTGCCTACCTCAGAGTTAAAACCCATAAGATTCACATAGTGCTTGTAGGTTCTACTCCAGGAAGGAAGGAACCTTCCTTGTGATAATCACTGCATTTAATTTAATCCATCTAGACTCCAGATCTCTCTTACTTCTTTTAGAACTAGAGAGAAATAGAAGTTCTCATGTTGGTTTGCTTTAATCAGGAGAGTGCCAGATGTCTTCTCATTCACTTAAGGTTCTAAAATCTCTGGAAGCAAAATGTAAGGAGACTTAGAACAAATAAATGCCCTACAAAATGTCTCTGAGAGCCAGGAAGAAGCACTCTCAGTGGAAAGAATCCAAAGCCACTCCACATTTTACACAAGTCATACAGGGCTGTGAAGCTCCTTGGCAATGCCATGTTTTTTTCTTCCCAGGCACATTTTTTTTAGCTACAGCGCATAATGATCAAGTGGATTCCAGGCGGGCTTAGCTTGGAAACTGGAAGGCTAAGGAAACGTCACCCAGAATTCTCCCTTTGTTTGTCATTTCAAGCCACGGGCCTTGGGAAAAATCCTCTGCATTTTAAATGGACTCAGAGGCATTGCTCATGTGTCAGTGTCAAAGACAACAGCCCTGAAAAAAATCTTTGTTGATTGAAATTTCCTCTTATACATGAAAGTAACCAGTTTTCTATCTCTTCTTTACCTGACTCTGGGCCTAAACCTTTCTTTGTATGTCCCCTTTTAAAAAAATCGTATATAATCATATCAGTCCTATAGGAAATACTGCATACATTAACTGCCAACTCAAGCAAAAACTTTCCTTTTGTGGTAAAATAAACTCAAACAGTATATGTAGCATAAGTATTTTTATCTAGATAATCGATATCTATATACTTATAGAAAGCCTATGGACACTTTCTATCAAAAGCAGCAACAGGAGAGGTTTAAAAAAATATATAAATCAACTATAATGGGGGATAGTCTAATCCTGTGAGACAGAATTATGCTCTTACACAAAAAGAAAAGCAGCTTGCAGACTCCCTAAAGAAAGCCCATGTTCAACCCTTATTTTGTTACAACTTCTGTTGACCTTCCCCAATCTTTGATTTTAAACTAAATTAGCTCTCGATCGCTTCAGCTTTAAAATTAATTTTTCTAAATCAGGCGCGCTCTACCCCCATATGAATGCATAGTTCTTATGTAGCGTCTTTTGTTCAGGAGTTGCACAGAGCTCTAACACCACTGATGAATGCAGCCTCAAAACAGGTCTAAATGATCACATTTTAGATAAGGAGAAACTATAGTACAGAAGAACAATTCAAAGATTAAGACTCCAAGAATGCTTTTCATTTCTAGTCTTGCTTTCCAGTTATACCACATTCATCTTTTATTTCTGTCTATACCAATGTTACAAACAGTTTTCTTTGTTTCTTAACCCTTTTGCTTGGTAAAGGCACCCAAACTGTTACATACTGTTATATACGAAGTCATATACTTTTGGTAGAAATATATACCGTACTTTAGAAAGTCTAGGGATATTGCTCTGGTCATCACCCTCTCCTAATGACTGAACGGACAGAATTCACCGCTCAGTCGTGTCAACACACTTGTTGCATTGCTCAAAACTACCCTACTGTACAAAAAGCTCAGCTTTGTAAAGTCTGCTTTTAACAATGACTACCACGCACATCAATCAACCATATGGTGGCTAGGATCTTGTCTGCCCTTTACTGACCAAACTGCTTTTTTGACAGACAATTCTTAATTAACAAATGGAAGCTGAATCTCTCATAGAAAAAGTGTATCTGCCCATTGTTATCAACCTCCAGCACTGCATCAGTAAATAATCTTCTTCCTCTTGATGGATTTAAGGCACTCTTGTGATTAAGCTACAGAGAACAACATAAATACATTAAAGAGAAAAAAAGCAAATAGTCATAAAGCCCTAGAGATATGCTATAGATTTCATAATAATATACGACTGGAGAAGGAGTTTACTGTAGCACAAAAGAAATGCTTTACTTGTACCTAAACACAGAGAAGAATCACCACAAAAGAAGTAACAGCAACAGATCCAGAGCCTGCAGCAAAGACTCAAGCTATTTATCAGCTCTGAAAATTACCTGAATTATTTATCTGTCCTTCCCTCCACTGGCAGTGAATGTTAGCAGAACTGGAGCGGAGCAGTTCTTCCAGTCTCCTGCCATTCGGTTACATCAGGCAACCCAGAATCCCTCTAGAATCATCTGCAAAGTGCAGAGAGGAAAACTCCTTCAAACAACTTTATCAGACTCAGTATCCTACAGGCTTGCTTTGAATTCCTCGAAACTTTATACTAATTAGCTCATAACAGAGTGAAAAAGTGAAGGCCATAGCCCAGGCTCAAACAATATACTCAGGACAACATCTCAGGGCACTCTGTCCCTAGGAAAACTGTTCTGGGTTGCTAAACATGTTTTTTAAAAAGGAGGACAGCAGTGGAAGTTCACTTCACAGAAGAACACTTGTTTCCAGCACAAGCCAGGTTTTCTTTGGTATCACTCTTGTATGAATGTGCTCCCTATACCACAATCTGACAAAACAGGACATCAGTTATGGGCCTTGTCTAGCTAGAAACTAAATGTGTTAATATTTAAAATTCCAGTATAAACATGGTTTCTATGCTTAAAGCATAATGCTTAAACAAGTCAAGTTAAAGGGAAGGTTGCCAGCCAGTTTCACTGAAGCTAACTAAAATTGACCACTTCAGGATCCCCAAGGTGACTGGTAAAGAAAAGAACATTGTGGCAGTATAAATACTACTGCTGAGAAAAGGTGGTGGTATCCAGTTTAGTTTCATGCAGAAAATAAAACAAGGTCACTTTACCAAAAATCAGAAGTTTTACCGCAAACATGAACTATGAAGCAAGTAATCCCTATTTTTGCTTTATTCCTTTTATGACCAAGAGGGAATGATGAGGTGGACAGCATGTGAGATTTGTTCTGCTTCTTGTTTCTTAGAGATACAACCCCAACAAAAGAAACAGAACAAGCAGATGCTTTAATATAGTGTTGTTCATTTCCTCCTCCTCTGAAGATAACAGAGTGTCTTGTAATCCATCACATTCCACCTCTCCCAGTGCTTTTGGAAAAACGGATTTTCTTCTCAGTCTCATGAAGTATCCATACTACTCCCATCACACCACTGAAATTCACTTGAGGAGCAGCAGTTAATAATAAACTGGAGAAGTCTTCTTGTAACAGTAACAAAAAGCTCAACTTTTCCCCAGCTACTGACTATAAAGGAGACAGCTTCTAGGATTTTTTCTCTCTTAAAAATATTCCCAGGCTTTTACAGTTAAAACAGCTCATTTTCAATATAAATGCCATTAATAATCCAGTGATTGAATAGAGAGTATCATAGGCTGAGGAAAACATGGAGAATGATGGGGTGAGCTGTTGCTATAGTGATTCTGGTAAGATACTCTCTAGTGCTTTTCCTTGTCCCCATGCAACTATAATGAAGTCTAACATAAAGCCAACACTTGCATTAATTATATCTTTTCTTGGTATCCAGGCATAGAAAAACACAGATATTAAGAGCTGTAAAACACAGTAGATTTCTTACTTTGAGGAAAATTTTGAACCTCAGCAATTTCTAAGTGTGTCATGTTAAAACTTTCTGTGCTAAAGCTCAACAAAATTTTGTTGTAATCTTTACTAATTTATCTGAAAACTGGTTAACACAATAGCTGTAAGAAACGGCATATGCGTAAGTAAAGTACTGGTCAGATTGCTACCATTTTACTAGCCCAGCTATGCCTGTCATTACTTCAACTAACTTTCAGCCTCCCTGAAACTTGGTATGCAAGTTATCAAATAGACACATTTTTCAAAATGAAGTGTTTGTGAAAGCCTACTTGTAATTTATAATTGCTGAAATTATTTTTGTACCTAGTTAACTATGCAGAGAGTGAGAGAGAGATCCCTCACTGAACATTGCCAGCAAGTTACTTCTCAGCAGAAAGCTAGTTCTTGATAGATGCATACTGGTAGCAAGTCTAAAAATGTCTGTGTACCAAAATAGTAATTATGCTATGGGCTTTCTTCAAATAAGGCTATCCAAGATTATGTGATTTTTATGGAATAAATTGCTTCAAAGCTAGTTAGATTTTTCATTTAAAAAAATAAATAAATGATTTCAGATGCCATGGAAGACCTCCACCTTTTAGACACTGAAACGCTAAAATGAAAATCAAACTTTTTTCTTACTCTATCTTTACTTCAACTATTGCATTCACTTACAGTGATGTCATGTTGAAGTCTGCATTCCATTAACCAAACTGGACAGTGACAAAGTACCTCAGGGTTTTCAAGCTGACAAGGCAGTGACTCTAAAAAAGTTTTGTAATAGTTTTTTCAGAGTCAGAGAGAAGTGGACAAGTTAGGATCGACGTTCAGGAGCTTATGCCTTCCAGTGCTAAGCCGAAACTATCACAGCACACCTCTTTCACATTACATTAAGAGGGAATGCTTTACGGGTACGCTTTAAAAAAGCTTTCTCAAAGCCAACAAAAATACAATAATGCAGGGAAAAAACAGACTATAACTAGATGCTACTATTACAATGTTTGCAAACAGCAACTTTTTTAAGATATCTGGTATGCAGCCTAAATTTAACCTGAGAAAAAAATAGCACGATTTTGTCAGACACCTAATTAACTGCGACCAGGAATACGCATTGTAACAAAGCTGCATTCCATTTATTCTACTCAACTTCTTAATGCTTCCCAGAATAACTCCCAGAAACATCACAGATTAGTTTCTAACTACTGTAACATTACACTCACCAACACAACCCTTGACACTTTCAGTTTGATCACAGTAGATCTTGCACAGATTACAAGCAGTGTATTCCACTGGTTTGACTACTGAAAGCTACAGTACAGATGCATCTGAGCCAAACAGATTTTCGATTCTGCAGAGTTGTTCAGCCTCACACTGCATGCAATTAAAGCAAAGAAGAAGCTGGCAAGAGAGCACTGTAGGAACACAAATCCTGAATGCATCCTACTGGTCAATTTAAGTAAGGGAAGAGCCAAACTTTTTGTTTGCTGCCAAACATTTCACAAATGGGATCGGTACAGTCCAGGTTTCACCTTTTCAGATGTGCTGTCATAGTCCTACAGTTCAACTTAACCTAATTTTAACCTGCTGTCTGTACCCTTATAATTTTTTCCTGCTATAATCTGATTTGTTTGTGCACTGCTGTCTTTCTGCACTCCATGAGCAAAGGAGAGGCAAAGCTACATCATAAGCTCATGGAAAACAAATGCAGTTTTCATATAAAGCACCTGCAACAGAGGGGACAAATCACCTGATGTTGACGTCCAGTTTCAACCACAGCCAAAAAGATACCTATTGCCAAAAAGTAAACCACAAGTGCATAGCCTGGTCTTAATGTTAGAAGCTCTGGCAAATTTTTGCTCAGGGCAAAAATACATCTGAACACCAACAGCTCTCCTCAAGTCTCACCCTGATCTAAGCTGCTACCAGGCAGTCCACTATGAATCCATCTAAATTTCATGTAGTGTCTCAACGAGCAACAGCTTGTTTCCTGATATTAAAAAAAAAAAAAAAAAAAGTTAAGTTATTCAGTCCCAGCAACTCAGAGGGTAACTTCCAGCTAGTGTATCTCTCACCGTATAAAGAACTCTTCCATGCTCTGTGAGACAGGAATGTCCTTCATTCCAATGCATATAATGTCAAACACATGGAATAGTAAGCAAATTGAGGACAAACATAGCAAAACTTACTCAACCAATTTGTCAGGCAGTTTGAAATTTGTGGGCTCTTACCAACTTTGTGATTGTTTCAGATAGCTTTTTTTCAGAAAAATACTGTACTGTCAGATCTATTACTTAAAGAGACATAGTAGGTTCCTCACTTCAAAGTACTACGTGTACAATAGGACAAATGTTCCTTTGTATGGGTAGGTAAAAGATGCACCTTACATGAGGCTGTGAGACTCAAAACTGGGAAAGGACACCAAAATACAAAGGGGTATTTAGTAGTGTGTTCTCTTTTGGAATGGGAACACAGCCAAGACTGATAGTTACAAACAAAACACAGTACTGGCATTGCTGATGTACAAAATGTGATGCACTTTGTGATGAGCAAAGTACTTGATGCAAGCCCACGTACGCCCTGACAATGTTGCAGTGGCCTACTCAGATCTTGTATTCAGGCTCTGAACTGACATTTACAAGCATTCAGTTCTCTCCAGCACTCACACTATAGGAGGCTTATGTACGTACGTCATGTTATCTGCTGCACAGGAGAACAGAGAGACAGAAAACAGAAAAACACTACAACTACATGCAGTTATGTACCTGATGTGTTCCAGTCTTTTCTTTAAATTATTTTTATTCCTCTAAAGAATCAAGACTTTCAAAAGAGAACAATAGTACTTCACATGAGATGCAGTTGCTGCTTCAGAATTTAACCAGGGAAATCTGTGAAAAGGGTTGATTGTTGCGCAATAGTAATTCAATGGAAGACAAAGAAAGGAACCCCTTTGCAGAGAAAGCTGTGTTTACCACTCTTGCTGCAAAGGCTTTTCTGTCATACCCTCACAGTAATTGCTGTACTTTGTCCACCCCCTCAGTCAGAAGCACCAGCAGCCAGTCTGGCACAGACAGTATAGGCAGTGGTGGATGTCCATTTTATTCCCAGCTGTCTACTGCCAGGGATCATCTATTTTGCTTCTGGTTGGATTTAGCCCTGCTCTGTTCATTCCCTTGTGGAAATAAGTACGAAGTAGCTGCTTAGACTGAAGAAACGGGTACTCTTTTCCTTTGTTAAATGAAAACAGCAGTGAAAGAGATGAGATCAAAATTAAATAAATGACATTTAAAGAGACTGATCAAAAAGTTGACTATAGAGATTAGAGTCAATTTTACATACACACACCAATGCTTGGAAAAAGATATTATTCAAAAAGGTATAAATTTGTTTGCAAAGCCAGTTGCCAAATATGTGCCCTTTCAGCTTGACAAGCTGTACAGTGGAGAGGAAAAAAAAATCAAAATCCCTGTTCATTTCTCAGCAAGAGAAACAACAAGGAGTGTGTTTATTGTTTCTGCATTTACAGCTGAGAAAACAGAAGGTTGTACCAGCTGCCCTCTTGTATGCCCTTTTCCAAATTTAAAGGCAAACCAAAGAAAGCATTCATTGTTGGCTGCTTAAACACTCATTGAACTACATTCTGGGCCAAATCCTTACTTGGTCCAAAGAGACAGCACATTGTTCCCTCAGCTAAAAGGGATCTGCCTCAGTCAGCTGGGTAGCTGGCACACCACGCATGCACACGGATCATGAAGGAGGCTAAAGCTGGGAGGTAAGGACTACAACTCTGTCACATTTCAAGGATGTGCCATCCCAATGTCCGACAAGACTTGTCACAGGGATGAAGATGGGAAACAAATGCTGAGATGAGAGCAACTGTGGAGCTACTCCTGAAGCGAACAACCCCACATTTACAAGTCCCTCAGGCTTCTGAGCTAGCATAGGAAAAAGACAGTGCAGCAGCTGGAAAGCCTGGGGAAACGGGCCTTTAGCAATTAGGAGGCATCATGAGGTGATAGGTGGGGCTTCTAAGTGTCATCATTCCCCACCACCACCCTAAAAAAAAGGAGTAAGGAAAGGATTACTCTGTCTGTGAACTGAACATTTACAAACTAAAGGACAGAGATGGAAAAAGGAGTAACCAGAACTCTGCCAGATGGAAAATTAAAAGTAGCTGCACAGAGTGACAGGAATGCCTGGTACAGAGAACCAATGAAAATGCAGCTGGCTTCATTCCAGCAGACAGTATAGATACGTTATCTGGAGCACGCAGCTTTATAAATAGCTCACTATTAAAGTAGCATTAACAACAACAACAAAAAAGTAGACACTGAATTCAGGTTTTTCACATGTCTACTAGGCATCTTACCTTCAGAAATTTACATCTTAATTTCTCATTTCTGGGAAAAGAGAGAGAGAGAGTAATAACCTCAGAAATCACCCAAGGAAAATGTTAAGCTATGACCTTTGCTTATCAGTACCTCTATTCAATTGCAGCAAAGCATTGTTTTGTGGGTTTGTTTGTAATACAACCTTCTTCTCTTAGCAATTGGTACACTTTTTCATAGGTACATGCTGCAGAAATAAACATCTATGCAAACTGGATAACTGTACCTGTTAATTTTTATTTTTTCACCGTATTTTAATGTTTTTATACATTCTGAATAAGATAAAAGTATTTAGTAAAAATGAGTCATCAGAATCAAGCAACATTGTTAGCTTTTCAAATTCCTATATTACTGTGGCCAAAAATAAATCTACAACCCAGTGAATATGATCAGGTAATTTTTTAAATGGCTTAGTAGCTGATTGTTCACCAAACATCTTCAGACATACGGAAGCACAAACATCCACTTGTGTAACTAAAAACAGCTAGCTATTTGAAAATTAGCACTTCCAATTGCTAAAGACAGATGCAGAAGTAGATCTCTCTTCTCCCTGTCAAATAATTTTGATTTTGTTATGACCATTTTGTCCACAAACTGATTAACAGAACAAATGAAGATCAGAGCTATGAGTGGCACATTATTTCATCCCTTATCAAGGTCCTCTTAATGTTCTTTCAACTTCCAAAAGCTTTCACCTGCCAGAATCTGCATAGCATCTGCTATCTGTTAATATATACTATGCAACAACATATATCAAAACCACACAAGTTCTCAGAGCACAACACAACAGATCCCACTGGATTCTTTTACTAAACCGTCTTCACTGTTCCCGGCAAAGTACAGAACACTTCTTAGTTGCTAGAAAGCCATGTAAATGACTTGTAAATGATGATGTAAACCTTTTCTATTTGCTTGATCAGAGTGTGTTCATCTTACCTGCTCTGTGGAAACTAACAAGCTTGTATACAATGATTTGTTAAAAATAAAGATCATAAGTGTTTTTCCTTGTATTGCCATGAAAAGGGAAGCTCTCACTAAAAAGTGTATGTGGACCTTGTATTTCATCTGTGACATAAGAAAAAAAGGTTCTAGTGCCTTTGTCTTTCTCTCCATCAGGTTACATTACATAATCAGCGCATGACTTGCCATCATTCAAGAACACTGACAACATTCTTAAGAAAATATGATGCAGAGGAGGAATTCTCATGCAGCTGATTACCAGAAAGATGTTCTGGTTCCAGCTTTGCTTCCAGCTGGTGCTGTTTCCACAGTATGAAACCAACAGTATCATGAAATTGCATGTACTGGTATTATCAGCACTCATGATATTAGTCTGGAGAATTTTTCTTCAAACTTTGTAAAGAAAAGAAAAAGTAGACAGACAAAAGGAAATAAACCCATTTCCAAGCTAATCTACACTACAATATGACCTGAATGTTTGAAAACATTTCATACGCTTAATGTACCTCCAGTCCCACCCTTTTACAAGCATTACTTTATGTTACAAATAAGAAAAAAGCAATTAAAACAGAAAATAGTGAGCAAACCCAAGTAAGTGAATCACCTTTACAACACACACATTCAACCCAACACATATTTTGAAATTAACAGCTGTGGTAACCTACACAACTCTTAGACCAACATCAGGACACTACAGAGACAACACTACTTCCTATGAAGCTTTCAGCTCCAGCTCCTAACTTAAATTTCTACAGAATAAAATTTACCAAAACAAAATGCTCCTGTTTTAAAAACCCATTTTCAACCAAATACTTGTTCTAATCTTATGAGAAGCTCATTCACAGTTTCTTATACATTTCACCTAAACCTGATTCGCTCCACACAAAATCATCACTGATGGCCACAAATTAACACCATAACTTCAAATTAACACCATAACTTATCTCATAAATTGCCTTCACTCTTTATTAGTGAATACAGTAAGGTACTCACTACCACTGACATCCCCAGAAATGCTATACATAATTTGGAAGACTTTTGACTTCTTACTCATTTCTGTGTTTTGAATTTATGACATTCAAACTGTTCAGCATTTTGAGAACACAGTTTATAGTGGCACAAAGCCATATATTTTCCCAAGGACACATGCCTTACCTTTCTTAATCTATTTCAGTATTTTATACATTACACATGAAGTCAGATAAAGCCAAAATGACAGATAAAGTTAAAATGGGATTCATTTTTCGTGCTATTGAGCTGATTAAAAAAAAAAAAAAAAAAAAAAAAAAAAAGAAGTTTAGTTCAGCTTGACAAGGAGTAACTTAAGACTGAAATAATCAGGAACTCACGCTTAACATTCTAGACAGATGACAAATATAAAACTGATATCAACAAATACTAAAATTTTGCTATCTTCTGAGTCTGCTCATTTCACTAAGTACAAACAAGACTTCCATGTTCTCATAAATGCTTTCCATATTGTATGTTACTTAGTTAATGTTTGTATAATCATTTAGATGTTGACATTTAGAGAAAGGTAATGCTTTAATTCAAATTTATTTCTTAAGATAGTTGTTCACATCAAAGCAAAATAGCACTCTGGTAAACACCTCTCTCTTTTGCCAAGATAATTAAATATATAAATTAAGCCTGTAAATGAATACCTGTTAACCTTACAAGTGAAAACACAATAGCCTGGCTAATACTTACTTAGAAAATTTGTAACAGACAGAATTCAACAAAAACAGTAACTTCATATGCTTTTTTCTTCTGTTTACAGTTTTGGAGCTGCTGTCTGGCACTAGCTGCCAGTACTATTCAGGACCCGTAATGGAACCTGAAGTTCCTTTCAGTGGAAGCTGGATGGGGTTAATTCTCAAGTGTTATCTTTACAATTATTAGTCATCAAAGCTAGCAAATGAATAAATCTCTGCATGTGTTTGTGTTTTCGATTCTAAAACTCACAAAAGGCTTTACTCTGTCCTGCTCATTTGCATTCATATGAACTGCTCACTCTTTACATTTTTGGATGCAATGTAACCTCTGTCTAGACTTCCAATATTTCTAAAATATAATGTGTAATTTGTCTCCAGACAGGGCTTTTGCTGGTGCAGAAACATGAAACAACCTTCAGAATGCCACTCAATATAGCAAATGTTAGCTTTATGGTGTGTATTAATCAAACCCTGAGACAAAACTGCCTTTTCTCCTTCAATGTGTAACAAGTACAACATTCAGTCAAGATCTAAATACCACTCACATTATATTTCAGTCTATTTCTAGTGCTATCTACTATACAGAATCCTTTGAGCTGTTGGCAAGAAAGAAACTTGCTGAAAGATATGCCAATTCTGCTAATATTCTTCTCTTACAAGAAAGGTAATTAAATCCTTTCTCCCAATAGTAAATGAAAAATGCATCTACACAGGATGTTGACTCAGTCAGTTCTCTTCATTTCAGAATCTGACCAGCTTTATCATCCTATTTACTCTGGAAATACCCTTTTTTTAAACCTAAGGTTGATATATGTTGTTTGTAGAATAAACTTTCTTTCCCCTTGTTTTAAATATGAAGGGTTTAAAAAATCCAAATGCCTGTCCCTTTAGAGTTGGCAATGTGTTTTTTGTTTTTTTAAAAAAAAAGAGCATTGAATGCAAGTCTTCTGACTTTCTCTGTTTATATGCAGTGCCTTGAAAATTACTGTCTGGTTGCTGCCAAGCTTAAAGGAAATATTTTACAAAAGGACACATGAACTACAAAAAGCAGATGACTGAAAAGATCTGTGTTGCAGGGAGAGATCCTTCTGAATGCTTTTCAATGTTACATCTTTATTTAACAGCTCTCCCACAATTTACAGTATGGTTTCAGTGACTGAGTACACCTACTTGAATAAGATATGGCTACAGGACTACGCTTGCTGAAATATAGCTCTGGGTTCTCAAGTGCAGCTGTTAGTTATTTTCTCCAAAGACTGCTGTTGCTACAGCTCAGACTGTGACAAACTATGGACAGACAATGACAGAGTACAAGCTGTGAAGGATGGGAAGCAGAGTAAGCACGTTTCCCTCTGTGAAGAAGTGAATGAATGCTGGGGCCAGAAGAGCTGTGGAGTCTGTAAAACTATAACCCTTACATCTGACAGCACTTGCCTGGATAGTGACCAACAGTTCTTCCCATGAAGCAGCATCACATTGGGCACCATATGCAACCGCATTAAAAATTGGTATTTCTGTCAGTCACTTACTGCAAATCACTGGAATATTCTACTTAGGTAAACTTGTCTGCTGCTTCCCTTCCTTGTATCTCCCAGGCTGCCAAAGAGCAGCTCAAGTCTTTTGTAAATGAAGTTATTTTGGATTGTTCAGCTGAGGCAGGCATCCAGACTGGTAAAACATACCATTCTGGCTATGAAGAGTATTTTTCCCTCAGACATTTCCATCACTTCTCGATACAATTTCAAAACATAACTGCTGCATGACTTGAATAATAGTCAGATATTTCTGACTCATTTATTTTTATATCTTTTTTTTTTTCAGTGCTCATATTTCTGGGGAGGGAGCTAAAGCCAAGTCTATGTCATCTACAGCTTTATCGCAGAGAAAACAACTCAAAGGAAGAATTAAGTATCTTGTACGACTGTGTCTGTATTTCTTCTCCTTTTTCTATTTGTTCTGGACCAGGTTAACAGTACTTATTACATTCTGCAGATGAAAATACAAGAACAGGGTATCACGTTACTGTGAATGAATGTCATGCAGTGTATTCCAAGAGTCAATCTTTTTTTGGTGCATTGTGATCATTTATTATAAGCAATACTTGAGAGCAACTGAATGTTTTCAGGCAACATTAAATCACTTGATAGACGTGAAAGTATTAAACATTGCAACTTTCTCACCTGAAAAACAGACATGCTGGTAATGAGAATGCAGGTGACAATTATTTTGCATGTAATGTTGGACTAACTATTGATACACTGGTATTGCATGGAATAAGCGTATTTCATACATATGGAGACTGCCATAGTCCCAAAATGACTTTGTGGCTGAAATCAGACTTCAAAAATGTAACTTGCTACCATGAAAGATATAATGGCATAATTAAGAAGAACTTCCAAGAGTTTGATATTGTACCATTTTATTATTATAATCAAGTACAGTTCCCAAACCATAAGTACTGAATTCTGCAGAAATAACTCAATGTCCAACAAGTATCAGTTAATGAACAGCAATGACAAATTTGAGGGAGATTGTACAAGAATTTGGAAAGCACATCCACACACAAACATTTGCATTTTACAGACAGTGTATATACTTTTTTTCTGCACAATGATCAGAAAACTCGATTAATGCAGTTTAAAAAACCTCTCAAGGAATCTCAACATAAAACTTCCCCAATAGCTTTCAGACACATTGAAAATCTTTGTTGGCACAAAACCTTTACACAGAATCAGCAGAGTTACCTCACCACAGAACCTCTCTCCATTATGCTAATATTTCTATCATCTGAAAACCACCCTGATGTGAGAAATAGTGACATCTCAGTGAGACGGGACAAAGTAAGGAGAACTGCAGCTCTTTGATCAGGTTGAAAGTGCTCTGCATTCTGATTAGTATTTCTGCTGAGATCCTAGGAGATGAAAGGATTTTTAAGTCTGACAGTTGGGGTGGGGAGGTATTTAGAAGAGAACAAAAAGAGGAGCACTGAAAGCAGGTGACGTCATGCCTCAAAATGGCCTTTACCATCTTATTGACACGCTCCACAATGTTGCATAGCAGTTTCCACACTGCTATTCTTGAGAGCTACAGATCCTCTGTGGAGACAGTATGGCTGGAGATTCAGTGCTTTAAAAGCATGAAAAGTAGAAACGGGTCTAAATATAATACGTATATTGTATTTCAGGACCCTAAGTACATTACTGTAATACTCCAAAATACCACTTTTCAAAATTACGCTCTGCCTGACATCATAAAAGTGAAATCTACCCTAAAATGCTTACAAATTCTGGCTCTCCTGTCTTCAGGAAAAACCCACTCAGCAAGCATGCAAATGCCATTTATTTCCCTCTGATTCTTTCCACAGGCAAAGTTTGCCCTTTCATACCACAAATATGTTCAAAACTTGTAGGGGCCTTGGAACTGACTACCCTTCACCTCGTATTGCCAGAAGTATCCAACACTAAGGAGGGAAATCAAAATGTCCCCCTTACTCCCTCCCACTCTACCGGCAGTTAAGGCAAAAACCACAGAGCTTTAGAAGCATTCTGCATATTTATGTTCAAGCAAATGCACATACAGTCAACTTACCAGGCAAAATACATGCCATTTGCTCCCAGTGGATTTGTATGCCTTAGAAGATACAATAAAGCTTTTCAGTGATACTGCAATTCTCTTTTTTAAAAAGCTTACTCTCCTTACATAAAGAACAAAAAAATGTGCTTTGAACTGTTTTTCATTAAGGAAGTGACAAGCCAGAAAAAGAGATTTCTTGACAAAGCCTCTCTATCCCTTAACTCTCCCTCTCTACCACCTCCTTTATGTCTCATGGTGTGGCTGCTTTTGCAGGACTCTGTGTCAAACATCCTCTCAGCTGCCAAGAGATATCTTCCTAAACGTGTCCTTCATTTGAACTCTAGCATAAGTGCAAAATGTAAAGAATAAGAAAAGGGACCTTGTGGGTACCAACCACATCTTGTATTTCCTGAAGCTAGCACACTTATTTTCATTTGAAAGGGAAGCTTATGTTATAATTGGGATTTTTACATTTTCACATGAATTACAGACCTCTCTATACTGTCTCACTACCTGCATGCTAATGCATTTTGAGAATAAATAGTTCCATGTAACATGAGGGAATTAAGTCTCCTGGAAAACCAATTTGAACATCACTAAAAGACTAAACATTTCGCAACATCAGAACCAAGCAGCATTAAAGGGACACATACAAGAAAAATTCCAACCAAAGCTTGTCTGACAAGCCACGTGACATGTCAGAACCCTTCCATTCTCTCCTTACAGATCACTAAAATCTGTATCAATTACAGCTGATCATATTTGATGCACACATAACCACACAATCACCAGCTGCAGGAGAATTATTTCTTAAGAGAAGTGGTAAATAATTGTAATTATTTTTGAATGGAAAACCTCTACTTTAGAACATATTATTAAGGATAAAAGCCCTGTATTTTAAACTGAGGTACTAACCAGGCACAGATGAAGACTGGGAAAGATATTTATATGTTAGACATTTATACTCTATTCTCTTCGTTTTACTATGGAAGCTTTCTTGTGCTTCTAACCTCTTGTCACTCTCTCTCAACTTCTTGTTTTCAAGGAGGAAAGAGCCTTAAAGATACATAACATGTAAACAGCTCCCTCAACTATCTTGATTGTTTTTGTCTGTGACATTTTGAGACTCCACAATTAAACTACCACACTTTTCTCTTGGTGTCAGGGCATTCAAAGGTTCCTTGGCATCCTCTACCCTACAAGGCCTGATTGAATTAGAGAGAACTGGAGTCTGTGAGGCACAACTTACACTAAGAACTTCAATAAGGTTAGCAGAAGGTACTAACAGTGCACATGTAAAACAAAACCAAGGGCTTTTCTCAAACAGCCTTTACTTTCTCCTGTTTTCTTATCACCAGGACTTTTTGCAGAATCAAAACCTGATTTCTGCATAGAGCCTGTGTGACAGGACTAATGAAATCTTTAACAGGAGAAATGAAAGCTCCAATAACCTCTACTCTTTAAGACATTCTTCATCCTCCTCCTTTTTTTTTTCATTGTAAGATATTACAGATATATTGCATTATAAGATATTACAGCAAACTGGATTCTTTTGTTTCCATCTTGAAGCTCTGAGGTTCGGGTATTGCACAATACTACCAAATGAGTACAGATTTGAAGTGTAATGCAGTCCTGCTCTTACAATTATACTTTTACTTATAACAGCCATACAGTAAACTTCTTCATTAAAGTAACAATAATTATTTACATATAACCACTTGGCATTATTTGTAAAAATCTTTTCTCATGCACTTTGATTGTATCAGCAATGATCACCATCAGGAAATCTAGCTTTCAAGACATTTATGTAACCATCCATGAAATTACTAATGTATGTACATGTATGTACATACATTACATGTACATGTAACCATCCATGAAAGAACTAATTTATTTTAGTGATCAGCAAGATTTACTGCCCTCTCAAAGTCAATTTAGAGACACTGATCTGAAGTAAGCAAGCATTCAACCTGACACCAGCAGAAAAGTTACCCTATATACTTCACTCCACACAAAAATAGTTGTAGAAAACCCTAACCACCTGTGCAGTAAGATGAACTACACAGTTAATCAGGGACACAAAATGAAAAAGGGATATTAAAAAACCCTTCAAATCTATACTTCGTTTAGTCTTGCTGTCTTGATCATTACCACGGCAACCCAGTATACGGTTCTGTTCATTCTAGGAAAACAAGCTTCTCCAAGACCCACACTTACACATGCAAATACACACGTAGCCAATTTAGTTAAATTATCACTTGAAGGATAAAAAAGGTAGAGAAGGAAACACTGTGAACAGACGTAATTCCTTATGATTTCAGCACCTCTAATTTAAATCATAGCTTGCAGCTGTATTAGCAGTTCAGCATCTCAGACTAACATGCTCGACAGGAGTCAATGGCAGAGGTCTGGAAGGAGGGTAGCCATGACAAAAGTGAAGTTACCAAAAAGGCCCTTAGCTGTGAGTTGAAAGACTCGTCAACAAGACGTACATTGCAACAGAGAAATCAAAGCCAATATGCTGGAAAGGGTCAGAGTCTTTAAAGGGCAAGAGTTTATGATATTTACTTGTATGTCTCAAAGTTCATGCTGAGGGTAAAGATGCTTACTTGTAAAGGTAATATTCAGCTTGATCCACTTCCTCTCGTGAAGAAATGTTGTCAACAAACTGATTAAAAATAAGAAATAAAAGCTTCAGAAGGGTCATTCACAAAGGATATTAGAAGAAAATGCCATCCAGATAAACATATTTGTTTTACATATTTAAGTAACTAAAAATAATGGAGGTAGGTCTTCAAGTCTTTGCTCATTTCTAGTGAGGTTTCTTCTGGACTGCAGAATGTAAAATCTTTTCTGAACTCAAACAATTCCCCCCTGAAAATGAAAATTTTATGTGAGTTACAGGTAGAAAGTGGGGCTGTTTGAAAATCTGGAAATGCACTTCTCCAGGGAATAGGTCGGCCCAAAGCAGAGAAGGGAAAGAAGTAAATCTGATTAAGACATAAAAGGGAGAGGAACATCCATTTCCTCCATGTACAGTCTCCGAACCAATGATCAAGGATGTTCAATAACCATACAAAACATTCTGTGACTCTTCAGTTAGTGGCACAAATGATTCTAATTAGCATTAATGTTGTTATTGAGGTACCATGTTGGTGATTCAACTTTTGGGAGGCAATTTTGAAAATTGATTTTTAAAAACCAAGTGACATTTATTCTGCTTCTTCAGCACAAATACACATACTCAGAGAACTTAAAAGCAAATCTAACATCTCTGCCTACCCAAATTAATCCATTCAGATGACAGAACTGGTTATTAATTACAGTTAAGAATAATGGTTTCACTTAACCCTGTCAACATGTGTCCTGCCTCAGTCTGCTGAGGTGAGGAAAGAAAACTATAGAGGCAAAATGTAGCTACCCCTGCCTCACTCTGACAGGAGCCTGGAAGTGGAGGAAGATGCATGCGGACAGGCAGTGTACCGATGCACTGCATTCCCTTAGCAGTCTGGGTTCTTATGAAATGTCTGAGAGGACATTAAACCTCTCACTAACAAAGATAGAAAGCACAAGAAGGGAAGGAATATACATTACAGAAATACATAGCCCAGGTAACAAAGCAAGGCCCATTTTTGCTAGGAAAAAAAAATATATTTATTTTAAAGACCCTACAGTCCAGATACTAACTAATGAGCAGAAACTAATAAAAAAACAGCTTTACACAACAATTTAACAGTATAACAAGACATTTATGATCCCACAACTCCCAACAGAGGTGATACCATTTATCTCCTCTGGGCTTCCTTGATTTCATAAGCATTCTGTTGTCATCTCTATCACTTTACAATTTTAATTTATTTTCTTACCCGGTCTATTGTCAAAGAGCTGACAGGCAGCTTTCTTTCATAGGTTCTGTCCATTAAGTTGGCTAATTCAGCTGAAGAAAAAAGAAAAATAGTATGTTTAATCAACTGATATTACAGGAAAACCTGCAGAGCTGTCATGTAACTTGGAATAGTACCTATGTCCATAAAATTAAATTCTGGTTCCTTATTTTGGTTCTCATTTTGAAGTTGCATAAAACAATACTTTCTGTTATTATTAATTACTTTTTACAGAAAATAATACATGGAAAGGTGCTCAACGTGATGATTTAAGAATTTTTAGAAGACCTGGGAAAAAAAAAAAAGGAAACGACGTTATACTGCATGGGGTGAAATGAGTATAGCTAATATATCTCATCTAAAAACCCTGAACAGATGTCCTGATACTTGACACTTGCTTTCAAGATTCATGTATGCTGGACAGTGCCTTTGGTGTTTGTCCTTCCCTTTGTGTTAAAACAAAGAGACACAGAAAGAAGCAGAACCGTACTCACAAACCCTACTGCCACAAACAGCAGGTTAAAGAAATTCTGTTAACCAAACTGGGCACTGTGCCAGTGCCTTATTAACTTTATAGTGTTCTGCACAAGCAGTCATATAATAATATTAATTTGACCATACAGAAATTTTAAAGCTTTTAACTGTTGAACAGGTAGACAAGCATAGAATTACATGAATTTAATCTCTAGTTTTAGTTTTGTACTGTTCCTGGAGAATAATTATAACTCAGGAAGGATAAGGTGCTCATTGTATGCACAGCATCAGCTGTTTGATTCTTACCCAAGACATGAACTGATGATACTCAATTTACCCTACCCTATTTAGAGACGTCAACTGTACTCTTTCCTTCTTTTCTCCCTCATTTTCCAGGAACAAGAATTCAACATATTCTCATCACATCACTAGTATCTCCCTTCCTCCAGTGCACCCCAAGGGTCCAATCATTACTAAACCAGCCCCTTTGTCACCTCTGTATCAGTCCCATTGGCCATGGGACCAAGCGCCAATTGCTTGGCTCATTTTACAATTTATTTTCTGAAAAGGTCATCTGATTCCCATACCTGTCCATGGAACATGAGGTGGACACAATTCACAGCACCGCATCAAATTGACTAAGCCTTCTATGCTGGCAAAATTGGAAATGACAAGAAACAGCGTTGTACCAGTAACACACAGTGACTCCAAGGGATGCAGTCCATGTATGCTCTGTTCACAGAACAAGTGATTTAAAAGTGCTCTTGCATCACTGGTGAATATTAACAGTAATCTAACAGTTTGGATAGAATATTCTTCACTTCTAACAGCAGAAATAGTATTCAATTCTACTCTGGTCTTAAAAATGCTCTCTCAAATTACAGCACATGCAAAGATTTTTGCTGTAATAAAATGGTAAGAGTCTGTCTTGCCTGACTCTTAGTTTGGATAATGCTGCTGTCTGTTGCACACCAGTATTTCGTATTTACATAACGTCTTCCTTTCTGAGGCAGTTGAAGGTGTTATTTAAAACACTGAAAGATTATCTCTGACATGCAGTTATCTTTAGCTAAGGGAAGGTGAGCATTTTGCGACCATGAAAGGGAATGGAAACTAAGGGCAAAAATGCCAAGTACCAGCTCCTGCAAAATACAATATAGGATGCTGAAATGATGTAGGCCACCAATGCCATGCTACACTACAAAGCCACTAAGACAGCAGATCTACTTTTTTAATAGTAAAGCATTTTCTGTGGGAATATCCATACAGAAAGTGTTTGTATTTTACTCTGTATTACCTGTCTCCCCAGCACTCAGGAAGGTCATGATGCAGCACATAGGTAAAGTCCTTCAGGGCATTACCAACAGTGCTAGAATTTAAGAGAGGGCAGATGCTGCAGCTGGGTCAACTTGACAGGAATCAAGAATGGCTAGATTCTTGCCTAAATTTACTAAGCCTACTGTCAGCCAACGTTCTTCATTTGTGCTTTGAGATGGCTGAAGTGTTCACTCAAATCTGCTATATTTGATGACAAAGCAACAGGGATCTGAGACAGACAATGGCACAGGTTGGGAACTTAATTATCTACTCCAGTAAAATTTCTGTTACACATCTCACTCAGAAAACTGTAAGGTGACACTTAAGGCCATCGTAGACTACACTCAACCTCGAGCTTGGCAGTTCTTTTGTCTAAGTACTCATGAACATGAAAAGTCCATTTTAGGAACACTGAGTACTTAAGGAGATTAAAAACCACATGAATACCATGCTGTGAGTGCAAGATCTCAAGACTGTTAGCAATTTATCCAAATACCTACTTTAGGAGACTTCCCATACAGAATTTTAACAATTGACCTATTACGTTTTCTACAAAGGTAGAATACTCCACCAAAGCTTCAGCATGGAAATCAACTCAATCACTTACCTATCAGCTCCAGTACATGAGTAACAATAGAAAGAAAGTTAATGAAACAAAGAATAGCAAACAAATCAAGTAAATTGGAAATTTAGCTTTGTTTCCAGACAAATGGTGATTTCTGATATAGTTTCTAGATATGAATAATTGAGTGACTAATTCTGTTCTACCTTGCTTTTTTTGAAGACTGCCTAAGAGCAGACATTTTGTCAGATTCATGCTTACTTTAAGCTCTTATTAAATAATCAAGATTAAAGCTTGTTCTCAGTTAAAAACTTCCTGACAGGAGTACTAGAATGTGAGCGTGACTGCCCCAGTCTCTTAGCAACATCATTAATAAAAATTGAGTGTTAACATTGATGTAGAACCTAAACAAGTATTTTAACAGCCAAAGCAAAAATCTGTGCATATTCTAACAGATGTATGTTGCAGGTGCTTTCACACTATGTACTTGCTAGTCATTATCAAAGAAGTCACTAGTATTAATACTTCCTCATACATACTGCCCCAGAATTTCTACATAATAAACTTTTACAAAACTTTAATTCCTCTACGAGCATATTTTTGCATTTTACAGTTCCTCATGGATTTAAACAAACTAAGAAAACAAACCATGCATCTGAGCTGAAGTCATAGCTTTTGGACATGACTTCACAACTGTGTCTAAAGTATTAGTACCTCAGATTTCTTGTTCACCCTTTTTTTCCATTTGCTTACAGCAACTCAATTTCTTGTTGCCTGCAGGGGTAATTCAGGATAACAACTGGGAAAATACTGTCCCTCACCTTCCAAGTCACTGGTTATGATACCTAATGCCCATTTGGTGGCCTAAGAAATCCATATAGTTTCTATTTGATTCCTAGTATATACCAATCCATAGCGTATGGAATTCAACAAGTAGCCAGCTTGGCCACAATGTGAGGTCACAGGATATAAACTACCCTTTAGTTCTCAGAAGTTGTCCATCCAGGACAGGGCTGAAAACCAGTGATGGAGCAGCAGCTAGAAAGCTGATACAACTGAGACCCTAAATTTTCCAACCCTAGGAATGATGGGCTGAGCTAATACCTTAACTCACAAGCTAACGTGTTTACATTTTCTTCATTAAGACATCCTTGATTTATTTTAAAGAGGAAAGAAAAATATAAATGAAGGCTGAGGCAAGTGCAAACTTACATTTCACATTTCTCAGTATATCCACGTCCCTGGCAGCTTCTGGAAGGAACCTTATACCAAAGAATTCTTTCAATGGAAATTACTCAAGCTTGCAAAGGCGGCACTGCCACCTGGTGCTTTGGGTGAGGCATTTCAGATACGTTGAGGTTTTTACAAAGACTTTTCCTATGCCAGCCCCCTTGGACTTCAGTAATTGCTATCTTTTTTTAATCAAGATACTTACTATCATGTAATTTTGCCCTTTTTAGTGACAAACCAACTGAAATACTACAGACTAAATCCAGCCATGCCTCCTGTTCCTTAGTATCTAATTTTGAATAAGAGGAGTAGAATTTCCTTCTAAACAGGTATCTTCCTATCAGCAAGGAGTCTGTAAATCCCAAATTAAGGCAAGGACCATAAATGCCTTTCTGAACAAATGTGCTTCTGTACACAAAATACAATCTTGCTCTTCCCTACACTTTTTCCACCACTGGAGTTTGCTAACACACCCATGCTTGGAAGGCTAAATTGGGACTACAGAGAAGAGAATAGGATGTATCCTTATATGGACACAGTAAATAAGTTTCAGTCTGACACAGCACCGAACAACTGCAGCAGAGAAACTGAACTAGCTTTAAAACAATACTTTCATCTTTAATTCAAAAATACTTTTTTCTGCAAGTATAGTAACACAACATAGTTTTGCAAAATATAAGTTCTGAAGCAGTGCCTGAAATACACGAGCAAAATAGCATCTTCTCAACACGAGGAATTCTCTCTAGCTACAACCATTAACTGATGATTGAAGCTAGACAGAAGATTATGTGCACAACCACACAACTGACAGCTACAGAGCAGATGTCTCTAGTGTTGCCTCCTCTTTGCAAATGCTAATACAGCTGACACTGTGTTAACTTGTTTTCTTCACCCTCCCCGTGAACACAGAATGAAAATGCAAAGTAGTTCTTGGAAGATCACAGAACAGGCATCTGCTTTGGATCAAGATCGTTGGCAGAAACTTCGAACCAAGATCAACAGCAAAAACTGTGCTTGCCAAAGAGTCACAAAAGGCCTTGCTAGGGCTGGGGAAAGCCAAACATGGACTGTACAAGAACTTGTACAATGTTTTCTTCTACAAGGGATCTCTATTGCCTGTGAAGGGATCTCTATTGCCTGTGAAGTTAGCCAAAGCAGAAAACACTGCATGGGCAGTCCTATGGACTGTAAAGGGTTACAATGTACAACAGTCTCTGCAGGATCCAAACCATATTCATGAACACCTACCAGCCATTCTGGTCCATGTACTGTAAAACACTTTGACAAATCAATCTAGCTGTTCCAAAACTGTTCCACTTGTGGCATGAAATAATGTATACTTACTTACCTGTAGCACAGAAATAAAGTTTTTCACTTTATTGCCATGCAACATATACACCAAAAATATGGTGGCATATCATCTGAAATGTAATCTAGGCAGTGAATTTAGCTACAAAGCTCCCACGCAGGACCTCAGAAACATACATACATAGTTTAATGTGCAACTCATCTGAAATGAAATGTTTGTTTTTTCTCCTAAAGTAAAAAATATAAAATTTCAACAAGAGAAGATGTAATTTTCCCTCTTGCAAAATTAGAAAATACTATTTAAAAGAACATTTTTAAACAGGAATGCTCTGTAATACTTACAGAGTAGGTCATGTTTTGCATTGCATTACAATTAAAACATTAATTGTAATCAGAGAGAGTCTTCTTAGCTTTCAGACTCAAAAATATGTCATTCATAAAAACTCTGGATTTCTTGAAATAAAAAAAAAATCAGTTTGTAGAAACTGAACGTTAATTAAATGGGAAAATCCTGACTTGTTTCAGCACTTCAGCTTTGAATATGCAAGGATTTTCTAACACATTGAGCACATGTTTACTCAGAATTTCAGAAGCATTTTGCTCCTTACTTTTTCTTATTTTTAAGTACTTACAGATGATGAGCTAGCCTAAAATGATTTCAGGTGCAAATAGTCAACATTTTGGGCAGATTTTTACACAGAACTTCAGAAGCATTTTGGTCCTTTTTCTTATTTTGAAGTATTTATAGATGATGAGCTAGTCTAAAATGATTTCAGGTGCAAATAATTGGTCAAAGTGGAAGAAATAAACTTTTCTCACCCAGATTATGCTCTTCTTTTTGTCTCTTTTCCCATTTTGTGCTGTCCACATAGGCTGCAGAAAGAAGAGATCTTCTACCTAATGCAAAAAAAAAAAAAAAAAAAAATCATTGTGTATGCCAGGCTGCCTAAACAGTTCTAAATAAGCATATCAATTATTTATCAGACACCACCTTTTTTCTGACCCATTTACTGATTTGGCACAGCTGTCAGCAGCGCTACCAAAGCAGTTTGGATTCCTTGTGTCTGAAAAACCCATTTGCCATTTTTAAAACAGAACAGTTCCCCCTCAAAAGTTATTTTCAGCGTGCAACCAATATTCCCAAAACTGACCTGTGTATTTAAGAAAATAAGAAATTCGTAAAGGTGGGGAAAAACAAACAAACAAACAGGATATCTTCTTTGTTCACATGGCCTTTTTTCATCAAATATTAGCATTTAGTTAGAAGTAGGCAGAAAATTGTAAACAGAAGGAAAGACTATGCAGAAAAAAGGCTTTTTTTGTTGTTGTTCCTGGCTGAGTTTTTTTTCTGCCTCTACAGAACAGTCTCACTGGAAATGATGCTAGATGCTCATATACAAACACTCCATGTCTGATCAGCTCTTGCTTACAGCTCCTATTAAACTTTTTTCTAGCTACTGTTTGTACCTTTGAAAACTGCTCAAGGCTCTCTTCTAGTTTCTGAAGCAAAATAGAAAATATTTCAGTTGGACTAACGTGGATTATGTTTGCTCATCCCGGACAGATGATTTGGCCTTAAAGATGCATGAAGAACATCTGGATAAACTTTGCTTAAGAATGAAGAAATACTTGCAGAAGCAGAAAGTTGCAGAAATTAATCTTAAGAAACATGAAATGTTTTAGAAATAAATGTTGTTAAGTTTCACAGAAGTCCTAGTGACTACCTTAAAGTCCTTATCTGAAAACCTATTTGCTAGACTGAAACTCTGAAATTCTTGGGTGTGTAATAATTTTCATCCTTTACCATTCTTCAGATATAAATGTATACACAGATACCCTGCTCTGAACATCTGTGTAAATATTTGTCAAAATGACCCAGCATACAGTTCCACAGACAGGCTACATGACTATGTACACAGCTTAATTAAACAGTTAAGGAGAAAAAGACCCATTACTTTTAAAGACGCTTTTCATTATGTTGATAAATGATGCATATAAAATATCTGCTTCTTTTGCCCTTTTTTCTTTTTTTGATAATTTTCTGTATGTTCATTCACAGCTAAGGATGCCACTTGGAAGTCCAAGCATCTAACGCACTATTTTTTGTAGACAAGCAGCCATCTGACAGCGCTTCCCTCAGGTTAGCCACGCTGGAAGTCACATTTGTGCTCTCCATGGTGGTTCACTTCTGAGCAGCTACTACACCAGAAGAAAAACTGACATTTCTGTAACATTTCTCACCATTTCTGAGACAGGCTTTTACTTACCAGGAAGGAGTACAGAGGACTTCTGCTAAGGGAAGTTGGAAAGGCACTATAAAATTACACATCAATACCGTGTTTCAAGGAAACATTGTGGATTGAGTTCAGTTCTCAAATGTGGTGGGGGATTTTTTTTTTATTATTTGTTTCTTGGGGGGGTGGGGTGTTCAGTTTGTTTTGCTTCTGTTGTTTGTTTGTGGAAGGACAGCTTATCAAAATCAACTATTTTGACTGTGATTTTGACACCTTACTCATTTTCTGCAAAGCTTTGACTGCCTACCAACCTCAACGCATCCTCATGCTAATTCCCGTGACCCAGAGCAGCAGGTGCTGTTCACCTACCACCTCGGCCAGCTGCCCCGACACAACCTTGCCCACCCTTCACGCCGCCCCCAAACCCCCCTCCACCTCCCCATCCCCGCACCACAACCACCCGCGAGCCGCCGCGCGGCGCCCCGGCCCTCGCAGACCACCACAGCAAGCGGCCGCGGCCAACCCCGTCCCGTCCCCGCCGCAGCCCGTCCCCACACCGCCCTCCCCCGCCGCCGCGGCCGAGCACCGACCTGCCGCAGCGCCCAGGGCCTTCCCGCTCCGCAGCGCGCCTCGCACGAGCACGGGGGCGGCCATGTCGCCGAGGGCGGGGCAGGCCTGCGAGCGCTCCGCCCCCGGCAGGCCCGGGCACAAAATGGCGGCGGTGCTCGCCGGCGGCTCCCAGCGAGTGATGCGGGAGGCGGTGCGGCGCTCGGCGGCTCGTCTGCCCGCCCCGGGGTGCTGGGGCTGCGCGTCCGGAGGTAGCGGGGGCTGCGCGGTGGGGAGCGGGCAGCGGGATGGCGGGCGGCGGCGGCACCGGGCTGGGAGTGCGGCCGGAGCACTACGGCTCCCAGCATGCCGGGCGCATGCCGCCAGCCATATGCCTGCCGGGAGTTGTAGTTCCTGCGGGAACGCCACGAAGTATGAACTTAAGAAGGGGTAGAATTCAGTGAAATAAATTCTGGAAGGGTAAAACTCTGCTGCCCAGAGCTCGCCGCTGACGTGCGGGGGGCGAGGGGCACCTGCCTGCTCCCAGCGCCAGCCCCAGAGGGAGTCCCAGCTTGGGGGGGCGGATTTCAGCGTCGAGGCAGCGGAGAAGGCCTGTGGGGAGCAAGTGTTGGTGTCACCCGGGGTAATTGGTGCTGCGCTACCCGCTGGGGTTGCTCCTTTTCAGTTTAATGGAAAATGGGCCACTTTATGGATTCTGTTTCCTTCAGGTTTCATGAAGTGTGTCAGTAACGTTGTTTTTTTTTGTTTGTTTGTTTGTTTTTAAATTGGTTGGAAACAGCAGTGCTGAGGTACTAACGGGCCAACTCCTGGTCTTACCCCTGCCGTCAGAGTGGTTCCAAAGAGTGTTTATCAATAACGGTGATAGGCGCTTTATATAAATAAATATAAATATATATATATATATATATATAATTCTATATAAAAATATATAAAAATATATATAATATAAATAAATAATAAAAAATATATAAATATATATATATATAAAATTCTTCATTTACGCAGAATACAAGCATTTTTATTTCTGTGGCTTGTTAATATTTTGCTAGGCAAATGTAAAACTTGTATGTAAGCTGCGGTCAGTGCTTGTCTTGTCCCTTCCTGATGAGAATCATTCTTTCACAGGCTGAAAACTTGTAAGAGTAGATCGTGACAATGTAAGCTGTTACAGTAAGAGTTGATTGTGACAATGTAAACTATTACAGTGACTCTGTTGCCAAGTCATTGGTTGCAGGTAGAAACCTACAGCTGGAGAGCTGGGTTTGTGGCAGCAAGAACTTGGCAAACAACATTTGCATGACACTTTTGCTAGCAGAGCTTACAAAACAGAGCTGTTGGGATCAGCGCCCAGCGTTAGTCTTGAGATTCTGGTCTCAGTGACTATATTTCTTCTTTGGTGCCTGCACAGCCCCAGAACTTCACTACGTTTCCTGAGTGTTACTACAATCCAAATGATAATCTTTGCATTTCCCTCTACTGCCTTCTCAGAGCATTTGGAGCCTCTGGGGCAGGGCATTCTATAGTAACAAGGGCAGCACATAGGAGGAGGGGCATTGTGCCTCTAGTGAGTTCTCAAGAACAAAGAACTGGCAAGGAAAATCCTTAGGAAAGCATGGCAGATCTTACTCTTCTGCAGAATCTACTTCTGTCTTGGCTAGACGAGAGTGGAATGGCATCTCCAATTTTTCTTTTGTACCTCCAATAAATACATAAGTTTTTGCTTTTGCATATATTCACACTGGAAAGCTATGACATAACTGTTGTGGTTTTGTGTGTATTTTTTGTTGGTCATGTGAGCAATTCTTCCAGTCTTTTTTTTTTTTAGTGTTGTACTACTCCCATTAGCCTGGCATCGCACAGTAGTTAACAGCTCTAGTTTTAAAATGTGAAGTTCCATACTATTAATCCAGTTATAATGTAAAATTCAACCTTTCTCTTTTTCTCTTATGGTAGGGAAGCGGTATCTGCTAACAGAAGATGATCTAAAGTTACAAGAATTTCAGCAGACAAAAGTGGTAATTAGAAATGAAGTTCATGGCAATAAAGGTACCTATATTTCTTTGATAATCTCCATTCTCAATTTTAACATGAGTACTAGAAAACAAGAAGACAGTCAAAGCCATTATAATATGACATAAAATTGACCACATTCAAAGCAAGAGCTTGTGTTTTTTTCTTCCAAATTCTTTGTTGCTAAAATTTTCTGAAGATCTCAGGCTTTGTAGAATGAAATGACATTAGTTATTCTGTCTTGGAAAATGTGGAGAAGCTTTCAAGTATAGAAGGTGCTTACGTAAGACCTGAAATGTTTGTATTCTTACATTTCCAACTTCATCAGACAGCCTAATAGAAAGTATTGCTTCGCTTCAATATATGAATCATGCTTCAAATACATCTTCAGCAGAGAAGCTTAATACAAAGCCTTACAGCTACTTCTCTGTCCAGAGAAGAGCTGTGCCAGTAATTGCTTTAATCTGCTCTGTGAATTTATTGAATTAATTCTTAGCTTTTTCCATTTTACTTCATATAATTTCTCAGTTGTATATCTAATTCTAGATGACATCTGTAAATTCTGAATACGAAAAACAAGTAAAGGTTTCCCAAACTGATTGAGGAGCAAGATTTTCCCTCATGGGGATTTTGTCATGCTCGTTTAAAGTATATACAAATTTCATTCTTTAAAGGGAATAAATAAAACCATAAATCTGCTCTTAAAATTTAAGTATGGTTAGGTAGAAGTTGACTTCTTGCACTTTTTTAATCACATGCAAGTGTTCTGGTGATACAAGACCTTTTACTGTGACAGTTGTTCCAAAGGGGGTGTGTGTGTATGTATTATCTGTACATATATATGTACATTATATATGTATAGGTGCAAGGAAGGGACACACATCAAATTTAGTTTTGTATACATAAGTCTTCTGCAACAGAGAGGAAGGTAAAGTCAGAATGACAGTTTTCCTATATGAGGTAATACCAGAATTTAAATCAGGCACTGACAAGTTGTAATGTTATTACAATTTGCTGTAATGATGACATACCTATATTGGGCATGATTTATACTTAAGACTGATTGACCCATTGTGATAAATTCAATAGATCTTGCTAAAACAGGTTTGTAGAAGCCACATATTCACAGTTCACCTTTGTATTGTGCAAGTGTTAGTCTCTGAGAACTGATGAAAACAGTGTGCTAACATATTTGTGTGCATGTGTACATGGTTTTTATATTCAGTGTTTAGCCTTGCATTTGAAAGTTGAAAAGTAATTAAGGATCACAGTAAACTTCAGTTTAGAAATGGAAAACACAGTAATATCTATCCTGTTACACAAAATACATAAAAACTATTCTTTACTATAGTTATAGAGTTATACTATTATAGTTAACAGCTATGGATAGAGTTGTAATATTATAATAGTTACACTGCTAACTACAACAGCTAAGCAATTAACTACAGTTGCTACAGTAACTATTGTGTGTTCTTTACAAATACAGTTTGGATGCCAGGTTTTTAAGTTTTGGTGCATCTTTTAGCCCATCTCAAACATGCGTATATTTACTTCTATACACTTGTTCTTTTGACTTCACAGGATTCAGCACTGCACCTCAGTCTTGAGTAAGGACTCCTACTTGCATGTAGCAACAGATATGCATCCAAAAGCTGAATATGTTGTTCTCTGTGCTCTCTTGGGCAAAGAGAAAGATGGGCAAGCATCTTTCTTCTATGTAGAAAGTCTGAGAGAGCTGGGGATGTTCAGCCTAAAGTAGAGAAGGCTCAGGGGTGACCTTATTGCAGCTTTTCAGTACTGAAAGAGGGCTTATTAGAAAGATGGAGAGCAACTTTTTGCTCAGTCAGATAATGACAGTACAAAGAATAATGGTTTTAAACCAAGAGACGGTAGATTTAGATTAGAGATTAACAAGAAATTCTTCACTCGGGGTGGTGAGACACTGGAACAGGTTGCCCAGAGAAGCTGTGGATGCCCCTTCCCTGGAAGTGTTCATGGCCAGGCTGGATGGGGCTTTGGGCAACCTGGTCTGGTGGGAGGTGTCCCTGCTCTTGGCAGGGGGGTTGGAACTAGGTGATCTTTAAGGTCCCTTCCAACCCAAGCCATGCTACTACCCTTCTTTGCATTGGAGGTTACTAGTTTGGAAACAGTAGCAACCAAGGAGCTGCTACATAAAAGTTCGTTTGCCTGTCCAAGTAGGTGTGCGGCTCCAATAAAGCAAGGGGGTTTCCAGGTGATACACATGATTTTAATCTAGTGTATGCCTGAATCAGAGCCTTAAAATTACCAGCTGGTCCTTGTGCTTGCTCGGCTATAGGAGATACATTGTGGACAGAGAAGTGTCTTTTTTCAGGGAGAAGGGAAGAAACACTAAGTTTATGGCTACGTAAAGAAATACATATATAATGTATGAGACTTTTTGTTTGCATCAGTTATGAAAGTTTGTAATCTTTTTTGTACTAACAGTGTTGAGTAGAAGTTACTGTGGTAGTTTGAATGTTGGATGGGATTGTTTTTTGTTTTTAAAAAAGAGATCCAGACAGCAAATGTCACTTTAAAAACTTCCTTCCCCTTTAATTTTTTTATTACCTGACATATTCTATACCATACACATTGGAATTAATTTCACAGTAAATATCTGAGTTTTCCAAGTCTGCTGTGACTTCTGGGTACACCTAGGCATGGTTCTCTGTGGGAAAATTTAATACCTATTTATTGTTTGTTTTTTTTTTAAAAAAAAAAATTTTGCTGCACTGAATCTCCATATTTCAGATACAGAGTGTGAAACACAGATAATGGAATTGTATATGGACTGCTGGTATGTGCTTTTTTTTCAGATCCATATTTTAACAGTATTCAAGAAAAATTAAAGAAAAATGGAAAGATTCTCAAAAATGAATTAAAAATTTTACTGCACTTATGTCAGACTTCAGCTGATGTGGAACTAGCCAGAAAAGTTATTTACAGGTACGTTTAACAATCCAGGTAACACTGTTTTCTCTCTTTATTTTTCACTTTTATTAGGTCATTGCAGGTTATATCTGCAGATGAGGACTTGCCCTAATTCAGTGGCAATTTGCACAGTTCCTTAAACTAAGGCTATATTTTCATTTACTTTGGATCTTCCAACTATTCAGAGACTCTCAGATCAAAGGAGAGGGAAGGTATAGGAGTGAACTGATGTTCTATTGTATGCAGAACAAATGGTGAACCACACAGAAACACCTGTTTATAAGCTGGTCTGGACCTAGCAGTAGCAGGTCAGGACATTGTGAGAGTCATCCCAGCAGTTATAGTGCAGGAACTATGAAAAAAATGCATTTTTTCTTTTTTTTAGTGTAGTAAAGAAAACGTTGAGGTATTGTAGCAGGTACCACTGCTAAAGTAGACTGCTGCAACTTTGTGTGCTACTGCTCTGTGAATAGAAGGTAAAGTAGCCGAGAGGTTGGTAGAAGAGCTGCATTTTTTAACTAATTTGATGTGGGTGTCTTGACTGAAAATAGAAGAGAGAACTTATTACTAGTTCACTTTATTAGTTCAATCATAACAATATTTTTCCTTAAAATGTACCTCCTTTTGTATCTAAATGCTATTGACTGCTGCAGATAGAAAAGCATGCCTCTGTCATTGCAGCTGTAGATCATGCTGCCTGTTTGAAGCTGTTTTACCCTGGCAAATTCGAAGCCTAGTGTGATTAACTCTTTTGAGTCTTTCCAATAGGTACCATGAACAGAATGGAATCACAACTTTACGTGATTTTAAATTTGGGCCCCTCTTTATGAGGCTATGTTATGAGCTAGACCTTGAAGCACCTGCAGTAGAACTTATCAAAGATCAGGTAATTTCCTCTACATATTTCAAAAATATCCTATTACCTATTACTTCAGTATGAGTAATTATTATGTTGTGCATGAGCTCAGAGGCTTGAACTGTATCCCTTGCAGTTCAAGGATGTCTGCAACATTATTCTAAGGATGTAGATTATATGTTTTTTATTTTAAAAGTAACCTGAAAATGAAAGAACAATTATAAGAAAACCAAATGCTAGTAACTGATTTTTTTAATTATTGTACTTCTGTATAATTGCATCATTTTGTGATGGTTTCGCTCGGGTGGGTGACCGAGCTCCACCACAACCGCTCTCTCACTCCCCCTCCTCAAAGAGGAACAGGGAGAAAATACGATGAAAGGGGCTCAAGGGTTGAGATAAGGACGAGGAGATCGCACTGTAATTATTGTGATGGGCAAAACAGTCTCAGCATAGGGAGATAGTAAGATTTATTGCCTATTACGAACGAGCTAGAGAAGTGAGAAACAAAGGAAAGAAACCAAAAGCACCTTCCCCCCCCATCCACCCTCTTCCACCTCCTCCCCCCTAGCGGCGCAGGGGAACGGGGGAATGGGGGCTATGGTCAGTCTATAGAAATTCTTCTCTGCCGCTCCTTCTTGGTCACCCTCGTCCCCTGTACTGTGGGGTCCCACCCACGGGATGCAGTCCTTGCTGAACTGATCCAGCGTGGGCTTCCCACAGGCAGCAGCTCTTCAAGAACTGTTCCAGATATGGGTCTGTACCACGGGGTCCATCCCTCGGGAGCAAACTGCTCCAACCTGGGTCCCCCACGGGCAGCAGCTCCTGCCAGGTCACCTGCTCCTGCGTGGGCTCCTCTCCACGGGCTGCAGGTCCGGCCCGGAATCTGCTCCGGCAGGGGTCTTCCACAGGCCGCAGTCTCCGTCAGTGCAGGGCCACCTGCTCCACCGTGGTCTCCTCCACGGGCTGCAGCGTGGAACCCTGCTCCACCGTGGTACTCCATGGGCTGCAGGGGGACAGCCTGCTTCACCATGGGCCTCACCACAGGCCGCAGGGGACTTCTGCTCCGGCGCCTGGAGCACCTCTCCCCCTCCTTCTTCACTGACCTTGGCGCCTGCAAGGCTGTTCCTCACTCCTCTCACTCTCCCAGCTGCTGTGTGGCGCAGCGTTTTTTTTTTCCCTGTCTTAAATCTGCTCTCACAGAGGCGCAAACAACATCACTTATTGGCTCAGTTCTGGTCAGCAGTGGGGCCCTTACCAAACATGGGGCAGCTTCTAGATCCTTCTCACAGAAGCCACCCCTATGGCCCCCTGCTACCAAAACCTTGTCACATAAACCCACTACACATTTCAATACTGCTAATCAAAAAAAGTTTTGATTAAAAATAATTGCTCAGAAAAGCACTGTTTTCTTGCATCCTCTGTTTCCTGCATCCATACTACCTAGATCATACTTGGAAATGAACACTTCTGAGTATTTATGTAGCAGTCCTCTGAAATCCCTTGGGTTGTTTGCACCAACAGATTTATCATGTTACTCTTTACTTCAAATTCCCCCTGAACCTTGTTGAGGTGGTATGATTTGCATCAGCTCAGGGACCTTTCCATAGAATCATTAAGGTTGGGAAAGGCCTCCAATATCATCTGGTTCAACCATCACCATACTACCTCTGTCATCCTCTAAACCGTGTCACTAAGCACCACGTCCAACTTGTCCTTAAACGCTTCCAGGGATGGTATTTCCACCACTTCCCTGAGCAACCAGTTGTAATGCCTGACTGCCCTTTTGGAGAAGAAATGGTTCTTAATTTCCAACCTGAACCTCCCCTGGCACAACTAGTTACCTGCAAGAAGAGGCTGACCCCCAGCTCCCCACACCTTCCTTTCAGGCAGTTGTAGAGAGCAGTAAGGTCTCCCCTGAGCATCCTCTTCTCCAGACTAAACAACCCCAGTTCCCTCAGGCGCTCCTCACAGGACTTGTGTTTCCAGTCCCTTCACCAGCTTTGTAGCCTTCTCTGGACACAATCCAGGGCCTCGATGTCCTTCTGGTACTGAGGGGCCCAAAGCTGAGCACAGTACTTGAGGTGCAGCCCCACCAGAGCTGAGCACAGGGGGACGATCATCTCCCTGGTCCTGCTGGCTACACAATTTCTGATCCAAGCCAGGATGCCGCTGGCCTTCTTGGCCACCTGGGCACACTGCTGGCTCATTTTTATTTCTGAAAAAACTTAATGACCTGTTGAATATTTGTAAAATTCTGTGTACTGTTATGACAAACATTAATCATATCCAGCATCGAAGACATGTAAATGATTCTGTGCAACAATGCTGTTTTCAAAACTCTCTGCGGGCCAGTCGAAAGTCAGCTCTATGATTTTAATTCATCAAGGCATGAGATGTACATAGCCAAAAATGGGAGAGGTATCACTTGTCTGCTATTCTTAAATGAGGGGTGTGTAAGCATGTCTAGGGGTTTTGGTTTATTTGTTTGATTGACTGAGGTCTGTGTCATCAAGAAAAGTCCAGTATCACTCGTAGAACTTAGTAACTGATGGATAGCAATATACCACAGTACCACTTCTTCAGACTCTGCTGCAGAAATTTTCCTAATGCATCTGACATTTTATTTGGCTATTCATGTTCTCCCATCATGCAACAAGCACAGTGGCATGTAAAATATACTTGTTATCTGTTCTGCTACTGTGTTTGTTATGACGTAAGCCCTTGTGTTGATCTGATTATCATTTGATACTGTGATTAGCAGAATATTCTTTCAGTTTCATAGTGGTGGTACCTTATCCTAAAGGTACTGCTATTCAGCTGCAAACTGCATATCTGCTAGGTTTTTAGAGTTGCTATTAGAGACTTCTGCTTGCATTAACTTGAAGGTCACAGTCTGTCATTGGGGAAAAAAAAAGTGTGAATCTCTGGAAAACATTTGTTTAAGTGTGCTTTTGACTATACTGAGTCACTGGTATTTTAGAGGTTACTTGGCAGAGGGACAGTTAGGGAACACAGAAAGTTACATGTTAAAATTACAAAGATTGAGCTCATTCCAGTAGAAGGACTTGATAAATGCTGCACACAATAATAATGCTTGTCCTAACTTTCTTAAAGCTTGCTCTGTTTGTATGTTTGTTTTTCTACAGAATTTGCGTGGTTTTTTCTCAGAGAGTACATCATTCCATATTTTGATGACTATGTTGTTTAAAAAGGGCCAATATGAAAGTAAGTACTGAGTTAGCTAATGCAAACATGTTTTGAGGATCATTCTTCCCTCTATGTGCGTATGATTGTTATAAAATACTGACAAGGTTTTAGTGGGCCAAATACAAATCAGCATAGATGCAAAGTAGCTGCAAGGTAGTGTGTAATAAAAATAGAAGGCTTTACCTGTTCCATACTTGCAACAGTATTTTTACCGTCTGCAGTTCTGCAGAATTGTAATTATGCTGCGGGATTTTTTTCCTTAAGCTTTTTTCTCAGAAGGCTTAACTTCTCTTTGGTTGGTACTTTCCCATAGCTTTTCGGTTTCCCTATTCTAAGTTAGTTTTGTGTGGCTTTTGGAACAGGAAGTTCTCCATCAAATTTTGCTGGCAATTCTGTGTTTTTGTGTCAGAGTATCCTTTGGGAAGAGTATCCTTTTTACTTTGGTAAGAAAACAGGCTTATTTTCTCTGACTAGTGTACACATACAGAGTGGTTACTGAAATATTTAAGGAAAATGCTTAAAATCAGAATTTGGCCCTATGTGAGGGTATGACAGGGAATCATCTGACTTGACTGATAAGAGTATGGAGTAAGCTTTTCAAACAAATTACTTCATTTGGAATATGTTGAAAGGGTAGCACTTGGTCAGTTGTTGTTTAGCAAATCTGTCCAATGCTTGTCTTAAAGGCTGAGACTGAGCCACTGTTTAACTAGATTAGAGCCTGGATGCAGTGTTGTGTTGTAATGAAACATGCTTTAGTAAAGAGCTTTTAGATAGTTTGCTGAAAATGGTAGAAGGTTTGGGTGTGTGTTTAAAAGACTGTTGTCTTCATTCTGGGCAGTTAGGAAGAATGAGAGTTGCTTTGCCAAGTATCCAGAACTTGGTTTTAGGTTTGTGTCAAGATAATGGAACAGTAAAACCAGGTGCTAATGTAGATGGAAAACCTGCTACTTGGGAAGCATTATTACATCCAACTGACCCCAAATTAAAGTTTTTGAAATATTTTAATTTGAAAAAGTTAATAGATTTCAGTTGGCATTCTTCTTTTGAAGTAGATTTACTGAGTTGATATCACACTGATTTTATTTTATTTCTTCCTGTAATTAAACATACAGCCTGACATGTCTGAAGGAAATAACACTACTGTGTTTTTGGCAGGTGCTTTGGAAGTTCTGGGAGAAATGAAAAAACAAGGTATACCTTTCAACAAAGAAACCTATCTACTGGCATTTGCAATATGCTACAAACTGGTAAGTATTTTCAATTTACATGATGAAGCATTTGAAATGCCTCTTCTGTCTTCCTCTTTGGGGATTTTGAAATTTACATGTGTTTCCAGTTATGATTTCATAATTAATACAAATCTTTTAGACATATTTAAGTCATAAATTGCTTCATTGTTCACAATGTTTTGTATGTATATGGCTTCCCATAAAAACTGTTGTCACACACTGAATCCCCCAAAATTACAAGAACATAAATATTAAGAAACAAATTGGATACAAACTTTGATTAACTGTTAGTATTCTCTCTCTGGGGTCTGTGCCAGGGATGTACTCTGTGCTTGAGCCACAATATTGGATTTATAGTCCGGCTTCTCTGGGGGATAGGATATATATGACATGTTCTGTTTGTCAGACATCTCCCATCCATTTCTCGCCCTCTCCTCCATTTCTACAATTGCACCCAAATTTGGCAAGAGTTAGAGTTGTCAAAGACAGTCTGTTCCCACGTCCCTGACAAAAATGTGCAACTGGGTCCAGAAAAGAAATGTAAATGAATGCCTTCAGTGAGAGGCATCTTACTTCCCCTTGAGCTTAGCTGTATTTGTAGTTTGGAGAAAAAGGGCATGAATGCAGTAAGAAGCTAGGCTGCGTAGGTTCTACAACTGTTTCCCTTTTGTAGCAAGGTGAGATTCTCAAACTTTCTTTTTTTAATCTTCCTCTCCAGATTAGAATGAATTCAGCTATTTGAAATATTAACATAAGCCCTTCCCAAACTCAGTAGGAAACTCTTTTTCAGTTTCCCCATGTTTTTAGAAAGAAAGACACTGGCTGAGAAGTTATACCACTTGACTAAGCTTCCTCAGATTTCTCAGTTAACAGTACAATGAAACAGACTACATATGTGATAAAAATGAGTTAGCCTAAAATTTTAACTGTGCAGTAATTTCTGTGGTGCTTCTGAAATTCTCAGTTCTAATGAATTGGTGCTGCTTTTAGATCAGGAGAAATAGAAATAGCCATGTAGCTGTGGTGTCTATAGACTGGGGCAGTAGACAAAGATCTGTGTAAACTGTCTGCAGTTAAAACCAGTTGGAGATTGATAGTTGCAGTTTGTTTAGGGATGTTACCAGGTCTACCCAGAGGGTGCTTTCTTTAGAAAGTTGTAAATGTACAAAGACACTGACACTATGCTACAACCAAGTTCATAAGTTGCTTTTGCTGTTAGCAGCCACTTAGCACATTTATGGATACAAGGGTACTCTTTGGTCTACACTCTGCCCCTTCAGGTAAAGGCTTTCAAAGAACCTAACTGTATTTTTCTGAGGTCTCCATTACTCTCTGCAGTAGCTTTACATCCTCTCTAAAATTCTAACATGTTTTTTTTCCATGGCCTGTTGACAGAGGGCTTAGATCCATAGAATACAGAAGAGAAGAGGGTCCTGAGACATGTTTTCTACTACTGGCTCTACCTGTGTTTTCAGCAGAGAATCTGGCACATCATTATTTTTATAACAAATTCATAAAAATGCTGTGGAAATGATAGTAAATTGACACCCCATTGTTTTAACAGACAAAATAAATTTGTGTTTTGTTTTCATTAAGATAAAATACTATCAATAGGGGAATAAGCTGTAGTAACCCTTTATACACTAAAGAGAATTAGACTGTGCTCTTTCTAATGCTTAATCAGTTGATTCATCTGTTAGTGGTAAATACTAAGACTCCAAGTTAGAAGGAGCTCAAAATGTTTTTGCTAGTAGTGCAACATAAGAAAATTCATGGAAGATCTTGAAGGGAAACATCTTCAAGATGTATGGCTGTGTAGTACTTAGCTGCCTGCTGGGTTAAACCACATCACCCAAAGGATGATTCTATCCCTTAAATCACAGCTGCTATTTTGCATTCATGGCACTTTGTACAGTCGTAATAGAAATCAACAGCAAATACTAGGAAGGAACATGAAGGCTGTTATCCAAATCAGTGGTACCAGTTGTTACAAAACCTTTCTGCTGCCAGCTCTCACGTTTGGCAGGTTTTACTTTGTTTGGGGTTTAGTCAGCTTTATTTACCATTTCCAGCATGTAGAGCATTGTTTTTGATAGTTGATGGCTTTTAAAGTAACACACAGATGAACTCATTGCCTTTTACTCTAGACTCTTATTAAAATAGTGGCATTAATGTTATTACCATATGTCATTCATTACAATAAGATGCCAATTATTTATGCCTGTAAAGTTAAGTATGCAGGTAATTCTTGACCTTTGGAGAACTTAATTGTTAACAATGTGAAAATGGAACACTGCTATTTATTGCTTGCCAGCAGTGAAGTTTTTTATGTTGTAAAACAGGCAAATATCTGAGGTATCCCATTAGAGTATCCACTTTGGAAACATCTTGACCTATTTAATATTTAAGAGGGAGGCTCAATCTTTAAGAGGGAGGTTCAAATTTGCATGTGTGCAGATTTCTTTACTGAAATGGTGCTGAATAGTTCAATGCTTAGAAAAAGTTGATTTTTGTTAACTATCAAACGTAGCTTTTAGAATAAAGACCAAAAAATCAGCCTTCTTCCTGATTTGGGAATGATAAGAAAGTGAAAAGGAAAATGTTACTTTAAGTAGACTGTCAGGTGTCATCTGTTTGCAGAAGTCAAAACAATCACGGCAAAGTATAGTTGTTAAAGTAACGGTAGTTATGGTCTTCTGAACTCTGTAGCTCTGAATGTCATCTTTTGGTGTTGTGTTTCACAAGAAGTGCTGCACAGAATCTGCTTGGTTGGATTCAGATATAGATTGCCTTGCTGGCATTAACTTCTGAATGCCTTCTGAATGTGACTGCAACTGCTTACAGTCCTTTCAGATCTCAAGATTAACAAGTGCAACTTAGACTTGAAATTTCTACACAGGACAGCCTGGAGTCTGGCAAAATCTCTGCAAAACTGCTTGAAGAAGCACAGCTAAAAGGTGACTCATTACCACTGCGTGCATTCTACTTTGCCGTGGCGTCTGCTCTGAAACAGGTACAATGCCTTTTGTTTTGATTTGTCCCTGAATCTCAACAGGTTTTTTGCTATATGATAGTCAGCACAAGAAAGCCAACATAGAGGAAGCATAAATGACCTATACACTTACTTTAAGTACTATAACTTTTAGGCCCCTGAAATAGTAGGATTGTAGGTGACTCCCACACAAATTAGGTGTAGAAATTCTGAAATCTAAACCTTTGTCTTCATTCTAATGCACAGGCATTTTGTGCCACTGACAATGCCACATAGAATTTTCCTACCAAACAGATGAGAGTTGGGCCACTGGACTTAGGTATAATCATGGGCCTGGTCGTGCTTAGTGATGGTTTCCTTTAAATAGAATAAAATAATGATGTAAAATATTTGTACAATCAGCTTTTCAAATAGAATAGTTTGGGTTGGGAGGGACCTTAAAGATCATCTAATTCCAGCCATTCTGCCATGGGCATGGACACCGTCCACTAGGTCAGGGTGCCCAATTCATGACCTGGCATTTTCTGGCCAGTTTCCTACCTAAGGCACGTTACATCAATAAAAATTGAATACTAAGCATGCTAGGGAGGTGTACCTCTGTGATGACGTCAGCATGATTTGCACTCTCATGCATTTGTTTGACCGTAGAACAGTTATGTTCCCAGTCTCACTGACATTAGGGTTTCATTTGGCTACGATCTGACTGGCATACTGCCAGAAAACAAGGGATTTAAGGGTAGGTGGTTCCTTGGCATAAGAACTCCAGTATTTGGAAACAGAAGTTAGGCGTGTCCAGTCCACAAGATGAAAGTTCAGATGTAAAGGAAGAACATTAATAAAATATATGTATCTTTAAAAGTTTAAATGTTAAATGTTCGTGTTAAAATGTTCATCTATGGAGGCAAACTCAACGACTATGATATGTATTGGCCATCTATCAGCAGTCATGGTCATCCAGAGAGGTCCCAGATGACTGGAGATTTTCTAATGTGATGCCCATCTATCAGAAGGGTTGTAAGGAGGACCCGGGGAACTACAGGCCTGTCAGCCTGACCTCGGTGCCAGAAAAGGTGATGGAACACGTCATCTTGAATGCAATCATGCAGTATATGCAGGACAACCAGGGTATCAGGCCCAGTCAGCACGGGTTCATGAAAGGCAATTCTTGCCTTACAAACCTCATCTCCTTCTATGACCGGGTGATCTGCCTGGTGGATGAGGGGAAGGCTGTTCATGTAGTCTGCCTAGACTTCAGCAAAGCCTTTGACATGGTCTCCCACAGTATTCTTCTGGAGAAGCTGGCAGCCCATGGCTTGGACAGGTACACTCTTTACTGGCTCAAAAACTGGCTGGATGTCCAGGCCCAAAGAGCAGTGGTGAACAGAGTGAAATTTAGCTGGCGACTGGTCACCAGTGGTGTTCCCCAGGGGTCGGTGTTGGGGCCCATTCTCTTTAATATCTTTATTGATGACTTGGATGAAGGAATTGAGTGCACCCTCAGTATGTTTGCAGACGACACCCAAGCTGGGGAGAAGTGTCAATGTGACAGAGGTTAGAAAGGCCCTGCAGAGGGACCTGGACAGGTTGGATTGATGGGCAGAGGCCAATGGGATGAGGTTCAACATGGCTAAGTGCCGGGTCCTGTGCTTTGGCCACAAAAACCCCATGCAGGGCTACAGGCTTGGGGCAGAGTGGCTGGAAAGCTGTGCAGAGAAAAACAATCTGGGAATGCTAATCGATGCTTGCCTGAACATGAACGAGCATTGTGCCCAGGTGGCCAAGAAGGCCAGCGGCATCCTGGCTTGGATCAGAAATTGTGTAGCCAGCAGGACTAGGGAGGTGATCATCCCCCTGTACTCTGCTCTGGTGAGTACAGAGCACCATGTTCAGCTTTGGGCCCCTCAGTACCAGAAGGACATCGAGGCCCTGGATTGTGTCCAGAGAAGGCTACAAAGCTGGTGAAGGACCTGGAACACAAGCCCTATGAGGAACGTCTGAGGGAACTGGGGTTGTTTAGTCCGTAGAAGAGGATGCTCAGGGGAGACCTTACTGCTCTCTACATCTACCTGAAAGGAAGGTGTGGGGAGCTGGGGGTCAGCCTCTTCTCATAGATAACTAGTGATAGGACAAGACGGAATGGCCTCAAGTTGCACCAGGGGAGGTTTCGGTTTAAAATGAGGAGACATTTCTTCTCAGAAAGAGCCGTCAGGCATTGGAACGGGTTGCCCAGGGAGGTAGTGGAGTCACCATCCCTAGGGGTGTTTAAGGAAAGGTTGGACCTGGTGCTTAGGGATATGGTCTAGTGGGTGACAGGGGTGGTAGGGTGCTGGTTCAACCAGATGATCTTGGCGGCCTTTTCCAACCTTAATGATTCTGTGACTCTGTATTTCTCCACAGCATGTTCTTTAAGGGTGAAGTTTTAATATAAACACTGCCATGAAGAGGTGCTGAAGGAGTTCAGCAGGAGAGTAACATTTGGGAAATCCTAAAGTCTACTGTTTCATAGAATGCAGTCATAGAATGACTTGGGTTGGAAGGGACCTTAAAGACTATCTAGTTTCAACCCCTCTGCCATGGCAGGGACCCCTCCCACTAGACCAGGTTGACCAGGGCCTTGTCCAGCCTGGTCTTGAACACCCCCAGGGATGGGGCATCCACTGGTTGTCTGGGCAACCTTTTCCAGTGTCTCACCACCCTCTGAGTGAAAAAAATCCTCCTCACATCTAATCTAAATCTCCTCTTTTTTGGTTTAAAAATTTTCTCCCTAGTCCTATCATTTTCTGCCTGAGCAAAATGTTGCTCTCCATCTTTTTATAAGACCCCGTTAATTACTGAAAAGCTGCAATGATGTATCTCTGGAACTCTCTGTTCTCCAGGCTGAATATCCACAGCTCTCTCAGCTTTTCTTCAAAGGTGCTCCAACCTCTGATCAACTTTGTGGCCCTCGCTGGACTTGCTCTAACAGATCACCATCCTTCTTGTGCTGGGGACCGCATACCTGGGTGCAGCACTCCAGGTGGGTCCTCACAAGGGCAGAGGAGAGGGGGACAATTCCCTCCCTCTACCTGCTGGTCACTCATCTGTTGATGAAGCCCAGGATGCAGTTGGCCTTCTGGGCTGCAAGCACACTCTGCTGGCTCATGTCGAGCTTTTCATCCACCAGAACCCCAAAGTCCTTCTCCGTAGGTCTGCTCCCAATGAGTTCTTCTCCCAGTCTGTCCTCATGTCTGGGATTGCCCCAGCCCAGGTGCAGCACCTTGCACTTGGCCTTGTTGAACCTCATTGGGTTCACATGGGTCCAGTTTTGTAGCTCGTCCAGCTCCCTTTGGATGGCATCCCTTCCTTCTGTTGTATCAACTGTACCACTCAGCTATGTGTCATCTGCAAACTTGCCGAGGGTGCACTCGATCCCATTATCTGCATCGTTGATAAAGGTACTAAACAGTACTGCTCCCAAGACAGACCCCTGAGGTACGCCACTCATCACTGGTCTCCACCTGGACATAGAGACATTGACCACAACTCTCAGACAGCAGATTTCAGACCAGTTCCTTATCCACTGAATGGTCCACCCTTCAAATCCATCTCTCTCCAATTTGGAGATCAGATTTTCTATGCCATTAATTTGCATACAGCTGGAAGAAATTCTGAACATTCTGTTTCGTATCTGAAGAGTTCAGATTGTTTCAGCCTCTCCAGAGGATCTGGAGAGGTTTTAAGAACTAGAAATTTGGTGGTGTTCACCAATTTGGATGCATGAAATATCATCATTAAGGTATTGTTATGCATTCTGTCTTTTTGCTTGCTGCCTGTGAACAGCACAGGCTGAACAATAGCATCAATGAAATTAATTTATGTGCATGGTGATATGGCTGGGCTTCTCATTAACACTAGGGTTAAAAAACAAAAACTGTCTCTGAAATGACATGAAATGCCCACAGTACTGTTGTTTTTTTATAAAAATCAATTAAAATTCTAGTTCAGCAAACAGAATAGTGCTCCATATTACATGTAACTATTCCTAAAGGTGTATGGTCTTTTAGCAATACATCTTGCTTTGAATAAGATGTATCTTTATCCCAAGTAACTCCTGTTGGTTTAGTAAATATCAGTGTAACACTTACTGTCTATACACATCAATTGGTATCACTCTAAATGTGTATGTCCAAAAGGTTAAAATCTCTGGACAGGATAAATACTGACATTACCATATGCTGCACTTCATTTAAGTATTATGCTTTGTGCCAGACTTCAAACATGAATGTAGTTTTTTCCTCTTATAGGTGTACTTGTGCTCAGTGTTGGTTATATGCTTCACTTTCCTGCTTATCTGAGACCTAAGATCTGAAAATAGTCTTATGTTCTGTAGAGCTAGGTGTCCTGCAAACTCCAGCAGGGGTTATTGCACAGGCTGGATGCTCTATGGGGCCTGTAGGTCTTGGTGAATGTGTTTTAGATGCTGTGTTTTAGATTCATTGACAAGTTGTAAGAGCTTTTTTTTTTTTTTTTTTGAACTTTGATTCACATGCAAGTGCATCTCACTTGTTTAACTGTATTTTTTTTTAATATTTCTAATTCCTTCCTAGAATGATATAGCACAAGCCCAATTTTATTGTTCTCAGATAAGGAAAACAGACAACAAAATATACAATAATCTTAAAGTAAGTATGCTTGCTTTGTATTAAAGTTTTACAGAGAAATATGCTATACTGGACAACAACTCTCATGGGCAGAGGAGCAGAAGGGTAGCTTATTTGTAGCATAAGCTTATATCGGTAATGTTGCTGACTTAGTTTTTGAGCCAACAGACAATTTTTGTTAGGTGATTTGTTCTTAATTGTTAACATCTTCCCCTCATTTTTTAAAAAATCACTTCTTACCATTGATTAGAATGGTAAGTAGGGCAGTCCTGCATCTGTGTGTATAGAGCTGGGAACGATTTCTAGTTATGACACTTGGACTTTGTTTTCGTGCTACAAGAGATTTAAAAAAAAAAAACAAAAAAAAAAAACAGCTCCAAGTAAATGCCTTCCTTAGCTCTGCTCTGCCCACTTCAGGCCTCCTCCAGCCATATGAACAGCAATGCTTTTCTTTAGTTGCATGGTCTATAACTTGAGAGTCTATTGCTTGTGCCCTGTAAACAACCTCTCTAAGCTATGTAAATAAACACTTTATTCCAGAACACATAATGCAGATCCATCAGAGGAGCTCTGCCTCTTGGTTTACCTTTCCACCTTTCCTTTCCCAACAGCTGAAAAAAAAAAAAAAGAAGAAAAAAGATAAAAAAAAAAGTTTTGTGGAAATTGGTAATTCCATCTGGCTTCTGTTCGATTGATTTTATCAGCACAGTATCTAGAAATTTATTTTTGTCCTGCTTTGCTTCATAATGTCTTCCTCAAATAGTTTTTCAAAGCTTTCTTTCTGATGATAAGTATTGTGTGAGTGGTGTGGATTTATTTTATTTTTAAGGTTCTTGTCCAGCTCAGATCTGGTTCACTAGAAGAAGTATTAAAAACATTAGAAGCAGCAGTGGAAATGGATACTCCTCCCTTTGTGAAAAAAATCGAGTTTTCTGAGCAAGTGGTAAGTATACAATAAGGAACTGAATCAGCCAGAAAATCTGACGTCACTGATGTGTGCTGGTCAGGGGTGCAGGCCTGGGGGTGATGAGGCAAGCCCAAGAGGAGGTCAGTGAAGCTTTGCTAAATCTTGGTGGTGTGGTTCAGTTATAGAACGTCAGGGGCCTGAGTTCATCCTACTAAAGCTGCTTGAGTTCTAATGCATTCAGGTGCCAAAGTATCTGGCTGGCTTATTATGTTGTTGGACAAAGCACTTAGCTGTCTTCCCTGTTTTACTGTGGATCTAGCTTTTACAAACTCAAATTTCATCTGAAGGAAGATGAAGAGTTCCCTAGTGGCATTTAATAATTCATTCCCTTGCCTTATATGCTAGTTTCATTTGATGTAAAAATGATTATAAAGTTCTGATGACAGAGGTATTGTTAGCTTGGTGATTTTTACCAAAAAAAAAAAAAAAAGGTATACAGAGAAGTGTGATATGGGAAATAATAACTTTTACAGTATTGATCACTGAGAAGGCATACACACATGTATCCCTATCGGCTTGGCAGCACTGCTATTTTTTTTCCTAGAAGTTATATTCATTTTAAATGTATGTATAGAACAAGATATTTTAAGACCATGTTAGCAATTAAATACTTACACTTCCAGTGCTGGCTGTTAACAAAATAACTGAAACATAAAATAAATACTAGGTGGAAGAGGAGCATGCCTTTCAAAACATAGTCCATGGATGTTAGTTGCTGTGTTTAAAATGAAGTTTTAAACCAGAGTTTGTTTTGTAAATTCATTACAATAAAAGTTGCATGTTTCAATGTTGTGTTTTTATTTTTGTTAGGCAAATTTGTGACAGTTCCTAAGAAGACCAAATATTTGTACTGCCCCATTCCTTCCACAGTAGGATATTGATCAATAACAAATTTTCACAGACTCACTCATTCTTGATCTCATACCCTGCATATGGTATAGCTTATAAACTTTCCAGTGTTCTTTAGTATGAATTCTATTGATTCGTACTGCACATTTAGTGTGGTATGTAATAATAGTTATAATTGTGCTGATTTGGCAAACATACTCCAGGAAGCAATTATGTTGCCTCAGTTTAAATAATTGCATTAATTGGTACTAGGACTGAAAATAGGACAGTACTACTTTGAGGAAGTTTTTAATCTAATAAGCTTTCTCTAATAGGTGTCCAGTGCATTTCCACTGTTGCCCGGTGATGTACAATGAGTGCTGCTTAAAATCCTTCTCCTGCAAGTCATTGCACTAGTGGTGTATCTTATGTTACATACTTTTTTTTCTTTCATTTTGAGTGATAGTTTGTCTTCAGTATAGTGATTGGTTGAAAAATTCACTTGCTGAACTTGTAACAGTTTGTCATTTCTACCCTCCTCAGCTGGCTGCAGCCTCCGAAAGGATGGAAGAAAGCCCTGACCTTTCTGCCAAATTAAGAGATATATATAGCAAACTACAAACTTCAGGACGGATAACCACAAACACGTTGGAAGACATGCTCTTCCAGATTCCTAGTTCAAAGAAGACCCCTGCAAAACTTTTAAATCAAAAACATTTGGGTTATCAGGCTGCTAAACCACTTCAGTCAAATCTGATCTTGGAATAGTTCAATATATGGTGGTAAACTGAAATATTGTTAGCGTCATCTAGAAGCACGTTTGAATAAAATGGCTTCTCCCCTCCTCCGCCATGGGCAATTGTTTAAACTGATTGTGTGAAACTGGATTTTAAATATAGCTTGTGTAGATTTTCAGCATCAAAATTCAAACAACCAATAAGCCATGACAGTAGGTATTTGTGTTTTGTTCTGAAACTGAGTGATCAGAATGGTTTGAAGCCTTTCCTCAAGGACTTAGATCAAGCTTTTCTTTATACTAAATGTCCTGATAAAGGTAAACAAAATAGTATTTGTATTTGATCTGACTTCTGCTGTTCACGATTAAAAAAAAATGCAGTGTTCATCAGATACAGTGTTCTGCCAAAAAGAATAGATGCGGCCCAGAGCATAGATGAAGGAGTATTAAATTACATAGACCATTTTTTCAAATTCTATGCATCTCAAGAGAATCATGAAGGAAAGTAAGCGTCTTTGGGGCCCTTTTTCTAATGGTTCATGGCAGATAGTATGGTAACTGGCTGGTTGTTTTATCACTTGAAGGCGGTTCCTGAGTGAAAGTTACTGCTTTGGAATAATCATTCTGTAATATCGTGTGACTCATAGTTTCAGTTTTTCGGGAGTTTGCAGGTTTTTAACAGTCCTGCTTGGGATCAGCTGGAAATCATTTCAATGCTTCCAGTACAATATGGAAGTAGCTCCCAATCTTTTCTTCATAAATAGGTTTGATACAAGATTTGTAAAGGTTGCATGTAGTCTGGCAAAGATTAATTTCAGAAAGATGAAAGGATGGAGTTACTCTTAAATATATTCAGGTGGTTGCTACCATCAGGAAAAAATAATATAAAACTACATTTTCATATGCAATAGAAGATAGTTTGGCCTATTTAACCTGTTACATTGCAAACATATAAGGTCAATACCATTTAATTACCTTATTTGGCACTTTCAAATATGATTTAATTGCAAGAGGCTGGTTTCCCCTAGGACTGAGTTGTGCATATTTGTTGTTGGTTTTGTTTTTGTTGGTTTTAGTCTGCATTGGTTAGATACCCACCTGAGACTGTATCCTGAAGCCACCCCTATGGCCCCCTACCAAAACCTTGCCACTGCAATCCTACCTGCAGTTGAACTAATAACTTCTGTTATAATTTGTTGTCATTATAGCTTCTGTTCTTTGCTCTCTTGATTGCTGGTTTTCTTGAGATTGATTTTTTTCAGGCTAACTGTTAAGTTGGTTTTTTTTGTTGTTGTTGTTGTTTTGTTTTGTTTTTTAAAGAAACTATACATTTCTTTCTCTTGAGGGAGAAGGGGAATGCTGGATCCATCCCAGGCATGTAACAGGTAACATCACTTGAAAGACATGCAAATAAGGAACATTGGTAGCAAAACAGACCATTTGCCTCCTGCACTACTGCCCCTTCCAAAGCTAAAGGGGACCAGTAAAGTGTGCAGGTATCTGACTCTGGGCTGGCATTCTGCTGTGCCATTCAAGTTATGAGGCTCTGCAGTGAGCAGTCTGAAAAGACTTGATGTTTAAATAACCAGCAACACTTCAGCAGAAAAAGAAAACAGGTAGCCCAAAAGGATTAAAGGGTAAGTTCAAGGGAGTATGGATAAAAACTAAGACGTGGTTAAAAATTAGATTATTGAAAGTTGCTATGGAAGTTTTGTGGAAGACTGATAATATCCTTTCATGGGGGGAGAGCAAGGCAAAAAGCAACTTTTAGTATTTATGCAGCTGATTTCAAACAAAGTCTAGTTTGTTTCACACAAGTAGTACAGTGGCTTATTGATCCAGAAAGCTTGGATTTGTATGTGTGTGTTCATAAATGTAGCTTTTGGTACGTCAAGGTGTTGAGCACTCTGGCTTTTATGCAGAAGAGTCTTCAGCCACATGCTTAATTTTGTGTATTTATGTGTAGTTGACTTCTAGTTTTCCAGTGCCAAAGCTCAGGAAAACAAACTTTTCTAGTGTTAAGCAAACACTTCAAAGGTTTTGCTAGGCCAGTGTGGTTGGAAAGTCAAGGACTGAGTTACTAGAGAGTACCTCTTGGAGACAGCCTCAAATAATAGGATGTGCCATATAATACCACAGCCAGTGGAATAATTATACTTTGCTTATATGGAGTTCTAATCAAGGATGAACCTTGAAATTAAAGAGAAGCCAACACTGGAATTCAATTAATATAAGGTTTTTGGTTAACAATTTGGAAAAATAAATAAATAAAAATCAAGACAGTTGCATTTCAACCACTCTGTGATTCTGTATTTTTCTAGCTTTCAGTGCAAGATACATATCTGTGAAATTCTGCTTAAAGCTTTATGTCGTGTGTAGCAGCAATAAGGATCTGAAGGCTCTTTTGTGTACTGTTATGTGGAAAGGAATTTGTGTTTGTTTCTTGCATTTAGATATTCTTCCTTGTTTGGAACACGAGTTTTGTGCATATTCTTGCACTCCAGCAGCTTTTTGGAATAGCAGAAAAGGAGACAGCAGGTGGCGTTTCTTGATCATACTTTCTTACCAACCCAATTTCCAGGGTTAGCTTTTACCTGAAGTGTCAGATATGTAAATATGTTTGCCCCATATTTAACACATGCCATCTTTAAATAGAAAATCCAGGCATTAGTCAACAGTCTCTAATGGTTCATAATCAGCGCTGACCACGAACTAGTGATTTAAAGAGTTTTATTTGAAACTCACTGCATTAATTGGAACAAATCATCTCTGTCAATGCAGTTTTTATGGTATTCTGTAGAAATACTTATCAATGACCTAGGAGAAAGGCTGCTGCTGTTATAGTGCATGATTGACAGTCATAGAGGCTTACTTTGAAATGGCTGTTCTGCATTAAACACAAAGCTGCACATCTTTTCCAACCTGAATTGGAAAAGTGCTCAGTTTTACATTCACGTGGGATCTGGATTTTGCAGTCTTCAAAGTACTTTTGTTCTGCTATAGATGCTTCTGCTTTTCTCTGTGGGTTAATACCTCTTTCTTTTTCATACTCCTTTCCACAATCATCTTGAGTCTTCATAAAGAAGGATCACTTCCCCTGTGCTTCTCCCAAGCTAATTTTCTGCTTCAAAACAACACAAATGAAGGTGAAACACTTCTCCAGGTCTCAGGAGGAGTTTGATTTAGTTTAATGAGCCATATGCACAAGTTAAAATAACTTTTAAAACAAAGTCTTGTTAGAAATTTTCATCTCTATAGAAAGGAGGAGGACCTATAATGTATAGGTCTATAGCTATTCAAGTTCTTTATTACATTTTTTCGTGAGATTATTTCAGATTGCACCCTTGAAAAAAACTTTTATTGCAAAATAAGCACAGACTCCTTTGTTTTAAAGCTACACCTGTTGAGGCTGTTTACGTGCTTTTGGACTGCCTTATTAAGGAGTACCTGGGCACCAGTGATGTTGCCAGAAGTACCTTGCAGTGCATTAGGAATGGTACAGAGCACTAGAGGTGAGGGCAAAAGGCAGGATGTCTTGTCTCCTCAGTCCTGTCAGGTGGAAATTCTTAAGCAGAAGTGGACTCATCCAGCGTGTCAACGCTTGGCTGTGGGGCTTGTGTAGTGAGCTGGGCTTTGTCTTCTGTGACCACGGGACCTTTGAGGAGTGAGGTCTACTGTGCTGGTATGGGATGTGCTTGACAAAATTTGGCGCAACTGTCCTCACAGGCAGGTTTGCTAACCTAGTGAGGTGAGCTTCTCATGAGGTATGCCAGGGAAGGTCACCATCACCTGGGGAGAACTGAGAGCACAAGTGGCAGACCTGGTGTGTCTGGGAGACAGCACGACAGGGAAGTTCTCACACTTCCCCCATTAAAAGCAGCACAGGTTGGGACTCATCTCAGTTGCATGTATGCTAATGTGTACAGCATGAAGAACAAGCAGCTGACGGCCTATGCAAAGCTGCAGAGCTCAAGCCTAAGAGGGATTGTGGAGATATGATGGGATAACTCTCATGACTAGAGCACTGCAATGGAGGGATGCACAAAAGACAGGGTGGACAGCAATGGCAGGGAGGTTGGGCTCTGTGCGGGAGCTGAATGCATGGAGTGTTGCCTCAGGAGAGATGATGAGCCGGCTGAGAGGTTGTGGGTAAGGATCAGAGGGCAGACAGCACAGGTGATGCTGTAGTGCATATCTGCTACAGGACATTTGATTCAGAAACGGACTGGTGAAGCCAAATTTAGGCAGCTGTAGGGAGTCTCAGTCACAGGCTCTGGTACTCATCAATGACTTTAAGCACTGATACCTGATGGGAGGAAAACATGGCTGTGCACAACCAATTCAGGAGATTCTAGAATGCACTGAAGACAACTCCTTGTAGCAGGTGACTGATGGACTGGTGAGGGGTGGCATTCTGTTGGACATCTGCACGATCTTATATGAAACTGTTGTAGAAGGAAAGGGGCCTGGGAGAGCTGGCTGATCTTCAGGGAGAACCTTCCCAGAGCACAAGAATGATCCACATGAATATGCAGAAAGTCAAGCAAGATGTCCAAAGGCCAGCAGAGATAAACTCAGAGGCCCTGACTGAGCTCAAACATAAATAAAATAATAATAATAAAAAATAAAATAAAAAAACGCACACAGAAGGTGGAAGCATGGATAGGCTACCTGTGAGGAATGCAAAGACACTTGCTGTGTGTGTAGAAATAGATTAGGAAAGACAAAACTTAGGTGGAGTTGAAACTGCAGGGGAGGTGAAGGGTGGCAAGAGTGTACTTCAGGAAAAGTACATTGGTAGCAAAAGAAAGGTTAAGGAGAATGCAGGCCTATCAGTCAATTGGGTAAGGGAACTAGTTACAAGCAACAGGGAAGAGATTGAAGTACTCTGACTTTTTGCCATCAAGCTGGTCAGGGCACTGGAAAACATGACATACAAAGAGAGACTGAGAGAACTGAGTTTGCTCAGCCTTAAGAATTACCAAATGTTGCTAGAGTTGGTACAACAAGTGGGGTGGCCTGGAGAATCTATTAGCAGGAATCCAATAATCGTCCTGAACAGGCATGACTCATCTGTTCATTAGTTCTCTATAGAACTTTAGTTATGTGATCAAACATTACTCTGTTTTGGTGGTAAACAACTCTTAAGACCAAATGCCCAAGATTCTCTTGGGGATTTGAAATGAGTTCAGGAACATTATCAGATACTTTCTTCTACATTGGAACAGAAGTTTTTGTTCTGTTTCCACAATGAGTCTAATTCAGATCATAAAATCCAAGACTGAACAGGTTACTATCAACATTGTGTTGCTACTTGGATTGTTCTAGATAGGACTATTGTCCTCAGCCTTTGATTCCTTAGTTGCCAGATTCTCCATTTAGATCCAGAATTATTGCTATTTCTCTGGTTTGTTTGAGTATGACATTGTTCCTAGTATTTTGGCTTGAGATGCTGGTACAAACATTTCACAGACAGCTCGTATATAATCTCTTCATTTCACTTACTATCAGCCTTTGCTTGTCTTCTGAAACTTCAGAATTTGCTAGGGTAAAAAATATATATATATATATGTATATATATATACATCTCCATTGTGCCTTTCTTTGGTGCTTCAGTAAAAGCAGGCCATTAGAGTAGTGGTCTTAATGTTTCTTGCTATATTTCGAATAATTTAAGACTACTTTTCACAGGCGATATCAAAGCAGATAATGATGTGGACTAATACCATATTACCAGCAATCTGTGCTTGTTTTCTTACTAACTAGCCAGAGCTCTGTGTGCAAGTCACACGCTGTGACTGCTTCAGGAACTCACCTCCATCGAACACGATGCTTTGACTTAGCTGCTTGGTAGTTTGCTTGGACAGGCAACACAACTGCTGTTTGTCTGAAACAGCTGAAGTTTTTTGTTCCTGTTATCTCAAGGGGATGGGTGCTTGCAGTGAATATAGAACATGCATTTTTCTAGTCCAGAAGAAAAAAATATCCTCTTAGTTCCCATTAAAGGTTTTGTTTTTTTCTTTTTTCTTTTTTTTTTTTTCTCATGGCTTTGTACTGAAGGTAGGTTGTAGGAAGTGCCCTTCATGTCCAATTTCCTAAATCCTGAACTGTTCTCTATTTTCAATTTCTATGTGCTTAGAGGAAGTTTGTGGGTTCTCAGTCCCATTGGCCTTTATGAGATGCTTGAAGGAAGATTCAGACCTCAGCCATACACAGCAGAAACTGCAACATCAAAATAAAATAGAAAATTACAGAGCTCCAGTCTTGCCTGTGCTAGGTAATTTGCTCTAACTACTATACAAGAAATTACCACATTCACTTTATGAACAGGAACTGTCTTGTAGCAGGGGACTTGGCAGCAGCAATCTTAATGGAAAATTTTAGAAAAGAATAATGGAAAAGGTAGCTTAATAGTAATATTTGGAGTAGTTGAGAGTGCACTGTGAATTCCCAGGTAGCAACTTCTTGGAAATTACTCAATATATAAGTAGTTACCAGTGCTGCAGCACTTCTTTAATCTTTATGTCAGAAAGTGGGCTCTGCTCTGGATGGCAGGATTTTAATAATGATTCTTTTCATGTCTCTGGCTTAACTGTTAGAGAAAGGTCCTGCATTCCTTTGAGGCACCGGGTGCTACAGAAATGGTGCTAGTCCAGCACAGAATAGGAAAAGTAATCAGTTCACAATTTCATTTTACCTAATGCAAAAACCCTAAGTGTATCATTAAACATTACCAAAACTGCTTGAGAAACTTCTCCTCCCCGTTCTCCATACCATCAGTAGGGGAGGGGTAAGAGGAAGGGAGGAAAAAAAGGAGAAATAGAAGGTAGAGACATTGTCGAGAACTTCTTCTTTATGTTTGAAGTTTTATCAGTTCTCACATCAGAATGACAGAAAAAGAGAACTGTGATGGAGAAAGGATGATACATCTACAAAATTGCCCTAGTGGTTAAGTACTTTCAGGGGAAATTCAGACCACAGAATCTGCTCTGCAGCACTTTTACTACCCTTTGGAAGGGTTTAAGATTTGTAAGCATTGGCAAATGAAAGCTTTGAAGCTGTATGCCTCACAAAATGCAAAAGTGTATGCTTCATTTTAGAAAAGAACCTGTGGTAGCTGTTACCCTCATACAGCTCTCTGTGGCCCGCCACACAGATGAAAAGATTAGCATGACTAATTTCAGGCCTGAAGGTTTACGTGCACCTTTTCTAGTCAGGCTACAAGGTCAGGCTACTGGTCAGGCTACAAGGCACTTCTCCCTTAAGTTGTTTTTGGACCTATCACAGTTGTGTCTATACAGGCAAGGTATTTTCTTGGAAGAATGTGATGGGGCAGGCATGGTGTCTTGTCATATTAGCATTACCAAAACCATTTTTAGATTTAATTTTTTTCTTACATGTATTTGTAAGCAGGTTAGTGGTACCTATGTCTTGGGTTGCTATTTTTATCATGAAAACAAATCATGGAACCATAGAATAACTTTTTGGAAGGGACTTCTGGAGGTCTTCTTGTCCCACTTCCATTACATACCAGCAGAGAATAGCACTGAAATGTTAAGGAAATCAAAATCCTTGCCTTTGTAACTGTAGCCATATGGGCAAAGCTCCCTTTTTCTCCAGTGAAACCAAAACCATTCTTTCACTTTTTATTCATTTTTAGGAGCCATACATTTTCACTGAATTGTCTTGTTTCATAAATGGTTATAGTTATCTCTTGTTCCTGTCTACTCCTAAGATGACTGCTTCAGACTCAGAAGAGTGTTTCAAGCAGAGATTGAGAACCTCCCTGAATCAGGGCCTGTACCAGTATCTAGATTTTATTATTTTCTTCCTAAGCAGAGGTGCATAAAAATGTCCTCTGATCTTCCAGAGACTGAAGCAAAGAAATGTTCTTCCAAAGAAATGTTCTTTAAATGGTCCTTGTCAGACCATTTAAAATATCTCACTGCTATGGCACTGCTGCTTTTCTGCCCAGTCCATTTCTTACCCACTGGCTAAGTATAATTGGTCACTTTCTACTACAAGGGAATACTTCCTACCCATTAACATAGGATTAAAAGTCCCATTTATTTAACTAACATTCTTTTTATATTTACAATGTTCTTTTAAATACTTTTTCTTCAGGGTCAGAGTGGACGTACAACTTCCTGAAGCAAATCAGCACTTCCCATGTCAGTTGTTTAATAGACTACCTATACAATTAGCCTGTAATTCCTAGGGATGGGGGTGCTAGTGAAGTTTTTCCCAAGTATAGTTGTCTAAAGACCTCTTGCCAAATCCTGCTGACATACCTAGAAGAAAAAATGTCCATTTCCATGAAATGAAATCACGGAAATGGCTTGCATAGTGCCAGGAGAGCAGCAATAATGTCCCAGTATGGCTCTGATTATTCCTGTGTGAGATGTATGTTGAGTTTAAGGCTTATGAGTGATAGGACTTGTTGTGCTGTCTGTTCTCCCTCACTCATGTTTGGATGTCAAACCCAAAGAAAAAGCTCTTTTCTTCCCAAAGTGACTTTCAGCAGTCAGACATTTGCTGTGGTCCTGAGATGATGTCACCATATGTTTCTTTTCCTTTGTTAGGCACCTATATAGAGCCATGTGCGGGGGTTTTGTTTGTCTGTTTGTTTGTTTTCTGTTGTGTTCTGCTTGCTTCTGTTCTTTACCTGTCATTTAGCAAGGAGTGTAACATCTTGTTCTTGCTTTGCCAATGAGATTATCATACATGTTATTATAATATTCTGCTTGCATAAATGCTAAGTCTTCCTGTTAGATGCAGGGAATAATTTACACATGTGTTTTTTGTCTTATAAATATTCAAGGTCAGTCTTATAATAGTCAGGCTATTAGTGCGTGTTTTGAGCAAGACTGCTCATTTAATTAGTCTGGACATTTATTCAGACAGCCTGGGAGCTGCACGTTATAGTAGTACTGTGCTGGTGTTCTGTTTTTGTTTAGTACATTTCTTTCCTTAAACTTGTACACCAGAAAGGAGACCCATGAAAATGGAGTGGCAGGGAAGAGGAAGTGAGAATTGCCTCTCTCTGTGTTGGAAAAAAATTACATCAGTGGGTGTGTTCACTTCACTGGAGCTGTTTTCCTATCCTGGATGCAGCCACAATTCTTGATGTGAATTAGGGCAAATCAGTGCAGAAACAAATCATCTGGTTGACAGGTATGCTGAGAATGTTACCTGCTTATTTCAGTACCCATGATATCCTATGAAATAACTCATTATCCTTCTAGTTAGCATATTCTTAAAGGAAAACTCATAGAAAATGAATACTGCTGAGTAATTGAATCAATTTCACTGGCAGTGTGATAGCTTAGAAAATGTGTTGTGAATGGCACAAGGTAGGGACATCACCCTCTGATCCTTAGCATAAGTAAGGATATATCCCTTGTGTGCCACCGCTATCATAAACAACAATTTATGAGAAGAGAAATCTGTTCCTTAGGAGCACATGAGGTGACTCAGGTGACCTTTTTAATGTCTTGTTAGCCAGAAAGTCTGAGGGGATAGTTAGTAACATTTATGTGATGGGATTATTTCGTTTACTTTATAGACAGATACCTACTGATAACCAAATTTTGGTATTTGCCTCAGTTTTGGAGAGACTGTGTCTCTGAAAATGTTGGGACTAACCTTTCAGATGCTGTTCCACGTGGGTTTTCTGTGCTAGCTGTCAGTTTGGAAGGTCAGGTGCAAGGTAAGACATCCTAGAAAGAAGGCACCCCGCACTGGATGTCTTTGTAGAAGTGCTGTTGACAGTTTCTGCAGGCAGTTACATGGAATCTGAGTGACTTTCAGCTGCCAGTAGGGTTTAATAGGGTGGTGAGGCACTGGAACAGGTTGCCCAGAGAGGTTGTGGATGCCCCATCCCTGGAGATGTTCAAGACCAGGTTAGACGAGGCCCTAAGCAACCTGATCTAGCGGGTAGCATCCCTGCCTATGGCGAGGGCTGGAACTAGGTGATCTTTAAGATTTCTTTGAAACTGAGCTATTCTATGATTCTGATAGCTCCACATCCCCTCCACATCCCCAGTCTAAATGTTTTTAACTATGCTGTTTTACTTCCAAACCACTTCTCAGTGACAGAAATAGAGATGCAGTTAGATGCTGGGCAGGTATGTGGTCACGTAGTACATGACTACATCTGGTCATACAGTTTTCCTACACTCCTTGCAAACCTGAGATCTTGACAGTTTCAAGATCCTGAGATCTTGACAGTTTCTAAATTCCAGCCCAATTTACCTGCAAACTTCGTAAAACCCAAGATGTTTGGATGTTGATTGTCTTGCAGTTTAACTATTTTTGTATTACAGCATCCCAACTGGCTTCATTCAAATATGTGAAGCTCACAGAATTCTGTAGAAACACAAGAAAATATAGAAGCTTTACCTCTTCTGGTGTAAATTGTTGCATATCACATTTGGTTCCAACACCAAAAACTCAGTCTGTAGATTTTGTAAATGTGGTTAAAAGGGCAGCTCAGAGAATGCTGTCGTTTAAACAATGAGCAGAAACATAATGAGAATGCTTCCTGTTTCCCTAAATGACCTTAAGGGAAAAAATGAAGGTATATATCAAAGAATATCAGACATTTTAAGAAAGCACTTTATTTATTTATTATTGTAATACAGTCAAATGCAGTCCAGAAGTGTATAAAAAACTCATGTTAGATCTGCAGTTTATTACACAAAGCTAATTTTGGAACCAACTGAGCATTTTTTCTTCCTTCTATAAGGGAATAAACTCCCAGATTTTTGTATGACTTGTGCCTCATCATTAACAAGGTTATTTCAGTATTCACTAGCCTGCAAGCAAACTGTTTTCCATTATTGATCTTAATTCATGAAGCTATTTTTCTCTTTCTCTGTTGGGGCAGATGTTGTAACATAAACTTAATAAATAAATATAAATACATTTACATAATATATGAAATCAAGCTTTAAATTCATCATTCTACAGCAAAATGGTTGCAAAGATGCCTTGCCAAATCTGGACCCATGTATGTCACGTTTGTGAATTGCAGTGAGACTGAATCTTTTTTACTGATGGATTCAAACATTCAACTATAAACTTGTAAGTAAGGCCAAAGGGCTTTCTGAGGAACAAAAATGTTCTCCTTGCATTCCCCATTGAAAGCCAGCTGGTGTTTTGTGTACTTCCTCTCTGATGATAAATGTGATACTGCACTTCTGGCATAAAACAACTTTTTGTGTGTGTAAACTATATATTGTAGTGGTATGCTATAAATTTCAGCAGCATGGACAGAAACTGGGCAAATACACAGAACACTATTTTGCTGTTTCATGGAACCAGATAGTCACACGTGCACTTCGGGGCATGGGAGATGAAATAATATGAGATTGGCTCACAGTATTACAAAGCATTTACTGCTGGAATCAGACCTGATATTATAGATATTATCAAGTTGAATCAGCTACAGCCAAAGGTAAATGAAGGCAGGATGAAGTAAGAATTGTTAAAGCACTAAAAAAAATAAAAATAAAAAAAAAAAATGTCAAATTCCCATATGTCAAACGTAGAGCCAAAATTTCAAGCAAGTTCTAGGTATGCAGCAGCAATCTGCACCTGGGGATCCAGAAAGTAAGAGAGACTTTTCCTGGCTCCTCTTAATAATAATAATAATAACAACAATAATCTATGAAAATAGTGCAAAAGAATTCAATATATTGCTAAGAGACAGTGTTTCACCTAAGCAAGTTACTTAAAATTTACTGATCCCATAGGAATGGTATATGAGATTAAAAAAATAAATTCCTTATGTGCTGTACATGTAAAGGAGTATACAGATAATGGTTCTGATGTATTAGGACAGCTGCAAGTTTCTCATTGATTCCATAAGCACTGTTGCCTAAGTTTAACCACTTGCCATATTTTAAGTATTTTCAACATAGTTCTGTTCTGTTTTATATCTGTATGACAAAATTTCTTTTACAGATTCTTTGCAAATGCATATGACTTTTGATTCATATTGCATACCTGCTGAATTCTGTGGTGTGTTAAGTGATATTCTAATATAGAACAGGCATCTACTGACTACATTGACCTTGCAAATAGAAGATGCATTGCTTTTACATCACCACCATCTTTGCAACTTCGGTTAACTATAACCCTAGTTTCAACTATCAAAAGACATAACATTTAGGGAACATCTTGATGTGTAAAAGGTTTTGTTCACAGAATTAAAATTTGTCTTACCATGACACTGCAACAATAAAAAATATGCCCTCTATCATTTTCAGCATGAGATACTAACTCCCAAGAGCTTCACAAACTATACTTCTATCAAAGTGATTGTATCTTTGGAATAGTTTCAAAGAGTAATGGAAATAAAAAATAATGTCAAAGTTATTTATGTATGGTTTTAAGAAAGCCCTGGAGATTGTAATGACCTTCATCCATCCACATCTACACATAAAAGAACAATTAGAAGAACTTTGTGGTCAAATATATTTTCTGCTCTTCACTTACACATAATATACTGCTAAATCAAAACTAAATCACTAAACCAAAACCAAATATCCCATCATACTTACTGAACATGATGGACTTTTCTATTCTAAATATACATTTTGTTGCTTTATGTTGGTACTCAACTCTTTTCCAACATTTTTCCAACATTTGTATCCCTGATTCTCAGTAGCTTGAATTGTAGTAATACGTAAACAACACTATATTTAGAAACAACAGCTGAAATGTGTGAAAAATGCCCACATTCTGCATCAAAGCATATCAGTGGAACACAACAGATATTTAGCTTAACTAAATGCTAAACCATAAAGTCAATTACCTATTCTTGCACTTTGTCTCTGCATCTAAAAATAGACCTTCATATGTCAATGTAGTTATGAAAGTTTAATCACTGAAAGTTTAATCTCTCTTTGTCTTCTCTCTCAGATCTTACATCATGGTATGAAAAGGTTATTTCCATTATGTTGCAGATGCTCCACCATGAGGGATGGTGTTGTGTGAAATGTGCAACTTGTCCCAGACAAGTGTTGGACTTGTCACATGTCAACACCTACAGCGGTGACTGCACAATAGTGAGCTTAAACATTCCAGCCATTTTTTACCAATACTCATCTTGTATATTGTGAACAAGGTAAGTAAATTTTGTCTTAGGTTGTCTGTGAGCCATGGAAAACTACAAAGTCGTATCACCTTGCCAAGGCCAGTAGCTATTTATTCTGAATCTCATTTAATCTAGTTACACTCTATTTATTTCTGTTACGTAATTGCTGGTTACTAAAATGACATTAAGGTAGGACAGAATCTGGGAGACATACAGAGCTAATGATTTTTTCTTTCTTTCAAGAAAAGAAGATTATATACTACATCACAATAAGTGCAGTGAAGGATATTGTTCAGATGAGGTAAGGTGATAAGGAAAACCCTTGTTTTTGATGAAGACTGACCTTTCTTTATGCACATGCTGGACAATCTGAAATCATATGCCAGATATATTATTTTTTTATTGCTCATTTGTCCATCTGAAATAAAGGTTTTGAAATGTGTCCTCTTAAAATTATTCCTCTGGAGCATGGTTTGGATGGAAGATGATTTCACTGAAAATATGCAGCTATGCAAAATAGGTGTCCTTTTCAAATTGAGGCAAATACAGACAAAGACTGAATGTTTCTGCTTGCCTCCATAACAGCAAATGATGGAATTTGTCATTATATCATTAAAAAAGTAAGTAATTTCATTATACTCCCAAACTTGTCATTTTCTGAGTTTTTTTTCTAGCATCAAGCTTTGCTGTTGGCTGTTTATCTATTATAATATTTGGTAAAGATCATTAAGAATAATATCCATTCTTTTGTATCTAATCAATAACATTCTTCTCTAACGTATCCTTCAAGTTTGGTTTTATTGATGGGGTTAAAGCAGACAAACTTCATATCAATTTAGCTCACAGAAGTGAAGAAATGTGGGCTGGAAGGGACTCTCGAGATCCAGAGTTTTAGTCCAGTACCATACCTGAAGTGTACCTACTTTTCTAAATCACATCAGCCACATTTTTTTCTAGCCAAGTCTTGAGAAATGTTAATGTAATTAAGAGTAACTTAATTACTTAATGTAATTAATAGTAGAGCGTGAAAAGGTCTCTACAGAGCTTCCTCATCTCCAGATTAAACAACCCCAGTTCCCTCAGCTTCTCCTTGTAAGGCATGTTCTCCTGACTCCTTACCAGCTTTGTTGCCCTTCTCTGGACATGCTCCAGGGCCTCGATGTCTTTCTTGTAGTGAGGGGCCCAAAAGTGAACTCAGTACTCAAGGTGCAGTCTCACCAGAGCTGAGTACAAGAGAGACAATCACTTCCCTGCTCCTGCTGCCCACACTATTTCTGATACAAGTCAGGAGGATGCTGTTGGCCTTCTTCATCACTGGGGCACACAGCTGGTTCATAAGCAGCCAGCTGTTGACCAATACCTCCAGGTCTCTTTCCAGCTGGCAGCTTTCCAGCCACTCTTCCCTGCTGCATGGGGTTGTTGAGCCCCAGGTGCAGGACCTGGCACTTGGCCTTGTTGAACTTCACACAGTTGACCTCAGCCCATCGGTCCAGCCTATCCAGATCCCTCTGCAGAGTCTTCCTATCCTTGAGCAGATCAACATTCACACCTAACTTGGTGTCATCTGCAGACTTACTGAGGGTGCACTCAATCCCCTTGTTCGTATCATTGATGAAGATACTGAAGAGAACTGGCCCCAATATGGAGCCCTGGGGGACACCTTTTCGGACTAGCCTCCACCTGGATTTAACTCCATTCACCATGACTCTTTGGGACTGGCCACTCAGCCAGTTTTTAACCCATCCAAGCCATGAGCAGCCAGTTTCTCCAGGAGAATGCTGTGGGAAACAATGTCAAAATACATGGGGACATTTAAAAACAAAAACAACAAAAAAGAATGTACAAGTTATTTGTCCTCTTGCTCTTCACAGGTTTTGTCAATGCTGGAGAAAGAAAACAAATTACCCAATTCCTGTTAAGCTATTGAGTGAAATAGGAATTGGATGTAGGCAAAAATAATGAATGTGTACAGGCAAAATAATGTGTACAGGCAAAAATAATGAATACCTTTAATTTATGGGGAAAAAAATGCTTTTGATACTAAGGGTTGGATTTTTTTTCTGTAGCAAACTCAGGCACTTGCTAGCTCATTTATTATGAATATGACTTTCCAATGTATATTAATGTAATTTCCTTTACTGTTTGCACACTCTGGAACTCCTTTACTTTTCCTATATGGGAGAACAATACAAGGAAGGAGAAATATGTGTGGATTATTTAAACTGAGGAAGGGACAGGTGCAAAATTTAGTGACTTCTAGTTTAATAGCACAAAATGTTTACAGAAATTCAAATGGGAACCCCACTACAATATCTGCTAGGAAGATATTTGCAAGAACTGATGTCATGCAAGGATAATGATACATGAGCTACTATTCTAACACTTTTACAGCAATGTACAAGGAAGTAGTTACAATATCCTGACAAAGAATGTAACAGAGATTTGTTAAAGCACATCAGGCATTTATGAGGTCACATGGATGTCGGGGACAGGAGAAAAAGCTCTGAGGTCTGAAGAAGCAGATATTGGGCAAATATTTTGTTGGGTTCCCCTAACATCACACAATCATTTTAACATTTGTAAATCTGTGTTGTTATCCTTCATTATTGGAATATTGTAAGGAAAAAAATAATGGGCTATCCACACTATCCTACATATTTTGTATGAATAATAAATTGTGTCACCAAGGCTGGTGTTATGTGCATAGCTTGGGTATTCAAACATACATTTGAAATGTCCATTTGAATAATTTCAACATGTTTGAATAGAGGCTTGCAGGCAGGCATTTTATTCTTAGAGTAACTTTGGGGATTTTACAACAGCTACATAAGTGTGTCATTAGTTCTGTCTTTTCTTTTAAATGACAGGGCTTAATTTTCAGCTAGGTTCCAGTGACTCACCACACCTACCCTGAGCTGACAGACTGAAAATATTTTCTAACCTGCTCTTCAGTAAAAAATTAAGTTTTTGATTTTTTTTTCTCCACAGATGTTCAGTTTATGATGAAAAGGTACAAATTTTTTTTTCCTTTTTTTTTTTTTTTTTCCCAAATCATTGAATTCCTCTAAATCAGTGAAGATTTTTGTTTCCCTTTTTTTTTTTTTTAGCTGAATTTTAATGTATTTCAAGTGATATTAAAGACTTTTTTCTGAATGGCATCATGACAACAAAGTGTTGCCTATCAGCAATGACTAAACTACATCTTCTATCACATATTTTGTCTATGCAAGCACAATACATAATCTTACTTTTCAGAGGAGAGGGTATAGTGCTTTCCTAGAGTCTTCAGCCAGGTAGGGATCTTTGCCAGTAGAGAAAAAGAAAGTATTCTGTCTAAAAAATCTGGGTCAAATACAGCCATGTTGTACTGCCTATCAGGAGACATAAGATTGTGCAGGTGTTCCTTCAAGGACTCGTATTCCCCACTTCAATCATTTGACATGATCTTCAAGTTGTCATACGGTACCAGGTCAAGTGACAACAGAAAGAAAAATCATTAACTGAGTATTAATAACAGGGTCAGAATGACTGGATGAAAAGAAACAGGCAAAAATCAATGAATCTTTAGTAGCACAAAGCTCGTTACTTGTGTTCCTCACAGACAAATAATAAGACCCATACTGTTTAACATCTTTGTCAATGACCTGGATGATAGGAAGTTCACCCTCAGCAAGCCTGTAGATGATACCAAACCAGTGGAGTGGTTGATATTCTGGAGGACGTGCTGACAAGTGCTAGAAATTCTCAACAGGCTGGACAAATGGAATGGCTGGAATCTCTTGAAAGCTAACAAGGACAAGTTCAAAGTCCTAGTATGGAATAACCTAATGTAACACTACAAAGTGGCTGGAAATTAGATTTGCAGATTTGCAGAGAATAGCCTGTGACTGCCTCACTTGGAAGATATAGAGAAGAGAGAGCCAGACTCCTCTTGGAAGTGCACAGTGACAGGACAGGAGGCAACAGGCACAAGCTGGATCATGGAAATAAGGAAAAAATTAACTGGTGATCAGTCAGTGGAACAGGTTGCCTAGAGAGACTGTGGAGTCTTCATCCTTTGGATATACTCAGAACTTAAGCAGTCAATTTACTGAGCAATATGAAATAGTTGGACCCATTCTGAAGTGCAGTTTGGAGAAAATGACTTCCAGAAGTCCCTTTCAACCTCAGTTATTTAACCATTCTTTTTTTCTACTTTTAATGTGTCATCTTCAGCTGCTGAAATTATTAATACAACAAATCTATTTTCCTTTGTCAGTCACCCAAGCTGCAATTTCCATAGTAACAAGGGGAATTCCTCTGTCATTTCATACTTGTTAGAATAATTACCATATATTAATAAGGAAGACTAATTGAATACAGAGAAATTACTGATTACCACGGAGGTTTTTTTTTTTTTCTTTTCTTCTTTTTTTTTTCCCCACCATACCATACCATATTATTCAGTTGCTCTATCAGATGGAGAAATTGGAAGACAACGTTCAGCAAGTTGTCTGCACAGTGACGGTTGCTGCCAATAAGATATGTGGAGAGACATTTCATCTGCATGGTGCTTATATAGCACAGAAGTAGCCAAAGAGGAGCACTCTCATCTGCTTTACCAGTGTCTGGTTAGCAGCCTCTCATGTCAGAACAACTTGACTTCAAATAAGTTATTCTTGGTCTACACCATAAGAAAGCAATCAGGTTGTATACCTGGGTTTTAAACCACTAATAACAAACAATAGTTAAACATTTAAGACATCTTGCTGTGGAGAGGAGCAATTAGGTTTTAGACATCTACTGAAATCTCTTACCCTGTTGCTCTGACTTTGTCTTGCTTTCTAGATGACTTAAAGAGACACTCAATTTCAGTAGAGTGTCTGCTATGCTGTAAAATGAAGGCTTCACTAACTGTTATTTACTTTAATAGTTTTCAGATTGCATCCCACTGGCTACAAAAAGGGAACCGTCAGCTATATTTACAATGTCAAGAAAGACAACTTTTTTTTTCATTAAGCTTTCATCTTGTTTGCTCCCTTAAAAACACTAAAAATGAATAGAAAAGAATTTCCTGGGGAAAACTCTGAAACACTTAGATAAAATAGAAGGAAATGACAGTGAAAGAGAATGACAGGCCTGTGTGTCATGGATGGGGGTGGGAAACTTCAAATTATGAAGCAGAGGGTAAGAAGCAAAGTGTTTCTTAGTAGTCAGTGGCTAAAAAGTCATGACATTATTAATCATTTGTATAGGACAAGAAATGTGCATGGCTCTGTACTGTGAAAGATAAACAAATAGATGGATCTGTCATGAGTTTACATTTTAAAGGAAGGGGAAAAGTCAAAGGAACACAGTACAACACATATAACCATCTGAGCTTTCAAGTTTTAGAGAACAATTTAAGTTTTTATTAGGCTAGAAGTGACTACAGTTGAGAAAATTCCTGAATAACTTGTCAGAGAAATATGTTTCAAATCAACCTATTTCTATCCTACAAAGCTGTATTGATTTCAATGAAATTTTTTACAGTCAGAAATGTTTTTACTTCAGAAAAGATGAAAAATTGTTTTTGTAATCTACTCAAAAAAAAAAAAAAGCTATTATTTGATATTATTAGATGATATTACATAAGTAATGTACTTATGTACATTGTTCATTTTAGTGTTTCTGGGCACCTATTACCTTGTGCTTCTTGTCACCTCTTAAATCTTCGTTTTTCTAGAGTAAAACATGACTTAGGATTTTCTTTATTTTTAAACGCTTTGGGGAGAGGAGGTTGTATTTATGCTACCTACCTTTATCAAGGTTAGTTAGCTGCTCGTTGGGAAGCCAGTTTCCTTGCATAGCCAGCAAAGAGATGTATGTGTATTTGTTTTCTTTGATGTCTATGGATGGTGATTCACAAGAACAGGAAGGGTAAATTTGGAGGCTGAGACAATTACTGTCCTCCACCTGCTAAAAGGGGATCCCAGAAAAGTGTGAGTGCAGAAAGGGCTTTTCTAAAGCAATTTTCAGTGACTTAAACAGGGCTTGTTACCCTGTTGTTACTGATCGTATCAGTACTGAGCAGACTTCATTCATTTTTAGACTGAAGACTGGCTATTGCAGTAAAAATGATGTGAAAATATGTCAACAGAATCATCCATGAAGTGAATAAGTGTAAAAAATATATAATTATGAAGTAATTTCAGAAAAAAAAAAAAAAAAAAATCTGAAAAACATGGATTTTTTTTTCCAGTCCCAAGATTCCTAGGGTTTCTAATTCCACAAATATTCATTTTCCTTCAGATTAAAAATAATAAAAATATCAAATGTCATTCCCATTAAACTGGATTTCTAAGCTTCAGCCAGATTTAGGGACAATCAAGCAGCATGCTCATGCCCCTTTCCCATTGATGAATTAAGCAAACTCTTTTATTTGATTCCTAAACTAGACTAGCTAGTGATGTGTCACCCTCCAAAGTGACAAAGCATTTACTAAATTGCAGTGCTCATGAGTTGTATCTATCAACCACTGCTACTAAGAGCAAATTTGGCAGAGGGTCTGTATTGTTAAACCCTTCTGTTCTGTATATCACCAGCTGGAGTTATTTTTCAGAACAATGCTGAGTGCATTTTGCATATTGCTTCAAGCATGTCAGCACATATTAATATTACACTGACCAGCCATATATCATTTTCATAGCTGTAATGAAAGGAGTCAGGTAGGTAATATTTATGTTTTTGACATGCAAGGTGACCCTCAAGGCTTCAAAACTAAATTAGTTTTAAAGTAGATTAGTTAAACTGTGTTTGATTCCTATTTTTTACATTGTTTTCAGAATTATTTTTGCTGTATCTTAATTCAAATTCAAAGGTAAATTAATCAAATTCAAGCTCTCTAACTACATAACAACCTAAAGCTGTAAAAGTGTTTCACTTCAAATGCACACGTTTAGTTCATCCAGATCCCTCTTCTCAGTTCTGAGCATTCAACCTGTCAGTTGATTTCCTGTGTATATTAACTTGTTTTCTTACGATAAATACAACAATGCTGGACTGGAGGATGCTGGGTGCTCCCAGAGTTCAAAACTGAAATATTGATGGTCTCAGTCCTCAGGATGGCAGACTGACTGGCTAGTAGTCTCACATAAAATCACTGAGAAAATAATTAAGTACTCTTTTGTTTAGCAAAAATGAAACACTAGAAACTGCTACATGAATCAAAGACCAGTGAGGTTCTAAGGAAAAGTTTGACTGTACCAGTCAAAAAGCTTTCTCTGGGACATTCTGCAAAAGTAGGTGTTCCATTGAGGTGTTCCAACTCAATTCAATTGCAAAGGTGCATAAGTGTGAGTGAGAAGTGAACCTAACAAAAAGGCAGTCAAAAAAAAAAAAAAAAAAAAAAAAAAAAAAAAAAAGCCAGCCAAGGAAGTACCAGTAACATGGACCTGGAAGAAATCCAAAGAGGGAGAGAAAGGACTAATTTTGGACAGAATGCTGGCATAAAACTGGTTTGATTTTCTGAACAAAGAAACTGCCTCTTGTTTGTATCTACCATGTTCAAGGAGACAGAATTCTGTGTATGTTCTTTGTAAATAGAGCACAACACACCCTTAAATCCCCAGATCTCCCATTGTAATTTGTCTTACATCAAGAGTCCTGGCTGAATGCAGAAATATGTGCCCAGGGTACTTGATATTCTCATCATAGCTACATTTTTTTTTCTAAAATCTGTTGCCTTTAACTCTACTTGTCAGCTTCTTTTGCACAGATCCAAGTGATTATAGATCTTTGTCAGAAAACAAAAACAACACTCAGTTAAGAATCTGAGCACTGCTTGCTTTTTCTCCTTGCCTACCCTGCATTGCTGTGGATAGCAAAACAGATCACTGTATCTCATACCTTTCACTCCCTGTACCACTCTCTGGCGACATGGACCTTCCCTACAGAATGGTGTGGTTAACACAAAGACCTCACTCCTGGGAGAAGCTCCCTGTGTGCTGGCCTCTGTGACCTGGGCTGTTTTCAGCCAGTGTGAGGTAACATACTTCTATGCAGCACAGCAGCTTTCAGAGAATGCTGCTTGCCTGAGCTCACCTCTCCATTTTCTAGGGAACTAAGGGAGATGATCAGCAAGAGGTGAAAGATGCTCATGGGAACCTGACTTCAAAACACCACAGTCACAATGATGAAGAAGCTTGGGAGAGAAGTTACTGCATGAAGAACATTCTTCTATGAATACTCTCAAATTATTCTTACCTGGCTGACTTAGAGAAATACTCTGTACACCATGGAGCATACAAACAGATAACAACCAAGCTTCAGTGCTTTTAATTTCCTTAAGCTCTTCTACTAGGTCTTATCACTGACTTTGATTTCCCATTACTCAGCTTGCATTCAGGGTTGGAATGTAAACCAGTCCTACAGATACATTTATAGTGTAACAAATAGTGAGAATGAGTAAAACTTATGTGAGTGTGATGATATGAGCTGTCACAGAACATTCCTGCTTCAGTTAGGAACTAAAATACAGGCTTCCCATTTCTTTCCTTCTACTCCAAGCCTTTCCTTTCCCCTTCAGATAAGGAAATAAGGAGAGCCTTATGTGGCTTTCTTGGAACACATGACTTACACTTGGTGCCTTGCTGTTTTTCCCTCACCTCACCTCTCCTCTCCTCTCCGGAGCATGAAGAGTCTCCATGAGGAGGGAAAGGGTGAAGAAAGTGATCTCACATTAGCAGCTTAGTGCTCTGATGGTGAAGCCTTATCTAGTACATTAGTATTCTTGAAGCAAGGTGAATGTAATCAAAGCTGCAGAAGCACCTTGAATTCTGATTGAGGTTGCAGTGGCCCACCTCATTTACCAGGGATTTCTACATCACACACTTACACCTGAATGTGGGGTGAGTGCTGTTACAGAAGTTATAACAGAAATTCAAGTCCATTGCAAGGAAAAATGTTTTCTGTCTTTCCAGGATCTGCCATGAGTAATGATGGGTTTTGCTGCACAGTGAAGCTGAAGTACAGCCTTGGGTCAAGACCCAAATCTTTACAGTCAAATTGCTCTTTATCTAACACAGCATCTTTGACTGCCTGCACTGCTGCTCAGACAGCAGAAGAAGGAAGTTTGCATGTCAGGAAGATTGCTTCCTATTGCAGCATGAATAACCCAACTGGTAGCAAATTGGCTGGGTGCCATTCAAAATTGAACAGCCAAGTCAAACTGGGTCAGGTTTGCATTTCACAGCGGTAATGCTGTCTGGTCACACACTGGCGCAGGAACGTTCTCAGATCAGAGCCTGTTCAGCTGCGGGAGGAGGAAGAGAGAGCAAAGGAAGTTTGGCTGTCAGAAACCTTGTTTTATCTTTTATTGTAAATAGCCAACTGGCAGCTGGTCAGCCATTCAAAGTTGAAAGGTCTAGTGACACCTGTTTTAGGTACATCCCTTCCTCAGTTAATGGGCTGAAAGAGTAAGCACCGGGCAGCAGCCTGAACTGTTAGCTAAAGGCATTTTCCATTTCTGCTGTGCAGTGGACTACATCAATCCATAAGATCTGCATGTATTTCTCATCTATGGGCACACAGTTTAGGTTAATATTGTCATCTCCAGTGGATGAAGCAACTGCTGTTCTAGCTGTCAGGCCCAATCCACTGCCCATTCAAGACAGGGAACAGATCTGGGATGCTGTTCATTCATGCTGAACTGTCTCCATGAAATTCTCTTTACCCTCCTTATGTGTTACAAATGGTTTGTGGTAAAGTGAAAAACATTCCTGTGGATCTTGTTTTTAAAACATACCTTTTTAAAGGCAACATCCCTAAGGTGGCCAAAGGCAAGAGAACACTTAAAGGTGAGAAGGGCAATTGCATCCACCATAAATAAGAAGCAACTATTATTTTCTTCCACAATGAATCCTAACGTGCTTCAGCTGCATGGTTAGGGCAGCATGCAGTTTTGATCTCTATTTTCATCTAACTTTAGATTTTGCCTTACATAACCACCTACTGATTCCTGCCTGAAGAGAGGATGTTGCAGTTGCCTCTGCCTAGAGGAAAGACAAATAAAGAAGTGAAGAGACACCTTAGGAGGAGAGGACAGGGATGCAGGGAAAGGGAGGTGTGGTTGCTCTCCTTCCTTGTCTGGATCTATTCCTGCCTAATGATTCAGAAAGCTGTGGAACGATCAGTAATGTGAATATGCAATATAAAAACAAACAAACAAAACAACAACAACAAACAAAAAGATTAAGGCTTGAAAAGCTACATATTTAATGAAGTGCTTTTTAAGAGTGTGCAGGTCTGAAAAGTGTAGGATTAACTTACTCAGCAACTAAGCCTTGTCTCCCTTTTAACATCATAAAGCTCTAAAACAAAAGAGATTTTAGAGATGTTTTGTAAACAGGTTGGAAGGTTTTTAATGTTGGTAAGAAGGCCTATTTTTATCAACCTAGATCTCCAAAATGTTATGCTGTCTTCCTCACCCCCCAGCATTTTTATATGACTCGTGGTTATTCAAATTGAGATTCTAAAGTCAAAAGTTAAAAACAGTTGAAAAAGTAAAATGGGGACAATTTTTTGATGTGTAAGCAAATGCTTCTATCCATTTGACAAAACTGTTGGTGATGTGCTTGAGCTGCAGAAAAGATAAGGTGGCAGATTATTTTTGGCAAAGGGGTCTTTACCTATGGAACAGCAAACCAACATGCACATTTGCACAAAAGTTTGTTTGCTGACTGTGCCAATTTACAAGGCTGTTCTTTTGCTTTGATATGAACTGGGCACCCTTCATAAACTTCATTGACAGGATTTTATGGTTGTTGTCAATTCAAAGGGAATTTTTTGGCTCTGGTCCCTTTGAAAAAGATCATATATGGAAATAATTGCATTATAAATATATTCTGTCTGACTAGACTGTTAATTCACAGAATATAAACATGCAATGATGTAAAAGATATTAACAATCTTTGTCCACTGTGTGCGTATCAACGTTTCCCCTGCCCATTACTCACTCCGTAATCTGGAAAACAAACGCAAACAAAGAAATCCACTGAGATCTTCTCTTCTCTTCTCTTCTCTTCTCTTCTCTTCTCTTCTCTTCTCTTCTCTTCTCTTCTCTTCTCT